>NC_031990.1:4577496-4628718 GCF_001879085.1 Nicotiana attenuata
CCGAAGTGTTTGTGAACAAGACACACCCGAAAAGCAGGAGCAGCGCCAACCGCGTGTATCTCTCAATGTGGAGATCCTCCGTCTTCCCGGTAATGTCAGGGTGCAAAAAACCCTTATGATCTCTAATGGCTGACAAAAGAACGCGACTGCCCCCAGCGCCACCCTCTGGTCTAAAACCAGTAAGCTGCCCCATCATATCCAAAAACTGGGCGCGCGTCAAGGATCTAATGTAATGGGGCAGTGTCACAGCCCGTCCATCTACGCGCATCCCGTACAAAACTTGAAGATCCTGTAGCGTGATGGTGGCCTCTCCAGTGGGCAAGTGAAAACTGTGCGTCTCCGGTCGCCACCGCTCTACCAACGCCGTGATAAGAGACCAATCGAGTTGCATCCGTCCAAGCTCAAAAATAGTATAAAAGCCCGTAGCCTGTAAGCGCGCGACTACGTGGGCATGGAAAGGATGCTCCGCCATGAACTCCCACAAATCATCAGGTCTCCTGGGGTGGAGAGCCTGCTCCGATAGCTGTCCCTCCCATACGTAGGAGGACCTATGGTCGCCCTGCAACACTAACAGCTGATCCTCGGCAGGTCCAGGATGCGCAGGCGGCGGAAAAGCCATGTCGTCTACTATAATTTAAACAAAATTAATTGTGTGTGTTAGTTTAATAAATTAAATAATTAATTATGTTTAATATTGGACTAATTAATTATGTATGGGTTCCAGGCTTGATTTTTTAGGTCCGGTAGCACCAAGTTATCCTTAATTATTATGTGTGTCAATTTTAATATTTTTACAATTTTGTTAGCTTAATAAATTAAATAATTAATTATGTTAGTATTGGACTGAATAATTATGTATGGGTTCCAGGCTCGATTTTTGAGGCCCAGTAGCACCGAGTTATCCTTAATAATTATGTGTGTCAATTTCAATATTTTTACAATTTTGTTAGCTTAATAAATTAAATAATTAATTATGTTTAATATTGAACTGAATAATTTGAATAATTATGGCTTGATTTTTGAGGCCCGGTAGCACCGAATTATCCTTAATTATTATGTGTGTCAATTTCAATATTTTTACAATTTTGTTAGCTTAATAAATTAAATAATATTAAGTTATTATTAGTATTGACTGAATAATTATGTATGGGTTCCAGGCTTGATTTTTGAGGCCCGGTAGCACCGAGTTATCCTTAATTATTATGCGTGTCAATTTTAACATTTTTAGAATTTTGTTAGCTTAAGGAATTAAATTAAATAATATTGAATTGGACTGAATAATTATGTATGGGTTCCGGCTCGATATTGGTGTTAAATTTACAACATATATTAATTTGTTACTTTTGTAAGTTTATTGTTATAAATTAAATAAGTAATTTTGTAAAGTGTAATCTAAAAGGCTCTACTACGCTAAAAGGCTATATATTTTACTACACTAAAAGGCTCTATATTTTACTACACTAAAAGACTCTATATTTTACTACGCTAAAAGGCTATTTATTTTACTACGCTAAAAGGTCACTATTACATATAAAAACAACTAACATAAAATACAAATATGAACAACAAACAAAAAAAATACTATTAATTTTTTATTTAACCAAATAAAAACATAACATTTAAAATACAAATAATTTATCAACTTTTAACAATTTTTTTACCAAAACTAATAAATCAAGTCGAGTATAAATAAGATACAAATTTAAACACAAACATAACACAAATTAACATGGAAACACATTAAACAATACAAATATGCATGTACTATACGAGTTTCGACATAAATAAAATCGAAATACCTCGATTTAAGTTTTTTGAATTTGATTGAAATGGAATTTTTACACTCGAAAGAAGAAATCCAAAGCTTGTCTTGTGCCTGGGACCTACACTCCTTGCTCTTTAGGTGACGGGTTGGGCCGAATTTTTTTTTTTTTTAAAAATTCACGGGAGGTGGGGGACCAGATTTGGAGCAGAGGACTATTTTAATGGGATGGGGGATCGTTTCTGTCGGTCCAAGGAAGAAGAAGGGTTATATTTTCAAAAGGCAATTCACAGTATTATGCTGCGAATTACTAATTCACAGTATAATTCTGCGAATTGCCTTTTGAAAATAGAGCTGGGCCCATTTTAAGCAATTCGCAGTATAGAACTGCAAATAGCAAAAAAAAAATTTTTTTTTTTTAATTAATTCGCAGTACTCTACTGCGAATTAGCTTAACGGCTAAATTTCCGTTAAGTCAATTCGCAGTATAGTACTGCGAAGTGGCTATTTGTATAACTTTTTTTTAACATTAAAAATGTGCTTTTTGTCCAAAAAATCATCAAAAAAGTTTCGGGCGCTTCTAAAAAAAAGGGTGCGACAATGATCTTTCCAACTAGTATTCTTTAACTATAAATATTTAGGTCTATACAGTCAGACCTTTCTGTAACAACATGTAAATCGCTACTGTGTTAAAACACAAAATCAAAAAACTTTTAGAAGAATAAAAGAAACTGGAAAACAGTAAAGAATAAGAAATATTACGAGTCCACGATTTGCTTGTGCGTCCTTAAGGAATTTTAACCCCCTCACACGTTGCCAAGGTAATGGATTAAATCCTCCCAGAGTGGCCTTCTGAATCTGCAGCAGTGTTCTGGCGCGGTCCTACCGCGGCTAACTAACTGACATATAATTAATTATTAAATAATTAATTAAATAAATTTTGTCCAAAAATAATCTTATCGATCATTTGACAAATCCGAAGCCGAAGCCGAGCCGAGCGACGAAGGCGCGAGGGTTCATTCTCTTCAACTCCTTTTAAGAGCTTTAAGAAGTGATTCTATATATATACACACAAATGTAGTTGTCCCTCACCAATGAGGGACAAAGTTCAAGACAAAAGCTCACTTCATTCAAATTTTCATTTCCCTCCATTTTATTTCCCACCATTTCCAATTCACACTCTTAGACTTTAAAGCTCAATGCTTAAAGTCTTTGAAGCCCAATGCTTTAAAGTCCAACACAACATACCTATATAACAACACTTCACTATAAAAATCAAACTTTTTTCGGATTCAATTTTCATGTTATGTTATAATATATATTCTCTATATTAGCACTTCTCTATAACATTAAAAAATATTTAGAACAAACTATGCTGTTATAGAGAGGTTTCACTGTATCATAACTTCGATTGAAAATAATTTTAAAGAATCAATATCTGAATTCATATTATAAACAATACTATGATTTGACTAAGCTCTAAATTCGATTGTGTCTTTTTTTAAATAATAATAAAAAAGTCTTATTTGATATTTATGTAAAAGTCAAGTCAACTTTGGACTTTTGGAGGTTGCTGGTCGTTATTAAAATTATCTGAATTGGCGTGACAATTGCAGAACGAACCTCTTTACTGCATTCCAGTGGTATGACGTCGTCTTCACGGCCATTTCAGGCCAGCTCAAACAACTCCAATTTTTACCAACCTCCAACTCTGAATCCTGGTACGTAAAACGACCATGAATTTTATACAAATTCTTGGTGCTCCCTCCGTTTCAGTTTAAATGACATAATTTTCTTATTTATCCGTTCCAAAAAGAATGACATAATTTTATATTTGAAAATAATTTAATTTAAAAAAGAATGGCATATTTCTATTGAAAATAATTTAACTTTAAACTTTTCATTTTACCTACTTTTGAAAGATTAGGAGAAAGAATTGTGGAAATTTCTGTGTGTTGATCTCTGTCCAAGATAGTGTTTATATACAAATATCCTATGTAAAAATAAAATGTAAAAGAACTGAATTTCTGTACACTTGTCCTATTTGTATTAGCTAAGTATAACTACCTCTAACAGATTTTTATTCCTCTCTAGAAGCATCTACAAAAATAACAGCTGTACAAGTTTTAATCTGGACGACTGTCATTTAATCTATCAAGTTTGTGACCAACGTCCTTGATGCAGCCACGTGTCTTATTCTTTTCCACACACATAAGTCTATTGACTTTTGATGTATCCGATGAATGTTGTGTCTGAGACTCTTCTGCTTTCTTCTTCCTCTCTTCTTCTTTGAGAAAGATCGATGAAGACCTGTATTCTCTTACATCCCCCCTCAAGTTGGAGGGTATAGAAATTACCCCCAACTTGGGAAGAACCAAGTGGTGAGAAGGACCAGAAAGTGATTTGGTAAAGATATCGGCAAGCTGTGAAACAGAGGGAATATAAGAGAGTGTGATGAGGCCGGAAAGATACTATTGGCGGACGAAATGGCGGTCCAACTCGACGTGTTTCGTTTGCTCGTGAAAGACGGGGTTTCTAGCGATGTGAATCGTTGATTTGCTGTCAGAAAGTATAGGGACCGGTAAGGATGGTGAAATAGAAAGATTTTCAAAAATCCCAGTAAGCCAAGTTAGCTCTGCAACAACACGTCTCATGGATCTATACTCCGCTTCGGTTGAAGCCAGAGAAAGAGAAGCCTGTTTTTTTGATTTTCATGAGACAGGGGATCCACCAAAAGAAATGTAAAATCCACTGATAGAGCGTCTTGTTTCCGGGCAAGAGGCCCAATCTGCATCGCAAAAGGCAATCAATTTGAGAGAAGGTGCTGAGTTAAAGAGAATCCCTTGGTCTGGGTTGATTTGAAGATAGCGGAGAACATGTATATCAATAGTGTAATGCGAAAGTCGGGGACTTTGCATAAATTGGCTAAATTTGAGAACAGCAAAGGATAAATCAGGTCTCGTATGAGTTAAATAATTCAATTTGCCAACGAGATGCCAATAAATGGTGGGATTTAGAAGAAGGGGCCCGAGATCTGCATGAAGCTTGGCAAAAGGCTCAAGGGGAGAAGCCATAGAAGAAGAATCAGAGATATAAAATTCACGCAGTAAGTCCATGGTAAACTTTCTTTGACAGACAATGATCCCTTGTTTTTCCCTGATAGTTTCCATACCTAGGAAATAATGGATGTTCCCTAAATCTTTGACTTTAAATTCTGTATGAAGAAATGTTTTGATAGCTGTAATCTCTGGTAAATTGTCTCCACTGATGAGTATGTCATCCACATAGACGGCTATAATAGAAGTAAAATTCCCTTCTTTCTTGAAGAATAGAGAATAATCATTCAATGAAGAAGTATAACCTATGAAACTCAAAACACCAGCAAGTCGAGCATACCACTGCCGTGACGCTTGCTTCAAACCGTACAGGGACTTTCTAAGTAAGCACATATGATTGGGACTTGGTGGGGACAGTCCAGCAGGAAACTTCACCTCCTCTTGGAGAATGCCATGGAGAAAAATATTACTTACATTCAATTGATGAATTGGCCATCCCTTCTTAGCTGCAATTGCCAGTAGGCACCTTATGGTGGTCATCTTGACCACCTGTGAAAAGGTTTCACTGTAATCTATGCCTTCTTGTTGAATATCTCCTCTAACTACCAAACGTGCTTTAAGTCTTTCTATTGTCCCATCGGAGTTATGCTTAACCTTGTACGCCAACTTACAAGGTAGAGCCTTTTTTCCAGTAGGTAGCAAAACTTCATCCCATGTATGGTTGGACTTTAAGGCCTCAATCTCTAAGTCCATGGCTTTCTGCCAGTCTTGGTCCAAAGAGGCTTGAGAATAGCTGCTAGGTTCTGAAATTTCTGAAATTGAATGTATGAGGTGCTGATTTTGAGGTGACAAAGCTCTAAAAGAGCAGGCTTAAGGCTAAGAGGGAAGAGCAAGACAAGAGTCAGTTAGAAAAATATGAATGCACACATAATCATTAAGATGATTGGGCAATTTGGATTCTCTAGATGATCTTCTAAGCACTGGTGTGTTATGTGGGGTAGATACAGTTGGTCTAGGTAAGGGATGAACTAGTGATGAATCAATTCCAGGGGAAATAGGTGATGTAGGATTGTGAGGAGTGACATTGGTGCTAGGTGATGTTGGGTGAGAGGGAGATTGAAATGTAGTTGTGGTAGGTGAATGAGATGGCTCAGAACTAGATTCTGAAGGATGAAGGACAGTGGTACTATCTTGGGAAGAAGACAAGGGAAAAATAGTATTTGGAGGTGAAGGATTAGATATAAAAGGGTACTTGTTTTCATAAAAATGGACATCTCTGTAGACAATTATTCTTTTGGAATCCAATTTTAATAATTTGTATCCCTTCTGTCCTAAAGGATATCCCAAGAAAACACAAGCTGTGGCTCTTGGATCAAACTTATCCCTTCCATTAGATATAGTAGAAGCATAGCACAAACAACCAAAAGTCTTGAGATTGGTAAAATCAGGTGGTTGGTTAAAAAGTACAGAATAGGATGTCCTTCTTTTAAGAACCTTAGAAGGCAATCTATTGATCAAATGAGTGGCAGTCAACAAGCATTCTCCCCAATAAACAATGGGAACCTTGGATTGAAATAGTAGTGCCCTAGCAATTTCCAACAAATATCTATGTTTTCTCTCAACAATCCCATTTTGTTGAGGAGTAGCTACACAAGATGTTTGGTGAAGAATCCCGTGAGAATGAAGGAAAGCAGACTCTTTAGTCCCTTTTCCAAGTTCAAAAGAATTATCTGTTCTCAGTTTTTGAACTTTAACACCAAATTGCCTTTCAACCATAACTAAAAAATTCTTCAAGACTCCAAAAGCATTGCTCTTGGTTCTTAAAAGGAAAGTCCAAGTTCCTCTACTATAATCATCTACCACAGTTAAGAAATACTTGAAACCATTATGTGTAGTGACTTTATAGGGTCCCCATATATCCACAAAATTAATTCAAGTTCCTTTCTTCTTCTTTGAGAAAGTTCGATGAAGACCTGTGTTCTCTTACAACTTTACCCTTAATGAGAAGCTTCTATAGCCACACAAATACATGAACCCACAAAGCTTTTACCCCTTTAACTTTTAGGACCACATATTTAAAAAATCTTCTTTTTTCCCCTTAAATTTTGTGCCAAGTCAAACTATATCATCTAAATTGAAACGGAGGGAGTATTATTTATTCCACATAGTTATATCTGGATAAAGTTATCAGAATGATAATATTACCCCCTCCCCACCCCCACCATAAGTCCTTTTCAATTGCCATCGCCAAAATGTCGAAGGTTTAAAAGTGAAAACAAAAAGCTCGAGACAAAAAAAAAAATGTATATATACCGTCAAACCTCTCTATATGTAAAAAAACACAGGTCACAAGCTGCATCGATTTTGATCAAAGAAGAAGATCGGAAGAAGAAAGAAGAAGTTTCAGAATAAAAGAAGAAAGAAGAAGAGTCTCAGACAAACTCATCGGATATATCGAAATGTCTAAGACTTATGTGTGTGGAGAAGGGTGATACACGTGGCTGCATCAGGGACATTGATCACAAGCTTGATGGATTAAACCACAACCGTCAGATTAGTGTTAGCACACCTGTTAATTTTATGCATACAGCTGTACATAAATAGATGCTTCTAGAAAAGGAATAATAGGCTGTTATAGGTAGTTATATTTAGGCTAATACAAATAGGACAAGTGTACATAAAATTCCATAAATCTCTCTTCCTATTCTAACATGGTATCAGAGAAAATCTAGCTCGATTTTGGGTATTCTGAAATCATCTTCATCAGTCATCTACACCTTTCATCATGCCTGACTCTACTGATACTCCTCCAGCTCAAACCTCGTCTGGAAATGGGATCAACGTTGATCTCAATCACCCATTCTTCCTTCATTCTTCTGATGCTCCAGGAATGAGCCTCGTCAATGCTGTCTTTGATGGGAAAGGTTTTCAAGGATGGAAGAGATTCATTCTCATAGCCATTTCAGCCAAAAATAAGGCGGGCTTCATCAATGTAACAGTTGCACCTCCTCCTATCACTTCCAAGGACTATCAACCTTGGTCAAGGTGCAATGATATGGTTACATCCTGACTACTAAACTCTTTGTCCAAAGATATTGGAGACAGTGTCATATACTCCAATTCTGCTAGAGATCTGTGGATTAGCTTAGAACACAGATTTGGCCAATCCAATGGTGCCAAATTGTGCCATCTGCAAAAGGAATTATCAGGATTATCTCAGGGAACAAATGACATAGCATCTTATTTCACTAGACTCAAACGACTATGGGATGAATTGGACTCACTGAACTCTAATGTGAAATGCACATGTACATGCATTTGTGAGGGTAAAAAGATGCTGGAAAAGTCACAAGAGGATGAAAGGCTCATTCAATTCTTCATGGGACTGAATGAAGCATATGGACAAGCCAGGGGAAACATTCTAATGATGAGTCCTTTACCTAACATCAATCATGCTTATTCACTGGTTTTACAAGATGAAAATCAGAGAGAGGTATATGCTAATCCTCTCATTTCTACTGATGCTTCATCTTTCATGGTGGTAAGTCAGGCAAATTTCACTAGTCAAGGTAACTTCTCACTAAGAAATGGAAAACAAAAGAGCTCAGGACAATTTCAAAGGAACAACAATGTTGCCCCAGCCCCAAGATCTGGATATGCACCACAGAAATCACCAAATCCTAAGGGAAAGAGAACTAGGTTTAATCCTAATGTTTCTTGTACTTATTGCAAGAAAACAGGACACACAGTGGATGATTGTTACAGAATCATAGGGTTCCCAGATAATTTTGAGTTTACAAATCCAAGAACAACTCAAGGTGGAATCAGAAGCAATGTTGTCATTTCAGGGGAACAAGCAGAAGACAACAACAACCAACAGGAGGTGATGAATCAACATCTATCAAAGGATCAGTTTTCTCATCTAATTTAACTGATCAAGCAAGTCAAAATTGCAGATACAGGCAGTTCAAATTCAGAAATCAATGCAAATACTGTGGCCGGTACTGTTATCAAATATTCTGGATCATGTTTCTTAGTTTTTAATTCAAGAACTTGGATTATAGATTCAGGGGCTTCAGAACACATGTGTTTTGATTCAAATGCTTTCATTTCTTTGTCTCCCCTTAGCTGTTCCTTTAGACATAAATCTTCCTAATTCCTTTAAAGTATTTGTCACTCACATAGGGAGGATTTCTATTCTACCTAATTATGTCTTAGAAAATGTTCTTCATGTCCCTAGTTTCAGGTATAATTTCTTATCAGTTAACAGGTTTTGTTCACAATTTTTCTGCATTCTCTCATTCTCTTCTGGGAAATGTCTGTTGCAGGCCTCTTTACTGAAGAGGGCTCAAGTTTTTGGTGAAGCAAGATAGGGATTATACCTATTGGAGCCTAATTCTACCAATTTTAAGGATAGGTCTAAAGACTTTGTAGTTTCATCTTCAAAACAGAATGTTTTTAATCAAGTTCCAGTTTCTTTTCCTTTTACTGCAAATGCAATTTTTGATGTAAGTCTTTGGCATTGTAGATTGGGGCATTTCCCTTTTCATCAATGAGACATCTCAATTTTATCTCTTTTCCTTCTAATACTGAATGTTTCTGTGATATCTGTCCTCAAGCTAAGCAAACTAAAAGTCCTTTTCCTTTAAGTGAGATTAAATCTAAGAGAGCATTTGAATTAATACATGTGGATATATGGGGTCCTTACAAGGTCACTACTCATAATGGCTTCAAGTATTTCTTAACTGTGGTAGATGACTTTAGTAGAGGAACTTGGACTTTTCTTTTGAGCACCAAGAGCAATGCCTTTGGAGTCTTGAAATTTTTTTGGTTATGATTGAAAGACAACTTGGTGTTAAAGTTCAAAAGCTGAGAACAGATAATGTTTTTGAGCTTGGAAAAGGGACTCAAGAGTCTGCTTTCCTTCATTCTCAAGGGATTCTTTACCAAACATCTTGTGTAGCAACTCCTCAACAAAATGGGATTGTTGAGAGGAAACATAGACACTTGCTGAAAATTTAGGGCTCTATTATTTCAATCCAAGGTTCCTATTATTTATTGGGGAGAATGTTTGTTAACTGCATTTGATTAATAGGCTACCATCTAAAGTTCTTAAAGGTAGGACACCATATTTTATAATCTTCAACCAACCACCCGATTATACCAATCTCATGACTTTTGGTTGTTTGTGTTATGCCTCTACCTTATCTAATGGAAGGAAAGTTTGACCCAAGGGCAACAGCTTGTGTTTTCTTGGGATATCCCTAAGGACAGAAGGGATACAAATTATTGGAATTAAATACCAAGAGAATAATTGTGTCTAGAGATGTTCATTTTTATGAAGACAAGTACCCATTCACATCTAATTCTTCTTCATCCCCAGATACTATCTTTCCTTTGTCCTCTCCCCAAGATAGTAACACCATTCCTCAACCTCCAGAATCTAGTACTGAGTCATTTCATTCACCTACCACAAATACACCTCAATCTCCTTCTCTTCACTCATCACCTAGCAGCAATATCAATTCTCACAATCCTACCTCACCTATCTATCCTGGAGTTGATTCATCACCTAGACCAGCTACATTTGAATCCCATAACACACCAGTGCTTAGAAGTCCTTTAGGGAATCCAGATTGCCAAGCCATCTTAATGACTATGTGTGCAGTCATGTCTTTCTAACTGATTTAGCTGACTCTTGTCTAGCTCTTCCTCCTAAACCTCAGGTCTGTTCTTTTGGAGCTCTATCACCTCAAAATCAGCATATCATGAATTTAATTTCATAAATCTCAGAACCTTGCAGCTATTCTCAAGCCTCTTTGGACCCTGGTTGGAAGAAAGCCACGGACTTAGAGATTGAAGCCTTAAAGGCCAATCACACATAGGATGAGGTTTTACTGCCCTTTGGAAAGAAAGCCTTACCTTGCAAATGGGTGTACAAGGTAAAGCATAACTCTGATGGGATAATAGAAAGACTCAAGGCACGTTTGGTGGTCAGAGGAGACATTCAACAAGAAGACATAGATTACAGCGAGACTTTCTCACCAGTGGTCAATATGACCACCATAAGGTGTCTACTGGCAATTGCAGCCAAAAAGGGCTGGCAAATTCATCAATTGGATGTAAGTAATGCATTTCTCCATGGAACTCTCCAAGAGGAGGTTTACATGAAGTTTCCAGCTGGACTATGCCCACCAAGTCCCAACTATGTCTGTCTACTTAGAAAGTCCCTATATGGCCTAAAGCAAGCGTCATGGCAATGGTATGCTCGACTTGCTGGTGCTTTGAGTTTCAAAGGGTATACTGCTTCATTAAATGATTACTCCCTATTTTTCAAGAAAGACAGGAATCTTATTTCTATTATAGCCGTCTATGTGGATGACATTCTCATCAGTGGAGATAATCTACCAGAAATTGCAGCTATCAAAACTTTTCTCCATACAGAATTCAAAGTCAAAAATTTGGGAAATCTACATTATTTCCTAGGTATGGAGATTATCAGAGAAAAACAAGGGATCATTGTTTGTCAAAGAAAATTTACACGGATTTGTTGCGTGAGTTTGATGTCTCTGATTTTTCTACTGTGGCTTCCCTCTTGAGCCTTCTACCAAGCTTTATGCAGATCATGGTCCTCTTCTTCCAAATCCTACTGTTTATCGGCACCTTGTTGGCAAACTGAATTATTTAACTCATACGAGTCCCTATTTATCATTTGCTGTACTCAAACTTAGCCAATTTATGCAAAGTCCTAGACTTTCCCATTATATTGCTGCTATACATGTTCTCCGCTACCTTAAATCTGACCCAGGGCAAGGGATTTCTTCAACTCAGCACCTTCTCTCAAATTACTTGCTTTCTCTGATGCATATTGGGCCTTTTGCCCGGAAACTCGACGTTCTGTTAGTAGATTTTACATTTCTTTTGGTGGTTCCCTTGTTTCATGGAAATCAAAGAAACATGCTTCCCTTTCTCTATCATCAACCGAGGCAGAGTACAAATCCATGAGACGTGTTGTTGCAGAGCTCACTTGGCGCACTCGCCTTTTTGAATACCTCTCTATTACACCATTATTGTCGGTTCCTGTACTCTCTGACAGTAAATCGGCGATTCACATCGCTCGAAACCTAGTGTTTCACGAACGGACGAAACATGTCGAGTTGGACCGTCATTTCGTCCGTCAACAGTATCTTTCCAGCCTCATCTCACTCTCATATATTCCTTCTGCTTCACAGCTTGCCGATATATTTACCAAATCTCTTTCTGGCCCTTCTCATCACTCAGTTGTTACCAAGTTGGGGGTAATTTCTATACCCTCCAACTTGAGAGGGGATGTAAGAAAACACAGGTCACAAGCTGCATCGATTTTGATCAAAGAAGAAGATCGGAAGAAGAAAGAAGAAGTTTTAGAACAAAAGAAGAAAGAAGAAGAGTCTCAGACAAACTCATCGGATATATCGAAATGTGTAAGACTTATGTGTGTGGAGAAGGGTGATACACGTAGCTGCATCAGGGACATTGATCACAAGCTTGATGGATTAAACCACAGCCGCCAGATTAGTGTTAGCACACCTGTTAATTTTATGCATACAGCTGTACATAAATAGATGCTTCTAGAAAAGGAATAATAGACTGTTATAGGTAGTTATATTTAGGCTAATACAAATAGGACAAGTGTACAGAAAATTCCATAAATCTCTCTTCCTATTCTAACACTATAGCAGCTTCGTTTGTTCCGAATATCTTTGGATGTTATAGATAATGTTATTATAGAGAACATATATTATAATATAACATGAAAATCGGTTCCGGAAAAAACTTGGCTTTTATAGTGAAGTGTTGTTATATAGGAATGCTGTTATAGATAGGTCTAACTGTAAATTCCAAAATTAAAATATCTTTGTCCGTGAATCAAATGACGACACAAGCAGAAGCGAGAAGGAGCAGCAGTGGAAATGCTTGCCCTTATACCGTGCAGCACAGAGGGGCGAGTACAGTAGTTTTATAAGAGAAGCTCAACTTCTCTGGCCAGGTTTAGGACCTAATGCAGCCGTTTCAAGATCCTTATCTATGAAGATAACAGGAAATGGCGATACTGCCCTTCACGTACTTGTTGGTGCTGGAAAATGGTTTTGCTATTTAAATCATAATCCCAGTATTGATTTCTCTGTGCTGACAATACGTAACAAAGATGGTCATACACCTCTTTGTATGGCTGCAATGGTTGGCAATTATGAAGCAGCGGGGAATTTTCTTCGATGGGATGAAGCATCATCTGAAGCTCCAAAAGATACAGTTGGGTCATATCCTATCATTGAAGCCACCAGATATGGTCACAAGCATTTGGTTTTACTTTTGATTGGCGAAATGGCCAAAAAGATGGAAGGCTTCCCACCAACTAAACTATGTACTGCGTCCCTCTTTCTGAATCTGCTAGTAGTGGCTGGTTTTAACGGTGAGACATATATATACTACTCCCTCATATCATTTTATGTGAGTAACATCGATTTTTCGAAGGGTGTTTAAAATTTAATATACACATATAAAAAATATTGTTTGAAGGGGAGCCTTGACGTAACTGGTAAAGTTGCTGCCATGTGACCAGGAGGTCACGAGTTCAAGCCGTGGAAACGGTCTCTCGCAGAAATGCAAGGTAAGGCTGCGTACAATAGACTCTTGTGGTCCGGCCCTTCCCCGGACCCCGCACATAACGGGAGCTTAATGCACCGGGCTGCCTGTTTATATAAAAATATTGTTTGACCTATATCCACAATATAATTTTTTATATACACAATATAATTTGTTCAGTTGACCACCCTTCCATCTATGTGGCTGCGCCACTTGTGAGTAACATGACAGTATTTGGGTGGGCATGTAGTTTAAGAAACAACAATAAACTTTTGAACTTTGTGTCTAAAATATGCCATAAACAGTTGTATGACTATAAAATCATGTCATTACTGTTAAAATTGAAGGTTTAATGTTTTTTTTCAAATATAAAAATAGACTAAGAAAAAAAGTATGTCATATAAAATGAACAGATGGAATACTTTCTTAGATTTAGTGTATAAACTTTTTGCGCTACCACTGATGACTTGTAGTTGGTATTTAAGTTATTTGATGGTGTGAAAATACTGTGTACTAGAAGAGAGAAAGAAAATTTTGTTGCTTTGCTTTCCTTTTTTCTTGTTTTTTTTTTTTTTTGGTTGGGAAAAGGGTCCAAATCTGTCTCTATATAATCTGTAATTGCTCAATTTTACCTTTTGTTAGACTTGGGTCCATTTATAATATTGCATTTAGCAAATTGTCTTGTATTTTTTCTATATTAATGGAGCTCCAAAGTGAACTGGATGGATTTCACGTGTTCAATTAATTTGAGAAAAAATATCCAATTTTATCAATCTACTTTTGATTATAGTTAGGGGATGTTTAGTTTGGGTTGGAAGGATTAAGCGGATTATTCTGGTATAAAATTTGTGATTACTAGGTTTGTTGAGGCTATTAGCTAAAGCTATGATACATTTTATACCACAATTGTAAAATTATCTATCCCATATTAACGGTAGGGTGGGTTAACTTATCTTGGTTATAATTCTAAGATTATGTTTTTGGCTAAAATCCCAATATAACCTAGTTTTGAACCAAATGACTCCTTGGAGGCTAAAGAGTAGTCGAGCTTTTTCTACTTCATACCGGGATGAGGCTGGTTTAATAGGGTTGATCTTAGACGGCTAGTGGTTAATGTTGAGTCCATGCTATCCTTTCTGTTTATCATAGCTCCGGGCCTTAATTATTGGTTATTGTTATTGCATGTCATCTGTTTTATGGTTTTTATGATGTTACTATTTCTATGGTTTCTGTTGACGATACTGATAAATTGTCTCTTCTTGTTTTGTTTCCGTCTTCCTGAGCCGAGGGTCTATCAGAAACAGACTCTCTGCCCCATAGGGGTAAGGTCTGTGTACACACTACCCTTCCCAGACCCCACTTTGTGGGATTTTACTAGGTCGTTGTTAATGTTGTTGTTGTTGACTCCTTGGAGGTTAATTTAAAGGTAAAAGTTAGACTTTAAGGTACCAAATAAGAGCATATATGGCATGACGAGCTACTGTATTCACTACTACCATGTATGAATATATACTCTACACTTACAATTATTTACAACTTAGCTAACTATGATCAGATAATTTTCAGAAGAATGACTTGTTTAGTCGTATAACAGATGTGTTGTTAGCTCTAGTCCGACATTATCCAGGTTTGGCCCGGGCAAAGTTTTATGGTGATGATGACGAATCCCTTTTGAGCTTGATGGCTGGAAAACCTTCTGCATTTCAGAGTGGCACTCAGCTAAGCTTTTGGGAGCGGTTACTTTATTCTGGTAATATTATTCTATTTTTACCAAGCTTATGTTATCATATGCAGTAATATTTCCTTCTGTCAAAATCCAAATACCTTGTTTTTTTTTTCTATGAAGCCATACCGACAAAAATAGAAAGAAAGTTGGCATACAATGAAAAATTCCTCGTTAGTCAACCGCATTGCCCTCTAGAGAAGAAGAAGTGCCTGCAGATCAACCCAAAAATTGTTTATCGTGGGAGTGCTTCCTGGAGCGTACTCCGGATTGTATCATCTGTATTTTGGCAACGTTAGTCAGATTGGCAAAGATTTGTAAGGTTCGCTTTGATAGCTTCATCAACCCTGGTATGTATCGCATTCATCGCTTGAGGGACAGTTGTATATATGTGATAGGAGCAAATCTGTTGTTGTACGTAAAAGAAAGAAAAGTAGACAAAACAAAAGAAAGAAAAGTCAAAAGGAGAAGAAAAATGATAGGCGGAGAATTCATCTTTGAATTCTTTTCTTATGACGTAAGTGCTTACATCGGCAGGTTAAATTCTTTTCTTATGATGTAAGTGCTTATGTCGGCAGGTTGAATTCTTTTCTTATGACGTAACTGCTTACGTCGGCAGGGCATTCAAATGCCTATAAAAGGGGTCTGCATTTTCATTGTAGATCATCCCTTAACTTCTTCTTTCTCTTCTATTAGCCTCACACGCTTCACAACAACTGGCATCGGAGCACAGACAGTATAATTCAGGTAGAAAAGTACGGTATTGGTGCAGACACTATTTACATAAACAAATTTTGTGAAAAATGGCATCGGAATAAGGGAATGTTAAGATTGACAAGCTCAATGGCGAAGATTTTGGATTCTGAAAAATGCAAATAGAGGATTATTTATACCGGAAAAAATTACACTTACCTCTGACCGAGGTAAAACTAGAGAATATGGCCAAAGCGGATATTAGATCGCCAAGCTCTTGGTGTGATTCGTTTGACGCTAATACGAAATGTGGCGTTTAACATCATTAACAAGAAGACCGCTACAGGCCTGATGAAGGCGTTATCAAATATGTACGAGAAGCCATCTGCTTCAGATAAAGTCTGTTTGATGCGTCGATTGTTCAATTTAAAGATGACAGAAATGTGGATCTGTCACGGAACATATCAATGAGTTTAATATATTATTAACTCAGTTGAGTTCTATTAATATAACATTTGATGTCGTCATGGCATTGATTCTACTATCATCTCACTGGAGAGTTGGTCTGCAACGGTAACTACAGTTAGCAGTTCATCGGAAAGTACCAAACTCAAATTGGATGATATTAGAGACTTGGTTCTAAGCGAAGAGGACAAAGTCACGGTCGTGACAAATCAAAGTCAAGGAGAAGAGGGCAATCCAAAAATCGCAAGGACATTACTTGTTGGAATTGCGATAAAAAAGGTCACTACAGTAGTCAATGTAGAGAATCACAGAAGAAGAGGGAAGAAAATTCAGCAAATGCAATTGCTGAACAAGTCGGTGATGCATTAATTTGTTGTGCAGACAATCCATTCGAATCTTGGATTCCGGACTCAGGTACATCCTTTCACTCTACATCATGCAAAAAATTATTGCATAATTATATTGCTGGAAAATTCGGGAAGGTTTATCTAGCAGACGGCGAACCTCTGGACATTGTTGGAAAATGTGAAGTTCATATAAAGACTTCACAAGGCACACTATCGAAATTGCAAGATGTTCGACATGTTCATGGCCTCAAGAAAAATCTGATATCTATGGGTTAGATTGACAGTGAAGGATATACAACAACATTCGGTAACGAATCGTGGAAGATAACCAAACGAAATTTGGTTCTGGCACGAGGCTTCAAGAAGGGAACACTGTATGCAACAACAATACAGAGAGATACTATAGCAACAGTTGATCATGATCGTGATACAACATTGTGGCACCGGAGGCTCGGGCATATGAGTGAGAAGGGAATGAAGTTGCTGGCATCCAAAGAAAAGTTGTCAAACCTAAAACAAGTTGAATTAGGTTTGTGCGAAGATTGCATTTACGGGAAACAAAAGAGAGTTAGTTTCTCAAAGGCGGGAAGGACGCCAAAGAAAGAGAAGCTGGAACTAGTGCATACAGATGTATGGGGACCAGCTCCTGTAACTTCTCTGGGAGGCTCACGCTATTATGTCACCTTCATTGATGATTCCACAAGAAATGTATGAGTTTATTTTCTGAAAATAAAATCTGATGTGTTTGTTACCTTTAAAAGATGGAAAGCTGAAGTTGAAAATTAGACAAGTCTAAAGTTAAAATGTCTGAAGTGTGACAATGGAGGAGAGTATGATAGTCAAGAGTTTAAAGCATTCTGCTCTGAGAGTGAGATCAGAATGATCAAGACAGTTCCTGGAACACCGGAACAAAATGGCATTGCTAAGAGGATGCTCCAGATAGGTTAACTCTCTCTCTCTCTCTCTCTCTCTCTCTCTCTCTCTCTCTCTCTCTCTCTCTCTCTCTCTCTCTCTCTCTCTTCACTATTTACTTCTGACTGATGCTGGAGAACCAGAGCATTTTATTGAAGCAATGGAGGTGATAGACTCTGATAAGTGGAAGCTAGCCATGAAATAAGAGATGAATTTACTTCAAAAGAATAAAACATGGATACTTACAGAGTTACCAAAAGGAAAGAAGGCATTGCAGAACAAGTGGGTGTACAGAGTCAAGGAAGAGCATGATGGTAAGAAGAGATACAAAGCACGATTAGTAGTAAAAGAATTTCAGCAGAAGGAAGGCATTGACTACACCGAGATCTTCTCTCCTGTAGTCAAATTAACTACTATCAAGTTATTGCTAAGTATCGTAGCTGCAGAAAATTTGCATTTGGAGCAGCTAGATGTTAAAATTGCTTTCTTGCATGGTCACATTGGAGAAGACATCTACATGAAGCAACCTGAAGGTTTTTAAGTTTCTGGTAAAGAAAACTTTGTGTGTAAGTTGAAGAGTTTGTATGGTTTGAAACAAGCTCCCTGACAATGGTTACAAGAAATTTGATGGATTCATGCATAACAATGATTTCACATGATGTGAGATGGACAATTGCTGTTATATCAAAATTCTTGATGAATCCTATATCATTTTACTGTTGTACGTTGATGATATGCTAATTGCAGGATCTAGCATAAATGAGATTAACATGGTTAAGCAACAACTAGCGGTGGAGTTTGAAATGAAAGACTTAGGACCAGCTATGCAAATGCTTGGGATGAGGATTAGCAGAAACAGGTCAGAAAGAACCTTAATATTGTCTCAAGAAAAGTACATACAGAAGGTACTAAGCAGGTTCAGTCTTCATGATGCAAAGACCAGAAGCACTCCACTCGGAAGCCATCTTAATCTGTTTAAGAACCAATCACCTAAGACAGATGGAGAATGGAAGTACATGTCCAAAGTTCCATATGCTTCAGCAGTAGGAATTTTGATGTATGCTATGGCTTGCACTACACCTGACATAGCCCATGCAGTTGGAGTTGTCAGTAGATACATGTCAGATCTAGGAAAGGAGCATTAGAAAGGTGTAAAATGAATATTGCGATATCTCAAAGGCACCTCAGGCATGGCACTTTATTTTAAAAAGAACAATATTATCTTACAAGGTTTTGCTGATGCAAATTTAGGCGGCGATCTGGATTGTCGAAAAAGTACCACAGGCTACATGTTCACCTTGGGTGGTACTGCTGTTAGCTGGATGTCCAGACTTCAAAAAAGTTTTGCTCTATCTACCACTGAAGCAGAGTACATGGCAATCTCAGAATCTGGAAAAGAGATGATTTGGCTCAAGAATTTTCTTAAAGAGCTAGGTAAAGAGCAGGACAATTGTGAGCTTTTCAGCGATAGCCAGAGTGCAATTCATCTTGCCAAGAATCCAATATTTCATGCAAGATCAAAGCACATCCAATTGAGGTATCATTATATCCGAGAGTTGATAAGTGGATCAACTCTTTCCCTGCAGAAGATACTAGAATCAAAGAACCCGTCAGACATGCTGACCAAAGTTGTCGGTGTTGACAAAATGAGGCCGTGCACTGCCTCAGTTAGCCTTCAAGACTGATAGCGTGAAGGCGCCACCAGAGAAAAGCAAATCATTTTTTTATAATTTCTTTCTTGATGTAACATAAGTTTGAGGGGGAGATTGATAGGAGCAAACCTGTTGTTTTATGTGAAAGAAAGAAAAGTCAAAGAGAGAAGAAAAAGATAGGCGGAAGAATTCATCTTTGAATTCTTTTCTTATGACATAAGCGTTAACGTCGGCAGGTTGAATTTTTTTCTTATAACGTAAGTGCTTACGTCGGCAAGTTGAATTCTTTTCTTATGACGTAAGTGCTTACGTCGGCAGGGCATTCAAATGCCTATAAAAGGGGTCTGTATTTTCATTTGCAGATCATCCCTCAACTTCTTCTTTCTCTTCAATTAATAAAGAGTTATTCTTTGTGTGGCCGTGGAGTAGGCAAAAATTGCCTAACCACGTAAATCTTGTCTTGTCTTGTGCAATTTATTATTTTTCTCTTTTAAATATTTTTCCCTTCTATTAGCCTGACATGCTTCACAACAATATGGATCACATCGGTAATTCATTTCTTAACATCTATATGCAAATGTGTTCAATCAATTTGACCTGTTTCCTGGGGCGGAGCTAGAGTGCTCCGAGCGAATTCGGCCGAACCCAGTAGCTTTGGTTCGAACCATGTATTTGCCTTACAAAGTTCATTGAATATATATAAATTATTAATTCAGAACCCAATAGTTTAAAACTTTAGAATTCCGAACCCATAGACTTGAAATCCTGGCTCCATCTCTGCCTATGTCACGACAAAAATAATATATATGATGTGATGATCACTACTTGCTTATACAAAGTACATATGATTTAGTAAGTTGGCTTTTCATCAGGTGAAATATGTTTGATTATTAGGAAATAATAAATGCATTGCATATGGCAATTGGTATATATGTAATTGTTAATTATATAGTTAGATGTATGTGCAATGATAAGCAAGTAGCTAGGCTGTTAGTTCTCATCCTTTCTATCTTCTACACAAACTTCATAATGTTATTTTCATCCTTTGATATTTTTATATCAAGCATATGTCTTATTTTGTCTATATCACATAAGCTTAGTAAATTTGAAATAGATTGTTACTTCTAAAATTGTGTTTGTTTCAGAATATAATAGTTTACAAATGAATGCGTTAAAATTCTTTATCCTTCTCATTTAGTTTGTTGATTATGGTATTAGAGATACTTTTCATTTAAGTCAATTGTTTATATGAAGGTAATAGGCATAGTAATAATTAGGGAAAATTGAGCATTGGTCGACAAATTCTAGTTTGGTCCTCGTAATATTTAGCTAAACATATTTAACCTTCAATTAATGGAGTTGTGCATCTCTTGTTCTTCCACAAGAAAACTTTTGTAAATTTAACACAATGTTAAATGTTAAACTGTGTGAATACTAGTTTTTTCATATGAAGAGAGTTATATTTTGTACATAATTTACTCCATTTAAGTTATACATCGTTAAATTTATAAACTGCTACTAGCTAGAGGGACCAAAATTGTTGGGTTAAATTAGCCCAATTACACTCTTAACATGATGTGATATTGTCTTCTTTGGGCCAAGTCCGTACGGTTTTTCCCAAAAAGCCTCACACCGTTAAGAGATTCCTACACTTTATATGTAGACTCCAAATTTTTCCATCTACCAATATGGGACTTTGTTCGCATACCCAACAATAATAACAACTATCAAGTCTTAGTTGAAAGTTAATGCTTAGTTGGATATTACGAGTGCTAATGATTGTCTGAAGTCCACTAAAAATGTGGCGGTACAAGAAATTGTAAGTTATGTTTAAACGGGTGTCTTATATAGAGTTCTTGATTTATATTTCAATAAAATTAATCATCACCCAATTGTCTTAATGAAATGAAGACTTATTTGTTAAAATAGCACGGGCTAGCCAGTTTTCGAATTGGTCATTCAAAAATAGCCAGCGTTTGTAAAGTCATTGAAAAATAGCCACTATTTTGCTGCAACACGAAAAGTTCCAGCATAATATACTGGAGATCAGTGCACCTGTGTATGAACTTCCAGCATATTATGCTGGAACTCCAACACGCGGAAAGTTCCAGTATATTATATTGGACCGGTATATTATGCTGGAACTTCAGTATATTATATTGGAGTTCCAGTATACTTATGCTGTAATTCCAGTATAATATACTGGAGTATTTTTCCGGATTTTGAACAGTGTTTTGTTCTGATTTATCTTTATATGAAAAGTGGCTAAATTTTAATTACTTTTGAAACTGTGGCTATTTTTGAATGACCACTTGCAAATTTGATTATTTTTGAATTTCTCCCGACTTATTTTTGTCAAATAAACCCGATATATAATACGACCAGCTTCCACTTTTGGATCATTTGAAATGATGTTTGAGTGTTCTACCTTACAGGGTTCTGCTTTACAGGATTATGGAACATTATAAAAGAGATAAAGATTCGTATTTTTCGTGTAGTTCAAGAAATTGGAGAAACATCCGGTAAGTTAGTTTTGTTATGCTATTGTGATATAGGCATTTTTTTGTTGGAGCTTTTACTCTTTTGATGACTCGAACCCGCAACCCTGAGATTATATCGGCATTTAAAATAAAAATTAGCATATATGGAGGAGTAATTTCTTCATTACTAGCACAAACAATATTGTGTATAATGCTTTATTCCCTATTTGTTAGAACAACTCTCATGCTTCTCTGGACCATCTGTTTACCTCGAAAATACGAGTAACAATTAAATTTGATTGTGGTTTCAAAGATACATGATTTAATTCTATACCAATTAATAATCAAGAAGTATGAAGTAGAAACGAAAGAGAGAAGTGAACCAAACTAATATTACTCAACAGCAGTGGCCTCGAGCCCAGGGACCTCGAGGTAGGCTTGGTATTATAAGAACAATTAAATAATAAAAGCAAAGTAAGAACAATAGAGCTAAAGGACAATGCTGATGGAAAGCAGGCGAAAAAGGTAGAGTGTATATTCTTTTCTCAGTGATCAGATCCTGTTACAAATGATTGGGGTCCCCCTTTTATAATAATGGAACCCTAAATAAGGAATATTTCTATTTACAGTAGGGAATATTCTTATTACAGTTGTCTAACCGCCTAGTACGAAATCGTAGAATCTTATTCCGGGATTTGCGCCATGATCTTGGGGACGTGGAAGGAATCTAGCTCATTCTGTTACAGACCCATAACGGTACTATTTCGGGGTCGAGCACACTTGGCCTCGGTATTCCTCGAACTCCTATCTCCGGGCACTGCACTCTGTCTACGAGCTTGAGTCTGGTCCACTGGTTTCGAACTCGACCTTGCCTGAACTCGGGCCTGTGACGGACCCTCGATCCTGTAAATCAGAGTCCTCTGATTTTGACCGTATACAGATAGTCCCCGCGTTTCTTAAAATAAGATGATAAGAAATGATTAGAACTTCGATTTTCGGAGCCCATCACGATAACGTCATCCCTATGACGCAGGCGCTCGAAGTGACTGAAACGTCCTGTCGGCTCGCTTCCCCAAAACATTAAATGCATGCCAGCACTGGTCGGCCACTAGTGCCGCCGAACCGTCG
This sequence comes from Nicotiana attenuata, assembly GCF_001879085.1. Classification (NCBI taxonomy): domain Eukaryota; kingdom Viridiplantae; phylum Streptophyta; class Magnoliopsida; order Solanales; family Solanaceae; genus Nicotiana; species Nicotiana attenuata. Next base: position 4,600,340 of record NC_031990.1, read on the forward strand.
TTGTCCTCCTATAAATATGAGGCTATTCCTTTGAGCAAAGAATTTTACTCCTTCATTACATCTTTCCCTTCTTCATTTCTTCCTCCAATCACCTGTTTCCACCGCCCCTTTAAGCGTCGGAAAATGCTGGGTTCTTGTAAAAACACCACATTCTGACACGGTCTGTATCCTTTAGTTTGAAACCATGGCTAAAACTTCCAAAACGGTCCCCAAAAGAGATAAAGCGTCGACTTCCTCCACCTCTCAGCCGGCAAGACTGGTGGTGCCGCCGACTCTTGAAGAAATCACCCTCGGCCCTTGCGTGATTAAGAAGGACTTTAGTATTGAAAATCCTCCCGATGTCCCAGGCCGATGCGAGCATGCATCTCGATATCTTAGTTTGATATCGGAGAAGCATCTTAAAGATGTGAAGAAGGACTGTGGTTGGGGAGATGAGGTCGTGGTTCAGTTCCCAAGCCCCGGGGAAAGCATTACTACCTACGTGGAGGAGTTTTTAAGTGTTTACACTTACCCCTTCACACTGGGTCCCCTCGATCCGGTGGTGATCGACTTTTGCAAAACATACGAAGTCACCCTTGGCCAGATTCACCCCTCTTTTAGCGTATCATGATCATGCTGCGCTACTTTTTCGAAAAGGCCGAGGGGTTGGAATTCACCCTCAGCCACCTGAATCGATTGTATCGGCCCCAGCTATTTCGAGGGCTTATCAAGCTACAACGTCGAACAACGAAAGCCTTCTTTGCCAGTACTGATGAAACCAAATATCGAGGTTGGATGAGCCGGTTTGTCAGAGTAAGAACTTCGGATGTCATCCCAGGGATAAAATGCCGTTTCCGGAGAGGTGGAACTTTAATCGTAAGTGAAGTTCTTTTTTCCAGTATCTATTCATATTCTGCTTTCACATTTCATAATGCCTTAACCCTTAATTTGGCAGCCACTGCCTGGGCACCCCACGCGGCCAGACCTCGAGTATTGGGTCCGAAAGTTAGCTGCCACCTCCTCCTACGATGAGCGCAAGTGGCGCGAATTATCGAAGGGCCAGTGGGAGGCCAAGAATCATGGTAAGTGTTTTTCCCTAGTTTCAAATACTTTTCATATATTGGTGGCGTCAACTTATTCAAGTTTACTTCTGAAGGCCCTGGAGATACATCCGAGATGAGGCCGGTTCCGCCCGGGGAAAAGACCAATCCTTCGATTCTAAAATCGGAGAAGGATAACAAAAGGAAGAGGGTCTCGAAGCCTGAAGACCCTCAAGATAAGAAAACCCCTGCTCGAAGGCTGCGGAAGAGATTTGCTCACGTGGATGCAGATTCGGTCCACGATTCCCCGGATGACGAAGAAAATGATGGTGAGGAGTTGGCGTTGGTGCCTCGGACCAGGAAACCAATCGAGGCCTCCAAGCCCTCCGAACTAGAGACCTCATCCCTAGGTGAAGGAACCCCAAAGAAAGATGCGGGCAAGGTCCTCGTGTCCCCGGAGGTTGAGATCGTTCTTCCGCCTTCAAAAAGTATGCCAGAAGGGGCGAATGCGGAGACCCCCGAAGTTAATGAGAACGCCCCGAGTGACGAGCTCGGGGCCATGACAACAGGTCACTCCCTTTCTTTGCCAACCTATTTCGAGGACGCAATAGAAGAAGCTAACGCTCTGGGTATGCCCAATCCGAGCAAGGCCCTCGAAGAAGATCCCTTTCAGAGTTGCTTTGCTGGGGTCGATGATACCGCCGACCTTAACGATGCATCCACCCTCTTCGAAGAGGCCCAACATCTCCTCTCTCGGGTAAATACTTATTTTATTTTTGTAATTTTATCTTTCTTTCTTTTCCTTTGACTGATATATTTTCATTTTATGTATAGGCCATTGTAAAGTTTAGAGCTGAGCTGAGCCAATGTGAGTCCGAGCTCAAGAAAGTTTCAGGCGAAGAGAAGGCCCTGAGGCTCCTCTGTAGCCAAAAGGAGGAGGAGCTTAAGGATCTCCGGGTTGAATTGGCCAAAGCCCAAAAAAACAAGTCCGAGCTAGATGAGCAGGTAACTATGATATTAACAGGGTACGGTCTTCTTGGCCCTACTTCGGAGGCTAACACTTCGCTATCTCAGCTGCAACAAAAGTTGGAGATGATTGGGCAGCTCCGGAGCGAGGTTGATCAAGTTAAAGCTGATTGTCATAGGTGGAAGAAGAACATGGATCAGCTCGCTGCCGATAAGGAAGCTGTTACAGCCCAACTGGTTTCGGCTGAAACTCAACTCCGAGGCATTAAAGCTAAGGGTCTGGCTCAGGCCAAGAAGATGGAGGAGTTAGAGGTAGAGCTCGCTAGAGCCCGGGCCGAAGCTGTGCAGGCTAAGGCTGAAGTTGAGAAGACAAAGGCTGCGGCTGATATATCCATTGCCGTATACTTAAGGGACGCCGGGACCGTTCAAGCTGAGTTGAGAGAGGCCTCCGACTGGGAAAAATGGAGCAATGAGTTGGCCGAGTGCCATGCCCGGAGGGAGACCTTCGAAGAAATCCATGCCCGAGGGTTCAATCTTGCCGAGGAGATAGCCGAGGCAAAGGCGTGGGGAATTGATGCCAGGTTTCTTGCCTCTTCCGATGATGAGGATGTAGCGAGTAGCTCCGGGGACGGGGAAGGTGAAGAAGACGTTCCCGATGGAGAGGAGGCTCCTGAAGATAGAGCTGCCGAAGGTGCAGTTCCTGAGGACGGCGCTCCCGGGGATATGACCCCGAAAATAGATTAGGTTCTCTTTTTCTTTTCTGTGCAAGGGCCCCTTGCGGGCGTTGTAAATATGCTTTGTAAAACATCCCTCATGAATATAAAGTATCTTTTTGCTCTATCCTTAACTTGTGTTGAATTTTATTTTGTTTTCATTTGCAGAAGATTTCGATAATTCAAACAATCAGTCCGAGTATTGATTCGGATCAAGAACATAATAAAGCCTTAGGTCTTTATCGATAGATATAATGATCCTCGAGCTAAGTTTAGATCGATCCGATGTGAGCTCGGGATATCGTGACTCTTGAGTCCGGGTCGAGTGAGAACGGAGTCTCGAACTATAAGTTTGGCCCTTAAGCCTTTCGAAGTTAGCCCTTGGGCTCTTATATATCGGCCCTTAGGCTATTTAAGTTGGCCCTTAGGCTCTTTAAATTGGGCCAATTCGGCCTCTAGATTGGCTATATAATTTTTTTCCTCATTTCGGCCAAAAGACTTAGTGAAAATTTACTTATGCCTTAGCATGTGTTTTTTGTACCCGTTGGGTTTTTCGAAGGTTCGACGTATCGGGACCTTGCTTGTGTACTGATAATCGAATACCTCTTGAGGTTTTTCTGAAGGTTGATGTTATCGAAGCCTTTGGATGATTCGAGGGCTGAATTTATCAAAGCCCTTTATATTTTGCTTTTGCCGAGGGTAGCCCGATTTAACCGGTTTTTCAATGTTTGAAGGCCTTTATTTTATAGCGGAAATCGGACGTCTCCGAGCAGCATTACTTAGGTCGTAGCCTTTTTGTATGACCGTAGTCTTTAATATGGCCGTAGCCTTCAGGTATATCACTTGGACTTGTTTCCCGATAACTTTCGAACTTGTTTGAAAAGTTGGTCCCCGAGTATATCGGCCTTGGCCTTTGTTTCGAGGGGATGTCTCTTTGAGGTCATATGGGTTCGAGTTTTTGGTGACTCGGATGTATTGACTGTCGATGATAGTCCCCGAGTATTCGGGGGTGATTTTATGTTTTGGCTCTTGAGCCGTTTCCCGTAGGGTTATAAGTGTAGAGCTCGTATAATAGTAGACTTTTTTGGGATACAAAGTTTTTTTGATATAAACAGAATGCTTCTTCAAGTAATTTGATACATGCGTACATGTTTTGCCGTTAAGGCTCGACTATTCTATATGGACACGGTTCATCTGACCGTTTGGCCCATTACAAAGTTTTCCTATCGAGGCCCTCTTAGGCGTGAAGTATTCTCCTTGAAAATATAACCTCCGAGGGTGATGCCCCCCAGTATTCGAGGTTGATTGAAAAGAAGCCTTGGATACAGTTGAGTTCTTCTCAGGTAGCACATAATTGTTGCCTCATTAAAAACCTTGCTGGTAAAACCCATTTGGGACAAAATTCGATCTAAGGGAAAAAGAGTGCAACACATGCTTTAAAACCTAAGACCTTCGTGTAAAAAGGGTATCTTCGAGATCGCGGATCTTCGATAGCTTTGATCGAAAATCTTTAATAAGTTAGTTTTAGACTCAAATGGACAAAGGATAAAGTCGTACCTTAGCAGTAGTATCGTTTGAGTAACGATATGTTCCAGTTGTTTGGCAGTTGTCCACCTTCCATTGTGCTAAGTTTGTAAGACCCTTTACCGATAAGTCCGAGGACTCGGTATGGTCCTTCCCAATTCGGGCCTAATTTCCCCTCATTATGGTCTCGAGTGTTGAGGGTGACCTTTCGTAGAAATAAGTCCCCGATTCCAAAGTGTTGAAGATTAGTCCTTCTATTGTAGTATCTTTCGATCCTTTGCTTCTGTGCGGCCATCCGAACAAGCGCTGCTTCTCGCCTTTCATCCAATAACTCGAGGCTAGCATTCATAGACTCGTGATTTGACTCCTCCGGTGCATGTCCAAACCTGGCGCTGGGTTCTCCAACCTCGATGGGGATGAGGGCCTCGGAGCCATATACTAAGAAAAATGGGGTGGCCCCCGTGCTGGACTTCAATGTCGTCCTATATGCCCAAAGGACCTCGGGTAAAACTTCTCTCCATTTTCCTTTCGCATCGTCCAATCTTTTCTTCAAGGTTTGAATGATAGTTTTATTTGTTGACTCAGCCTGTCCGTTTCCAGTTGGATGGTATGGTGTCGATAGGATCCTCTTTATTTTGTGTGCCTCGAGGAACTCCGTCACCTTGCTGCCAATGAATTATTTTCCATTATCACACACAATCTCGGCCGGTATCCCGAACTGACATATGAGAGGACTCCGATTTACAGGATCAAGGGTCCGTCACAGGCCCGAGTTCAGGCAAGGTCGAGTTCGAAACCGGTGGACCAGATTCGAGCTCGTAGATAGAGTGCAGTGCCCGGAGATAGGAGTTCGAGGAATACCGAGGCCAAGCGTGCTCGACCCCTAAATAGTACCGTTATGGGTCTGTAACAGAATGAGCTAGATTCCTGCCACGTCCCCAAGATTATGGCGCAAATCCCGGAATAAGATTGTACGATTCCGCACTAGGCGGTTAGACAGCTGTAATAAGAATATTCGCTACTTTAAATAGAAATATTCCTTATTTAGGGTCCCGCTATCATAAAAGGGGGACCCCAATCATTTGTAACAGGATCTGATTACTGAGAAAAGAATATACACTCTACCTTTTTCGCCTACTTTCCATCAGCATTGTCCTTTAGCTCTATTGTTCTTACTTTGCTTTTATTATTTAATTGTTCTTATAATACCAAGTCTACCTCGAGGTCCCTGGGCTCGAGGTCACTGCTGTTGAGTAATATTGGTTTGATTCACTTCTCTCTTTCGTTTCTACTTCATACTTCTTGATTATTAATTGGTATTGAATTAAATCACGTAACTTTAAAACCACAAATCAAATTTAATTGTTACTCGTATTCTCGAGGTAAATACCATCTTTTGGTTATCATTTCATAAAAAGTAATTAGCACTTAATGGGATTAAATGACAAATGGAATTGGGCACATGATATGAATTTGGGGGATTAGCTTTGTCTCCCTGAAATCTTTTGAATGAGATATATCTTGATGGTCGAAATTTATTAACTCATGTGCTATTTTTCATTCCCTATGTTTCAAAAAAATTGACACCTTTTAATCGCCCGTTTGAGCCGGAAAGCGTACCGGATTTCAAGCATTTATAGTCACACAAATGCTACGATAGATTTCAGACTACAAGTTTCAAAAGTTTTACAGCCACACAAATGCAATGACTTATTCAAGACTACATATCTCAAAAGTCTTCTCTTCTTTATTAAAGTTTGTGTCAAGTCAAACTAAGAGCCTGTTTGGCCATGAATTTTTTTCACTTTTTTCGAAAAAATTTCGCTTTTTTTCAAAATCAGTGTTTGTCCATAAAATTTCCAAGTTTTACTTGAAGATGAATTTTGAAAATTTTCCAAAATTTGAAAACTCCAAAAAGTTGTTTTCCAAAATTCACTCAGATCACTCACAAAACTTCAAAAACAACCCAAAATTATATTCATGTCCAAACACAACTCTAATTTTTGAATAGCATTTCACTTAGAAATATTTTTTCTGAATTTTACAACTTATGTCCAAACGCCCACTAAGATAATCTTTTTGAAAGTAAGTTGTAATAACCAAGTTTTCGTTTTCAACAGTAGCACAAATCAACCACATTAAGGATATAAAATCAATGCATGAAGAGACTCTTGAGATAGTGAAACGTCTGTGCGAGGAACTTATGAAACAGGACTACTCTGAGGATACTGAGCTACTACTTAGAAAGGCAGTCCTTTTGGCAGCAAGCTCAGGAATTTCTGAAATCATAGAAGAGATCGTACGATGCTATCCAGGCGCAATTCGGTTTGTTGATTCTAAGAACCATAATTTATTTCTTGCAGTAATAAATCGTCACGAGAATGTGTTTAACTTTATATATCAGTTAAATTCATATAAACATTTGGTAACTGGTGATGAAGATACTTCTGGAAATAATATCTTGCATTTGGCGGGAAAGCTAGCCCCTCGATCTTAGCCGACTCAATCTTATATCAGGTGCAGCTCTGCAAATGCAGCGTGAACTACAATGGTTTCAGGTAATTCACTATTATGACTAATTGGCGCAACATTACTACCAAATCACAATTCGTTGGTTGGATACTTGGATTTAACATCATTCCTCTTTAGGTTTTCTACGGGTGAAATCTACAGTTTCTCTATGGGAATTATATACTTTAGAGAACTAACTAAAAAAAAAAAAGGAAGTCCGGTGCATTAAGTTCCCGCTATACACGCTGTCCGGTGAAGGGCAAGACCACAGGATCTATCATATGTAGCCTTACCCTGTATTTCTGCAAGAGGCTGTTTCCACGGCTCGAACCGTGACCTCTTTTTCACATGACAACAACTTTGCTAGCTGCATCCGGGGAAGGGCAGGACCACAAGGGTCTATCGTACGCAGCCTTACCCTGCATTTCTGCAATAGGCTGTTCCCACGGCTCGAACCCGTGACATCCTTGTCACATGGCAGCAACTTTACCAGTTGCGCCAAGGCTCCCCTTCAGAGAACTCCTCATTTAATTGGCTGCTAATTGGCGGCCTCATTTAGAACCCGTGACCTCCTGGTCACACGGCAGCAACTTTACCAGTTGCGCCAAGGCCAGAAGTCTTAAATAATTTATAGTATAGTATGCTATTAGCATAAGCTATTTTAAAAAGGTATTTAGGATCACGTTGGCTGCTATATAATCGTGTTTGATGTTTTCAGCACATCCATAACACTATTACATATACACAGGAAGTGGAAAAGTTTGTTCACCCGACTTTCAGAACAAAGAGAAACTCTTATGGGAAAACTCCCAAAATGGTGTTTACAGATGAACACAAAGAGTTGGTTAAAGAAGGAGAGAAATGGATGAAAGAAACTGCAAATTCCTGCATATTTGTGGCGTCCCTAATAGCAACAGTAGGATTTGCAGCAGCCATCACCGTGCCAGGTGGAAACAACCAAAACAATGGTTTTCCACTCTTCTCCAATGAAACAGCCTTCACTGTTTTTGCTGTTTCCGTTGCATTCTGTTTGTTCTCTTCTGTTGCCTCTGTCCTAATGTTCACGTCGAGAAATGCAGAGGGTGATTTTCTTAGACGTCTTCCGAAGAGATTGATTATAGGCCTTGGTACCTTATTCATTTCAATGACATCTCTGATGATAGCGTTTGGTACTACAATTTACCTGGTTTTTGGTCAGAAAAAAGGATGGATACTCATTCCAGTCGGCTTAGCAGCCCTCACGCCAGTAATCCTCTTTGAGTCCTTGCAATTTCCTCTCTTACTGGACATGTTTATGTCCACATATGGGCCAAGCATTTTCCGTAAGAAAAAGCTTGTCAAGTCTTATGATTGAATTTTCTTTTGGTTATTTATGTGAGAAAAGAAAAAGATTTTTAAAGAGTTGTATTTTAACAGCTCTTAAGCTTTGGTGAGATCTGAATAAATCGTCTAGATACGTCCTGTAATTGATTGACTTATATGTAGATTAAACAAAGTGGGACAAATCCATCATTTCATATTGCACTTTTTTTTTTCTTTCAATAATCAAGATTGCAGTTTAACAAGTGAAAGAATCACAGAGGTATGGAGCAGCAGCTTTTCAAGGATTTCTACCTCAGTTTGGGCAGCCCGGTGCACTAAGCTCCTGCTATGCGTAAGGTCCGGGGAAGGGGCGGACCACAAGGGTCTATTTTATGCAGCAACTTTACCGGTTACACCAAAGCTCCCCTTCAATCTACCTCAGTTATTCTGACTTACTCTTTCCACAAGTGTCAATCACTGAATTCTGGTACACAATGACCGCAAGAAATGTTTCATATCCAACCACCTATATCCAATTCAAATTCCGGTACACATTTTTGTAGGATCCTTAAAAGTTCCTGAACCAGCCACGTTAATTTGGTTACTAAGGTCAACAAGTCAGGTCCTCTATAAAGCGTAAAGATAGAAATTTCAGGTAACATCAGAAAGCTCCCAAATCAAAGCACACCTCAATTCTTTTCCGAATACCTGTTACCTTCCACCATCACAGGTATCGGGTACCTTTGTACACTAAGGCTTAGATACACAGGTATCGGGTACCTTTGTACACTAAGGCTTAAATAGATGGGAAGAGATCACCTAACTATTTTGTCTCATAACTTGAACCTGTTCACTGTTAAAATCGTTGAAAAAATTCTTACATGGCAAGCATGGTCTGCTTTCAGCTTTTTTACTGTAAATTGTTTTCATTCTCCAGTCTAGAAGCATTGTGGCAGAAGATTGATCTACCTTGGATAAACTAAAATCATGTGAATCAAGATATGCAGAAAGAATGTCTAATATATTATTAACCAATGTTATGTTCCCCAATTACAGATAAATATACCTAAATATGTAATCTACATAGGATGTGTAAGGTTCATGAAGCATAACCATGCAAACAAAATTTCTACTACACAATAATCTTTGTTGTAATGCTACAAATTCTTAACTCCAAGGATAAACTTCACCTTTTACCAATGGAAGATATGAGCATCCTCTAACCAAAACTTTGAAATAAGAAAAGGAAATAGAAGAAAAGATAAAGTTCTAGGACTATGTAAGCATTTAATGTTTTACTTCTATAGTTCTACTTTCGGTTTCTATGTGTTGAAGAAGGGGTAACAAGATATGCAGAGATAACTGCTAATCAACAGCAGTCTTGCTTTTTCGCGCAGTGATTGGTTTGGGAAGGCTATCAAAGATTGGTTTGGTAATTGCTGCAGCAGAAATTGCCTGAAAATCTGGCTTCAAATTCCATTTCGTTGTTGTCCACAGGGAAGATAATGTGCCACTACTATCTGAATCCTGCAAACTCGATGTACTCGATGATTTCCTAACACTTGTACTTTCGTTCAGTAAAGAATCATTCAATCCGATAGGGATAGGATTTATTGAACTTGCTTCAGTATCTGGTCCAGAGAGAGTTCGACTAGCTGACTTAGGTCGCAAAGCCAAACCTTTCCCAGCAACGGCAGAAAACCCGCTGCCACTGTTATTATCTTTCTTCAACAGTACTTCTGGGGTGCGAGAACTGAAATCAGCCTCAGATTTTTGACGCCTTCTTGACAATTTCTCGAACCATCTATCCGAGCCATTTTCTGCGCTATCTTGTGACAAATGATTGCCCAGAACTCCATTCTCTGACATATCATTAGCTACGCTTTTACATTTTCTATGAAGACTGAGTGGTGGATTAGGATGAGGGGTTGACTTGAAAAACGGTCCATCTTCTAAATAATGTGATACTCCTTTCCGATAGACAGCCATTTCAAAACCTTCAGATGCAAGTTTCTGAATTTCCGGTTTAGGACCACCATAATGTGAAACTCTTGGCTGGGAGGAAGACGTCAATTTTAGGGAGTGAAATGAACCAAACAAATCAGGGTATCGATTGCTCGAAGGAGTCTTCTCAGAGCTGCTTGGTCTGTCAAGAAACCAATTTCAGTTACCACGCAGCTCTGCAGATTGTTAGCAAAAAATATAAAACCACCAAAGAACTACAGCTGACCACAAGAACTAAAGATGCTACTCAAGAAGCCAGCGAGACAGAGCTAACTGCGTTACATAATTAGTATCATAAATACTTAACATGAACATAATATCAACTTAAAAAAGTAAGCAATCTTCACATAGCTTAGCAGTTCATATGAGTACTGTTCTGCAGAGACTAGTGACTGAGAAGTAATATGAATCATATGTATATTTAGGTTCAGATGTCTTAAGCTTAATAAAAACATACAAGGCCTTAGCTTTTCTACTCCATAATAATGTAGAACCGTATGATATCTCATTGTCTTGCAGGCTTTACCAACTTCATTCTAATTCTCAGTAAAAACCAATGCAGAATATGTACCTGAAAACAATCTTCTGCATCTCCATGAGATCCTTATTCTATCCATAATATGCTCTCGAGGGATCATTGTAAATAATTTTTCGCTTAAACATTGAATACTTTATGAAGTCAAGGCAAGAACCAACTAAACTTTAGCTTTGTATGCAAACAGTTAGCAGATACAAGATATTTTTGTGGACAAACTTTTCTTCTTCATTTTTTCAATAAAATTCTCGTGGACAAAGTAAAGCTTGCCAATCTTTTCAATTTTTTGACAAGGACAAAGCTTACAAATCTTAACACATTGAAAAAAGTGTTTTGCACTTGAAAGCGATGCTTTTCTCCTTCAAAAATTGAGGGCATTTCGCCAGAGTATGAGCCTTTTTAAGTCATTAGATAGGAAATAGTTCTATAAGTTAGTCCGAGATAAAGTGCACAAATGCAAACTGTATCCACCATGGAACCCTAACAATCTTACAACTAGTAGTCCACTAAGTGCTAATGATATGCAAAAAAGCCAATGCGGGATCCTACTTATTAATACTCCAGCTTGGTTACTTGCTGCTCCACCTGTATGTAAGGATTTCAACTACATAGTACGTACAGCCAAGATCTGATAATGCTGGTGCACTAGTTATTAAATGTTCTCGACTAGCAGATCACCTTATACACCTAATCACAAATTCTAATAGCATGGGAAAAGAAAGATGATTGTCCTTGAAATGCAAATCTCTAGTTCGAAAATGCAGCAGAGATCCACCTAAGACAAATGGGCTCATTTGAAGTTTTTCTCTGCCAGGCCCATACAAAGCTCTTGGCTAAACAAGCCATAATATCTAAGTGAAAAAGGGCTCGTTGACTTCTATTGATGAAAAATTAAATTACAATTACATAGAACCAGAAGCTGATATGACTAGTTCCATGTAGTGAAGGATGAAACAAAAAGATGAGAATATCCACCTAACAAATTAGGAGTAGATTATGGTTTGCTAACCGAAATTCTAATTCATCGATGCAAATTTCACCATGAAAACCAGAGCTTGAAGCAGCTAAATTTGTAAAGAAAAAGAAGGAAATAAGCTGAAGAAAGAAAAAGCTCAAACACGTCTAATGCCTTGATTCAACCTCAACTTAACATCTACAGTTATAAAGGCATCTCTAGGTAACTGTGGTCAGATCTCCATACCATCTTATAATAACGAGTTGTAATGCAACTGAGAGCAATGAATTTTGCAGACTGTGCGCGCCCATACAATAATCACTGATTTTCTGACAGAGTTGAATGCCGCTCTCGAACTAGAGAACCTTATATGGTTTACATGTCCATATTAAAACAGAGGAAACAAGCAACATATATTTTATGATAGACTGATAGGTAATGAGTTGGTCACATGTAGACAAGCGATTAACATAAATCTAAAACAGAAAATGGAAAAAGACTAGATCAGCGACTTATCCTCAGATTAGTACAAGCAGTTCATTTATGATGAAGGTTTTATTATCAGTCACTACAGGAAAAATTGGGAAAGAGACGCTGATATGAGATTCTAAAGTAAGAAAGTTAGAATACCCTTGGGTGTCTTGACCATTTGACACTATGGGTGATGGTGGATGCCTCCCGTGTAATGGTATTTGAAGTGTCTTTAGAGCAAACATTTGGAGGTCCGAAACCAGCCCATTCAACCTCTTAATATCAGCTACCTGTCACATTGGATACCATTGTATGCTAAAGCCATTATCTATCTGGAGAGAACAATCCCAGGTGCAAAATGATAAAGAAATGCGAGTAAATATTGGTGCACTTTGCTTTGCAATCAAAATAAAGCAAGCTCAAGTTCACAATTACATCAACTACTTGCTTTAGCATGTCACATAATGAAATAAGTTGAAAAATTCTAGAATCAGTGCACTGTTTATCCTTGCATTTGATTTCAGAATGTCCATAAAAATCAGCTGGCACTTTTACATGCAAAAAGACATGTACTGATGATCGCCAAAGGCAAACTTGTACGTGTACACAGAAATCTGTTATTATAATAGCCAAAAGAAAAGCTTTAGCCTTTAAGTGGCAGTGGATGGCTAATCACAGCTGTAAAATCCAGTGTACTGACAGCAGAGTTGAGAGTACATGGCAAAACGAGCTCTGCCGCTATGTATGTACAACCACTAAAAGATCCACCAGAATGTAGTGCTATAGTTAGGCTTGTTACCAGCAAAAACTACTAGAGCTGCTGTCCCTTCTTCGTTCCATCAGTTAGGGGCTCGCGGACAACACAGTAAAATTAAACCATCTCTACACCTATTCCTCTTCTTTTGGACTTAACCATAGGGAAATAACACACGATCTCTAACCTTTTGTGCCACCTGCTCAGTTTTCACTATTGCATCATTCACAGAAAACCTTTTCCATTTTATTTTGAATATGGTAAACCCCATCCCCATCGAACCACCTTTATCGGCATTAAACAAAGACTTTTCTCATTGACTGACTCGAATCCACAACCACATTTTATCTTTTAATGGAAATACATCAACTTTGTTCATTCAACAACCCCCAATTCCTCCATTCTTTCTATGATCAAACAAAAGTAGAAACTCAGGCATGAATCAAAATCTCATAAATACAGAAAATTTAATACAACAACCAAAGTGTCAGTCGCCAGCAAGGTGGGATCGGCTATACCAATCATCACTGACCAACGTTGCTCCATTTAAACCATAATATAAATAAACACACATTAAATTTAATATTAAAAAAATACCAATATTTTTATTAGTATTGTGAAAATACAAATAAAAATACAGAAAATTTAATATTAAAAAAACAAAAATTACCTCAACACCATATTTGATTGCTACACCAGGAAGTGTATCAAATTTTGAAACTTGATGTTCAAAATAATTCAATCCTCCTTCACCGACGCTACAACCACCGCTGCCATCACCAGCATGCGGTGGAGATGATGACCTCATCATGGCGGAGCAATCTCCCCCGCCCCAAAAAAAACAAAAATAGAGGAAAAAAAAGAACCTAATCCAGTTTCAATCTACATATTTTGATCAATTAACCAGTTACAAAGATTAAAATTATGTGTATATCATGATTCTCTAAATATCAAAAGAACCTAACCCAGTTTCAATCTACACATTTTGATCAATTAAACATGTTAAAAAATTAGAATTATGTGTATATCATGCTGCTTTTAATAACAATAAAGATTGTAATATTATTACCAGCAACCCCAAAAAAACAAAAACAAAAATTAAAAGAATATATCCCAGTTTCAGTTACACATTTTGATCAATGCCCATCTAGAAAACTAGAAGTAAAAATTAAATCTTGATTGGAAGATAAGGAAGAAATGGAAAATGAATATAAGAGATGATGACTGTAAGATTTAAAATAAAAAGGCTTCTCAGATCTGCCGATTTATTGGGTTTTTTTCTATAAAAAAAATATTGTTAGTTCCCTTTTTTCTGGGGAAGAAAAATGTGAGAGTGAATGAAAGATGAAGGTGACGGTGATGATAGGGGAATGATGACAAATTCCACTTTTTGCAGAATCCTTTGTTTTCCTCTGACTTAACCACCTTTTTATATCTTCTGAAAATGAAGTACGAAAATGAGGTAAAAATTTGTCTTACTTCGTGTTTCCACAATAATGTACAATTACTAAACTTTTCATAATTAATAGTAGATGGTTTTGTCAAGTTTCTAAAATCAATTTATTTTGAATTTTTTTTAAATACTTTTCAAAGAAATAATTTTTCTGAATAGTAATTTTTATTTGATTAATTAGTTTAAAAATTACTTTTGAGCACTAATTGATATTTGACCAAGTTTTAAAAAAATATTTTTAAGTATACTTTTTTCAAAGGTATTTTTTTAACTTTTTGGAGATAAACTACTTTTTCTGCTTCTCAGAAATTGCTTTTGTTTCTACTCAACAATATTTTTTTTCCTTCTAAAAGTTTGGTCAAACACTTTGACTTTTGGGAAAAGACTTTTGGCCAAAAAGAAGCTCGTCAAACAAGCAATCTAACAAGGTGATAAGAAAATTAGTTAGTTAAAGTTAAACAAGAGAAAATATATTTATTGGTTCTTTAGCGCGAATATTTTTTTATTATTAATGCATTTGGTTAAAAATTAATATGAATTTGGAAAGTAAATTTCTTATTATTTTGAATTAAAGTTTATGTTTTCGATAATTATAATTAAAATAGTATATAGTATCAAAAATTGTTGCAGACAAACAATTGTTTACCCTAAAAATCGAGTAACAATTAAACTTGTAATATGGTTTTAATGATACGTGATTTCACTTAATACCAATTGATTAACTTAGAGACAAATGATGGGAATTGACAAGAATGTAAAACAAACCAATGCTTGGACAATGCCCTCGAGCTTATGAACCCTCAAGAGTAGTGAAGTAAGAACAGTTAAAGAGCAGTAAGTTGATGAGCAGATGAAAAAATATTATATTGCCTTAATATTCGTGAATGTAAGGTGTTTACAAATGATGGGGACCCCTCTTTATATACTAGAGGAATCCTAATTGTGGTACAATTCTAATTACAAAAGTAAATTCCATGATTGATACAAATAACCGCCCTTGATTTGATCCGTTCCGAGATTTGCGTCGTGATCTCCAACCGGTTACGGATATTTCGCCTTTTCGTTATTGCGTTCCGCTCAAAGCTGATCATATATGGTCTCGATCGTCGGGGACCTCGATCTCGACGGGTACCTCGATCTCCGAACTCGGTACCTTGTCTTCGTGCTCAGGCTTGATCCATTACGAGGCTGACCCTCGATGCAGTTCCCTGATTTCAAAATAATGGCAAAATCGGGCAAGTCCGATTTTACCCGTATACAGATAGTCCCCTCGTTTCTTGGAGTGTAATGAGAAGAAATGAACTGAGTCTTCAATTTTGTACATCGACCAATTACGACGTCACCCTCGTGACGGAGGAGACTGAAGCGTCGCGTCTGCACAGTTTCCAAGACCATCATTAGTTCTAGTTAATGGTCGGCCGCTAGTGGTTTCAAACCCTCATAGCAATATTATAAATAGATCCTCTTTATAATTTTCTCAAACTTTATTTTCAAAACTTTCTTAATCTTCATAACTCTCCTTCCTTCAAGTTCCTTAATTCCGCAGATTATTTACATCCCGTTTGCCAATCCTCTTCTAAAATAACAAACTTCATCATCTTCTTTTTTCTAAACTCACATAGAAATGGCGAAAAATCTGAAATCGTTCCCCAAAAGGAAAAAACCTCTTCATCGCGGCCGATCGGTGATAAAACGTCGGTGGAGCCACCTATCGAGGAGTGTGTTCCAGGGTCGTGCAATCTTACCTCCGACTTCAAAGTCGAGAAACCCTCTTCGGTCCCTGGCCGATGTGAGCCCATATCGAGATATATATGCTCAATAACCGAAGGCGATCTCGAGCAGGTGAAAAAAGATTGTCATTGGGAAAACAAAGAGGTGGTCATTCCTACCCCTGAAGAGGACATCACCACTTACGTAGAAGGGTTCTTAAGTGTTTACACTTACCCCTTTACGCTGGGTCCCGTTGATCCGGTTATCCTCGACTTCTGCTATCAATATCGAATAACTCTTGGCTAGATACACCCTTCTTTTTGGCGCATTATTAACTTGCTTAGATTCTTCGTGAGCAAGATCAAAGGGATGCCATATACCCTCGACCACCTCATTAGACTGTATAGCCCCCATCTCTATCGAGGCGGATTAATAAGGTTCCAACGCCGAGCCACAAAGGTGTTGTTGTCGAGTATAGACGAGGACAAGGATCGGGGTGGATGGATCAATTTGTCTGAGTGAGGACCTCCGATATAATCCCGGCCAAGAAGATGTCATTCCCCGAGGAATGGAACATGACGCGTAAGCACAAACTCACCTATAGTTTCGTTTACCGTTTTGTTTCTTTTGTCCTTTCGTATTGACATCCTTTCCTGTGATGCAGCGGTTTCTTGAGTGCCCGGTGCAATCCCGAACCTTGAAGGCTGGGTTCAGAAACTAGCTTCGACCTCTTCGTACGCTGAGTGCTCATGGCGTGATTTGGCCGAGGGCCGATGGGAGGCCAAGAACCACGGTAAGCTTCTCTATCCCTGTTTGATGCCTTTCTGTGAATTGTTTCTTTTTTATTTTTACTTAATTTCCTCCAATACAGGTCTCAGAGATAAAGTTGTTATGAGGACGCCCCCTCTTGGGAAAGAGGAGACCCCGAAAATGGCCAAGGATAAGAAGAAGAAACGGGTCTCGCCTTCCGATACCCGAAAGCCTAAGAAGAACAAGGCTCGCAAGTCGAAGCAAGATACTGCCGCACTGTCTGAAAATGTAGTTAAGCAGCTACGATATGAAGAGGAAGAGAATGAAGATGCCGCCTGCAAGCTGGTGGCTCGAAAGAGGGGGAGCGCCGAAGCTTTGAAGGCAGCTGAGCCGGTGATGGTCGAGGATGCTCATCTTCGGACCGAGGAGATCTCGGAAGATGGTCCGAGCAAAGTCCCCGAGTCATCGGAGGCTGAAGATGTCTCTCGCTGTGACGAATAATCGGCGGGTGTGCTTGAAGTGTCCGGTTTCGAGGCCCTTCGAGAAGGAGAGAGCGCCCCAAATGTCTTGCTTGGGGCAATCAACATTGATGATTCGCCGCCCCTCCCTACGTTTTCTACGGGGCAAATTTGGGAGGCCTAGGATATGTACACCCCCGATGTGGGAACAGCCCACGAAAGGGATAACTTATTCCGTGCCTGCTTCACGGGGGTCGATGATATTTCTGACCTGGATGCATCGATCATTTTTGATGAGGCTCAGCGACTCCTGAACCAAGTAGATCTCAGCCCCCGTTACTAGGTTTACATTTGCTTTTATTTCCTTTTGTCTGATTTTCTTTCTTTCTCCATAGGCCGTGACGCTTGATCGGGAAGCATTTTCCAAATCCCGAGCAGAGCTGAACCGGTGTGAGGCTGATCTCAAAAGGCTCACGGAGGAGAGAGACGCCCTCAAACTCCTCTATGTGAAAAAAGAAGAGGAGGTCAGGGACCTCCGAGCTGAATTAGCAACGGCTCATAAAGAGCAAACTGGCCTAATTGAACAGGTAATGAAGAAGTTTGTTAGAAGTTTGGTGTGTTGATTCGAGGATGGCGACTGATACTTTGACCCTGCAGTTTCAGCAGAAGGCCGAAAAGATCGAGCAGCTTCACGAGGAGGCTGAGATGAAAGAGGCAGACTTTGGGGGTGGAAGCAGAACATGGACCGCCTCGCCTTGGAGAAAGATACTGCTCGAGCCCAGCTATCTTCGCTTGAGCGTCAACTCCAAAGCGTGAAGGGGGAGAGCTTGGAACGAGCCAAGAAAATTGAGGAGCTTGAGGCTCGATTGGCCGCTGAGCTTGCAAAAGCCGCATATGAGGCAGAAAGAGTAAAGGCCAATACAAAAGAGGTCGTGGCCGTCTATCTAGCTGATGCTGAAGCTGCTCACGCTCGAGCAAAGGAAATTTCCGATGCTGTTCAGGTTCGATCATTTTGTGTTGCTGAGCATGCCAAGTCTCAGTCTTGGAGAGATATTCTCGAAGAAATTCATGCTCATGGTTTTGACCTCACTACTGATATCGAGAACGTGAAAGTGCTCGAGGCAGAAGCCAAAGCTTTGCTCTCCGATGATGATGACTCCGGGAGTGCAAGTGGAACCGAGAGCGAAGAAGATGAAGGTGGAGCTCCCAAGGAAGATTAGGCACATAGAATTTTTTTTTTTTGATTTTTTGTGTAAGACCCATAGTGGTCTTTGTAAATACTTTTGCATATATGAAAGATCCCTTTTCTTTCCGATTTATGTCTGATTTCTATTTCGTGAAAACTCTATTTTGTTTTCGCCTTATAATAATTCTGATATACTTTAGGTCTTGTGAGAATTTCGACTCACTTCACTGCCTTGAAGATTTTGTTAAAATCGGATTGCTATAGTCTCCATAATCGAGCGAGTACTTGCTCGAACTCGGAGTAGAAAAAAGAAACCTTAGGTTTTTTTGTTAAGCGAGGGTGGGTCCTCGAGCTCAACAATGTGATGGCCCTTAGGTTCTTGAATCGAGCCGACATGGCCTCCAAAGAGTGACTTTTTTCCCTCTTTTCGGCTTAAAAGTTTTAATCATATAAAAATTTGTTATGCCTTAGCATGAGATAGATCTGTACCCGTTAGGGTTCAGTGTTGTCGAAAAACTTTGTTATGTCTTAGCATAAGTTTGTCCAATTTGGTACCTCTTAAGGTTTTCGAGGGTTGATTTTATCGAAACCCTATGTAATTTTGCCGAGGGTAGCCCTTTTTGAACCGGTTTTACGAAAATATTCAAAGTCCCATTTGATTACGGAATTCGGATGTCTCCGAACCTTGTTAATTTGGTTGTAGCCTTTAACTTGATATTTGCCCATTGGGCTTGTTTCTCGATTATACTTCAAACTTGTTCGAAGTATCAGTCCTCGGGAGGGGTGGTCGTGGCCTATAAAATCGAGGATTGCCTTTTTAAGGTCTTAAGATTTCAAAGTTTGATAATTTGAGTATGTCAAGTTTCGGACGGGAGTCCTCGAATGCGAAGCTGATTGCTCAAGCTTTAGTTGCGATTGGCTCTTGAGACGCTTTCCGTAATATATCGTAAGTACGAAATTGTAAAGTAGGAATCTCACTAAGGCATGGAACATCTGATAAGGAAAAAGTACTTCTTTCAGTAGATCATTCATGCGTACATGTTTTGTCATCAGGGCGCGGGCAATCTTCATGGGCACACGTTTGACCCTTTGGGCCTTTACAAAATTTTCCTATTGAGACCCTGTTGACACGAAGCATTTTCCTTAAAAACGTAACATCCGAAGGCAATGCCCCCCAGTATTCAAGGTTGATTGTAAAGAAGCCTCGGATATTGTTAAATTGTCCCTAGGTAGCACGTATAATTCTTTCCTCGTTAAAAACCTCACCGGAAAAACCGATTTGGGGAAAAGAGTGCAACGCATGCTTTAAAACCAGAGGTCTTTGTGTTGAAGAATTTCCTAATGTCTTTGATCGAAGACCTGTAATAAGTTAGTATCGAATATAAATGAAAAAAGGAGAGAGTCATACCTTAGAAATAGTATCGTGTGAGAAGTGATATGTTCCAATTATTTGGCAGTTGTTCACCGTTCATCGTGCCAAGCTTGTTAGATCCCTTTACGAAGACACCGAGGACCTGATATGGTCCTTCCCTATTTGGGCCGAGTTTCCCCTCATTTGGATCTCGAGTATTGAGGGTGACTTTCTTCAGAACAAAGTCCCCTATTTTGAAGTGTCAAAGATTGGCTCTTCGATTATAGTATCTTTCGATTTGCTGTTTCTGGACGGCCATTCGGACGAGGGTGGCTTCCCGTTTTTCGTCTAACAATTCGAGGCTTGTGTTCATAGCCTCGTGATTTGATTCTTCTGTTGTGTATTGAAACCCGATGCTTGGTTCCCCGACTTCGACTGGTATCAGAGCCTCGGTGCCATATACTAAGGAGAACGACATTGCCCCCGTACTAGATTTTGTCGTTGTCCGATATGCCCAAAGAACTTCGAGCAAAATTTCTCTCCATTTTGCTTTAGCGTCGTTCAACCTCTTCTTTAGGTTTTGAATGATGGTTTTGTTTGTTGATCGGCCTGTCCGTTCCCACTAGGATGATACGACATCGATAATATCCTTTTTATTTTATGATCTTTGAGGAACTTCGTTATTTTGCCGCCGATAAATTGTTTTCCATTGTCGCACACTATCTCAGCGGGTATCCCAAATCGGTATACGATGTGATCCCAGATGAAGTCTATAGCTTCTTTCTCTCTGACTTTCTCGAAGGCCTGTGCTTCAACCCATTTAGAGAAATAGTCGGTCATAAATAAAATGAACTTAGCTTTACCTGGGGCCGATGGCCGATGGCATAGGGCCGACGATATCCATTCCCTATTTCATGAACGGCCATGGGGATAAGACTGAATGAAGCCGCTCCCAAGGCTGATGAATCGTCGGCGCATGTCTTTGGCATTTGTCGCATTTTCGGACGAACGCTTTAGTATCATTTTCCATACCGTCCCAATAGTAACCTACTCTGATGACTTTGTGAACCAGTGATTCGGCACCGGAATGGTTCCCGCAAGTGCCCTCGTAAACTTCTCGCATGACGTAGTCGATGTCTCCCAGACCCAAGCATATTGCCAATGGCCCATCGAACGTCCTTTTGTATAATGTCCCATCTTCGACCAATGTGAATCGTGCAGCTTTCGTTCGTAGCGTGCTCGATTCCTTTGGATCCGATGGAAGTTTCCCATTATTCAGATAGTCGATGTATTTGTTCCTCCAATCCCAAGTTAGGCTTGGGGAGTTTATCTCGGCGTGGCCTTCTTCGACCACCGACTTTGAAAGTTGTACGACAGTCCCCGAGCTAATTTCATCATCTTTGACTGATGATCCCAAGTTTGCAAGGGCATTAGCCTTACCGTTCTGCTCTCGAGGTACATGTTTTTAGGGTCCGTTTTTGAACCGGTGTAAGGTTACCTGCAATTTGTCCAAGTACCTCTGCATTCGATCTTCTCGAACCTCGAAGGTTTTGTTGACTTGGTTAACCACGAGTTGGGAGTCACACTTGGCCTCGATGACCTCTGCTCCGAGGCTTTTAGCCAACTTGATACCTGAAATCATGGCCTCATATTCGGCCTCATTGTTAGTCAACTTAGGGGTTTTGATAGATTGTCTAATTGTACTTCCCGTAGGCGCCTTCAAAATGATGCCTAGATTGGACCCCTTCACATTTGAAGCACCATCTGCGAAAAGAGTCCACACCCCCGAAGACGTACCCGCTTTTATCAAAAGTTCCTTTTCGACCTCGGGTACGAGGGATGGCGTGAAGTTGGCCACGAAGTCTGCTAAGGTTTGGGACTTGATGGCTGTTCGGGGTTGATATTCGATATCGTACCCACTAAATTTGATGGCCCATTTGGCCAATCGGCCCGAGAGTTCGGGCTTGTGCAAAATATTATGAAGGGGGTAAGTGGTTACGACACAAATTTGGTGACATTGAAATTACGGTTTTAATTTCCTAGAGGCGCTTACTAGAGCAAGCGCTAATTTTTCTAAGTGTGGGTACTGGGTCTCTGCTTCGCCTAAAGTTTGGCGAAGATAGTAAACAGGAAATTGCGTACCTTGCTCTTCTCGAACTAGGACACCACTTATTGCAACTTCTGAGACTACCAAATATAAGTAGAGCGGCTCATCCGCTTTTGGTGTATGAAGCAACGGCAGGCTCGAAAGATACCATTTTAGTTCTTCCAATGCATGTTGGCACTCCGGGGTCCAAGTGAAATTGTTCTTCTTTTTGAGCAGTGAGAAGATCATGTGACTTCGATCCGAAGACCTCGAGATGAAGGGCCTAGAGCGGCTATCCGCCCTGTTAATCCTTGTACGACCTTAACGATGTCCATGACTGTGATGTCCTCGATTGCCTTGATTTTATCGGGATTGATCTCGATTCCCCGATTTGACACCATAAAGCTGAGGAACTTGCCTGAACCAACCTCGGATGCACATTTCTCGGGGTTGAGTTTCATATTGTACTGCCTCAATATGTCGAAGGTTTCATGCAAATGTGACAAATGGTCCTCTGCGCGCAGGGAATTAACTAGCATATCATCAATATAGACCTTCATTGATATACCTATTTGTTCTTCGAGCATTCGGTTCACTAGGCGTTGATAAGTAGCACCAGCATTTTTTCAGCTCAAACAGCATTACATCATAACAATAAGTACCGTACTTAGTGATAAATGAGGTCTTTTCCTGCTCCTCCAAGTTCATTTGTATTTGGTTGTACACGGAGTAGGCATCGAGAAAGCTGAGGATCTCGTGGCTGGTCGTGGCGTCGATCACGGGATCGATATTCGGTAGTGGAAAAGAGTCCTTAGGGCATGCTTTGTTTAAGTCTTTGCAATCTACACACATTCTAAGTTTATTCCCCTTCTTGGGGACTACAACTACGTTTGCTAACCACTCGGGATATTTTACTTCCCAGATGGATCCTATTTTGAGAAGTTTGGTTACCTCGTCCTTGATGAATGAATGCTTTACCTCGGACTGTGGCCTTCTCTAATGCTTTACTGGTCTGAACTTCGGGTCCAAATTCAATCGATGAGTGGTGATCTCCGATGGGATCCCTGTCATGTCAAGGTGGGACCAAGCAAAACAATCCATATTGTTAATAAGGAATTTTGATGAGTTTTTCCCTAAGCTCGGGAGTTAAGCCCATGCCCAAGTATACCTTTCGATCGGGCATATGCTCGATCAGTATGACTTGCTCCAACTCTTCGACCATCGACTTTGTGGCGTCAGAACCATCGGGGATTATGAAGGTTCGAGGTATCATACAATCATCATCCTCGATAATTTCCTGATGTCCCGATCTGGTAGATGCCGCCGACTGTGGTTGCTATTTGACATCCTGTTTTTCCTTTGATTTTGGTCCTTTTTTTGATGTTGGTGCCGATACCGGTATTACTTCATCAATTGCAAATATCTCTTTGGCTGCTGGTTGCTCGCCGTACACCATTTTGACTCCTTCCGGTGTTGGGAATTTCAAGACTTGATGAAGTGTTGAAGGTACTTCCCTCATATTATGGATCCAAGGTCTTCCTAGCAACGCATTGTACCTCATATCTCCTTCGATCACGTGGAACTTCATTTCCTGGATAGATCCGGCTACGTTTACTGGCAACATGATTTCCCCTTTGGTGGTTTCACTCGCCATGTTAAAACTGTTGAGCACTCGAGCTTCAGGCACGATCTAATCCTGAAGGCCGTGTTGCTCCACGACCCTCGATCGAATAATATTCTCCGAGCTACCTGGATCAACCAACACACGTTTAACTTGAATTTTACTCATAAGGATAGATATTACCAGTGCTTCATTGTGAGGCTGTTTGATCCCTTCTGCATCCGCATCGTTGAAGGATTAGGTATCTTCTGGTAAGTAGTCCCAGGTACACTTCTCCCTTGTGATTGTGACTTGGGTGCGTTTAAATGTCAGACCCTGAGGTATATCGACCCCACCGACGATCATATGAATCATGTGTTGCGGTTCCTCCAGTTGGTTTTTCCTGTTTGCATCCTTATCTCTGAAGTGATTTTTTGCTCGGTCACTCAAGAACTCTCAAAGATGACCATCGTTGAATAAACGAGCTACCTCCTCCCTTAATTGTCTGCAGTCCTCGGTTCTATGACCATGGGTTCCATGGTACTTGCATATTTGATTCGGATTCCTCTGAGCTGGATCGTTTTGCAGGGGTCTGGGCCACCTAGTATACTTGATTCGTCCAATGGCTGACACAATACCTGAAGCATCGATGCTGAAGTTATATTCTGATAACCGTGGTGCTTCCTTAGGCTCGACGTGTTTATCGAAGCCATTCTTACTCATGATCCCTCGAGAATTTTGACCTTGATAATTCCTTCGATCATTTAGAACGGGATTACGTCCTGGTCCGTTGTTTCTTCGATCTGCGCTATATGGTTGGTATCGATCTTTGTTTAATCGGGGCTCTCTGTCGATGTCTCTTTGAATCCTGCCTTCGGACCTGTTTGGGTAAACAAAACCGGATAGAGCTCCCAACTGATCATCCTCGACTCTGATCTTTGATTGGTATCGAATATGCACATCGGCCCAAGTCACCGCTGGATATTCAATCAAATTCTGCTTTAGTTGACGTGATGCTATCAAACTTCGCTCATTCAAAGCCTGAGTAAAGGCTTGGATAGCCCAATCATCGGTAACCGGGGGTAGGTCCATGCGTTCCATCTGAAATCGAGGTACGAATTCCCTTAGCATTTCATTGTCCTTTTGTCTCACTTTGAAGAGGTCCGACTTCCTGGTCGCGACCTTTATCGCTCCGGCGTATGCCTTTACGAACGAATCGACGAGCATGGTGAAAGAATCGATGCAATTGGGAGACAAATTGTGGTACCATATCATTGCCCCCTTCGATAAAGTTTTCCCAAATGTTTTCAACAAAATGGATTCAATCTCATCATTTTCTAAGTCATTTTCCTTTATTCGCATGTGTACGAAGTGATGTGTTCATTAGGATCGGTGGTCCCGTTGTACTAGGTATGTCCGGCATATGGTACTTCTTAGAAATGGGCTTCGGAGACGCACTTTGAGGAAAAAGCTTCTGCACGAACTTCTTTGAATCCAAACCCTTAGGATTGGGGGTGCTCCCGGTATTTGGTCAACTCGTGAGTTATACGTTTCTACCTTTTTATCATTAGCCTCGATCTTCTTTTCTCCCGATTCGATCCGTTTAGTGAGCTCCTCGAGCGTCTTCATGATGGCGGGATCAGTTCCCGATCCATTATCGTTCAATTTCTCCTATACGGGTTCGACCCTATGAGCAACTTCTTATGATGTATCGAGTTCGATCCTGCTTGGTGCTCAATTCTGATTTTGGATTTGTGCTATTGCGGCCTGAGTTGGTAGCATGTCAAATATCATTTGAAGGCTAATTCCGCCTTCTTTACCATTTTGTGCGTTCTGATCGGCTGCCCGGGCGTCTCTGCAGATGCTATTTTCAAGGTCGGTGCCTAAATCTCCACGAATGACGACACGAGAATTGACATCAACTGGATCTACAGCCTGTGGTGCGTCGGGATTGATTGAAGGCACTTTGTTTCCCGGGACGGCTATGTGTTCGTTTTTGCCATGAAGACCAAGGCCGGTGTCAGTGTGAGTGGGTACTGCTTGAGAGTTTGACATGTTGATTCCTGAAATAAAAAACACTTACGAGAACAAGTGTAAAAGCAGTGTGTGTTATAAAGGTTAATATTAAGCAATCACTCTTATCCTTTGCCCCATGGTGGACGCCAAACTGTTTACCCTAAAAATCGGGTAACAATTAACCTTGTAATGTGGTTTTAAGAGTACGTGATTTCACTTAATGCCAATTGATTAACTTAGAGACAAATGATGGGAATTGACAAGAATGTAAAACAAACCAATGCTTGGACAATGCCCTCGGGCTGATGAACCCTCGAGAGTAGTGAAGTAAGAACAGTTAAAGAGCAGTAAGTTGATGAGAAGAAGAAAGAAATATTATATTGCCTTGATATACGTGAATGTAAGGTGTTTACAAATGATGGGGACCCCTCTTTATATACTAGAGGAATCCTAATTGTGGTACAATTCTAATTGTAGAAGTAAATCCCATGATTGGTACAAATAACCGCCCTTGATTTGATCAGTTCTGAGATTTCCGCCGTGATCTCCGACCGGTTACGGATATTTCGCCTTTCCGTTATTGCGTTCCGCTCGAAGTTGATCATATCTGGTCTCGATCGTCAGGGACCTCGATCTCAACTGGTACCTCGATCTCCGAACTCGGTACCTTGTCTTCGTGCGCAAGCCTGATCCATTACGAGGCTGACCCTCGATGCAGTTCCCCGATCTCGAAATAATGGTATACATCAATGTTGGAAAATTTGTAAAAAGGAAGTTATAATGCAGCTGCTTAAGTTTTCATGTATTATAGGAGCATGAAAATAACTCAAGTTGATTTGTGTGGCTTGAAGAGACTCGATTATTTGGAGTGTTCAATTTTTAGGTAGATTGGGGTAATTTCGATATTTAGTTTTTTTTTTTTTGGTCGGCAGTGTATTTAATGTGCAATGTGTTAGTAGTTATTTATTATTTGACTTAAAGTTGTCAAACACCGTAAAACATATAGATGCATCTCCATTGAGATAAAGATTATTACTTTTTTGGTTTCTTTTGCGACAAAATACCTTACTCCTCAAAAAACTCTAGACGAGTTAAAAAGAATAATTTTTTTAGTTACTTTAACCAAAAATAATACTCCTAGTAATTATACTTATATTCGAGAAAAAAAAGTATTTGTACTTGTGTATTTTGTTCATGCCAAATTCTAAGATATTTCATGGACAAATGTCAAAATAAAATCCAGAACATGTGAATTGTACTAGCTAGGTTGGTAGGGTATGGTATTCTATTCTTGTACTTCTATCTATTGAAGGACAAAGAAAAATGAAATCTATAAAATTGAGGCTGTAGTAAAATGGTCCTTAGACTTTTATTTGTGGTACTAGATGGGTTCTGCTAGTGCATAGCACGAGCCCAATACTGTAGAATATGAAATTACTATTTGTGATTAATTTGTTTTGATATAAAATTGCATAGAAAGGACAGAAGCTGAGACATCATTGAAGTGACACAGTATTCACATCCATGAGAATACTAAATATACATATATAAATATATTGTTATTTACATATCAATAAAAAGAGATGCATTTTACTTCGAAAGTGGAATAATATTTACATCTATGAAAGTATCTATATTCACAAAAGGTGATTCTTTGGCCATACTGTAATTGTTCTTCTTCTTTGTAGTGCAACAAAAGTACTGACATCTGCAATGACATCTGCAAAATCACAGAAAAATACCAAGTTTCAGTACCTATATAACATAATGAATTAAGTTTTAGGGTAATATCAATGCAATCGATTTTTTCTAAAGCACTTTTACAGTGTGGGATGATGCCTCCCTACAAGATTAACATAAGTAGGCCTCCTGTTACACCATTATTGATCAAACAATCCTTAATGATACAACATCATAATGCAAAGCACGTTAATTTTCATTAAAGAACAAACTCCTTTAATAAAAGGATAATGAAACACACAAACATTACCCAAAAAAAGAGAAACAGCAAAATTTAGAGAGACATCATCTTATAGCCCTATTAATTAGTCTCAATTGTAATGCAAAACATACTGTGATTCAACAGGTAGACTATAGACAAATTTTATCTTTTGAGTCTTCTGATTTTCTGAAGTATAAGCAAAGAAAACACCAATCCTGGTGTGTTTGACCAATCATGGTGCCCATCTCAGTCTTGCAACTATGACCAATGCAGTTGTTTCAATACTTAAGTCTTTGGGGGAAGACCCATCAAGGAAAGAGTTTGTAGGTACTCCATATTGTTTTTTGAAGTGGTCACATTTACTTCCTTTTCAAGGTGCTGTGCATATAGGTTATTACTCTTCAAGTGAACTTAATTCCATTGGAAGAAGTGAATTGCAGTCAATCATACATTTTTAAGGCTTCAAACTGCAAGTAGAGGAGAGGCTTACCAGGTAGATAGCCGAGGCCACTTCATCCCTTTTAGGGGAAGATATAATGGTAGTGGTAGAAGCAAGTCACACATGCTTGATATCTAGAGGAATTGAGAAGTTGAGTACAACTATTCCATGCTTTGCCTTAAACTTATATTGCATATAATTGCATTATCCCCTTTGAACACACGGCGTAATGTTGAAGGACAGAATAGAAGTTGTGTGATAAAACAAAGAGATCATATTTTTTTCCGAGTAGAGAGTAGAATGATTGTAAACTTAGAGCTCATTATGCTCACTATCAACATTTAAGACTACAGCTAGTTTCTTCAAATGTTGGGGAGAATCATTCTACTCTCTAGATATGAGGGGTTTTTATGGCCACTCTTAACACGTTCAATAGTTTAAGAAAATGACGATGGTCAACTGTTGAAAAGACTTCGTCCTTGGCCAAGAGCAAGAATTAAGGGAAGTGAAGGTTTGAAGATATTGTTCGCCCTTTTTATGGACAATTTTAATATATATATATATATATATATATATATATATATATATATATATATATATATATATATATATATATATATATATATATATATAT
>NC_031990.1:4628738-4657957 GCF_001879085.1 Nicotiana attenuata
TATATATATATATATTGAAAAAAAAGAAGGAAAAATATTAGAGATATTCTGAATGAGGAGTTTTTATTTGTTCATAATTGTGTCAAAGCATGAGAGGAATAAAGAGTTGATCCTAGGGCTTGAAATAAAGAACCCTACATTGCCTAACATTGTTCTTACTCAAGAATGTCCGTGTTGCATTTTAATTTCCACTGTCTTCATTTTTACCAAAACAAGTAGGCTATGATTCTTAATTCCCTTTGTTCTATTACTATTACTTTTCTTTCATTTTGAAGGTGTATAAGTAGGCCAAGATTCTTGCCTTTTGTAAAGAAATCATCTCTTTCTCTCCCTTTTTTCCTTGTAGTTTCTTTCCTTCAATTTTTCCTTTTTGGTGTTGCTTTTTCCCCTTGTATACGTTTCAAATACTTTTGTATAAATAATTATTTAGTCAATCTATTAATCATTTACATAAATAAAAATAAACAAATTATGTAGCCAATGCTCATTTTTCTTTTCGTGAATGTGAAGAAAAGAAAAGAGAAGGTGAATAGTTTATAGCATAAACTTAGTACTGTCATTTGTCTCATCCACTTTAATTTATAAATTACAATCATAATATTTCAAAGTAAACGTCGAACCTTTTTATTTATTTAAAATGTGTGGTCTTAAGTAGAATGAGATTCTTTTCTCTAACATTATTGGTGTCTCTTTCTGGGCAATAGGAATTTCTGGTTAAAAGAAGTCAAATTTTCAATATGCTCATTTTTTGAGTGCCCTCCGACCAGACAAAAGATGGACACCTATTGAGCCATAATGTGACAACATATATCCTAGATTGTCCATAACCTTGACATATTAATAAACCATCAAGAATGAGTTAATTGAGTAATATGGGAGATGGGGTAGTATAATAGCAAATAGTAAATAGGTAAACTAATCTAATATCACACCAGCAAAAGATTAGCTTTAACCGTAGGCAGAAAGCAGCAACATAACTATGGCTTTAACCGCATCCAAAAAAGCAGCAAAATGCCTTCAAATGCATCCCAAAACAGCAGCAAAATGTGGCTTCAACTTCAACTAAGAGAGCAAGTGAAATTAAGTAAATATATTGTACATCGATTAAAATTGCTAGAACGTTCCAAGAGAAAATTAAATAATGCTAAGAGGTGCAAGAACAAGTGTACGTACGAACTACACATGTGTTGATCTATTTTTTAGAACTATCATATTAGTTACATCTTAAAATTAGTTATATGATCAGATGAAAGAACAACAACAAAATTAAAAAGTTCAAATACCTTACAATTACTTTTTCAAAGGAGGAGTCCTTATTTCCAAGCCCCGCTTGTAGTAGGAAGCATTGTCTTTGTTAGTTGTCTCTTGAGCTTCTTTTCCCTCCAAGCCAAGGCGTTCAATTTTGCGTTTGCTCCCCTTGGCAACATCCATCATGCTTGGTGGGAACTCTTGGTGGATCTCATTTTCTTTGTTCATGTAAGATAAAATGGACAACTTTTGCATTGTATCATGACATTTTGCAAATAATTTTTTCATTTGAATTTTGAATATCTTTCCACTCAACTATTTCTGCACATCCGCAGGAGGTAAAATTTGGTTCTGGGAGGACGAAATTGGTTAGTTACGCATCAAAAGAGGGTCATTTTGCCATTTGTATGTTTTTGAAGCTAATAGTAATATGAAATATGTACCTTGACATGGTAGATGTCATAAATTTCTTTTGAGCTGAGGCATAACATTTTCTCGGCAGGTTTGTCAGAAATAATGGCTGTTGCAAAACCACTATTGTCTCTAACAGTGACTTCAAATTGACATCTGTTATAATGTAGAGCAAATATTTGGTTAGATGAATAAAAACCAAATAACTGTAAACTCTAAATAGTCATTAATCATATAGACGAATCTAGTAGCATTTATACCTTGGAATTAGATGAGTGGATCGTTGACAGTTTGTACAATAAATTATCCTCCGAGAGAAAGATCTCGTGAATAATTGCTTACAGTCAGAACAAACTAACACACAAAATCGTTGGTTCTCATTTGGCAGACAAAGTTCAGCTTCGACATACAATACCTGTCCATATATAATTCAAGAATGCCACATATTTTTTTGTGACTACAAAAATAATTAAATTTCGATAGAATAATATAATTTATGTTGTTCTTACTTGAGGTTGCGCTTGGATATTGGAAATAGCTATGATTTCATCCTCAAAGGGAACCACCATAACAGAGCCTGTGGAAGATGTACTCTTTATCTTGTATGCATTAAGCATTGGTTCAATTGTTTTGGCCCTACAAGGTAGATAAAATCTAAAAAGATTGTTTTTGTATATATTAATGCATTATATCAACAATATGCTTCTACATATGCATAATTGACAAAGAAATACAAGCATAATACCATGACTTCAACTCAACAGCTTGTGGGTAAGGAGGATTGAAATAGATTGTTGTACTAAATTTGTTCGACAGCCCACTGAATTTGTTCGA
Organism: Nicotiana attenuata; assembly: GCF_001879085.1. Lineage (NCBI taxonomy): Eukaryota > Viridiplantae > Streptophyta > Magnoliopsida > Solanales > Solanaceae > Nicotiana > Nicotiana attenuata. The sequence goes on from NC_031990.1 coordinate 4,631,232, forward strand.
TGATCCTACATGCATTCAAATATTAAGATTTGATTTCATTATTTGATATCTGAAAAGGAAAAAGGTAAAATCATGCAAGTACTAATACCTGATGATGATCTACCAATTTTTCTAGCAAGAATAACTGTGTATTCATTCAGTTGTTTCAAAAGTTTATTCCCATAAAGATCAATAAAATCTTCCCAGAATGTGAATTTCGTTGTTTTTTTCCTGTAAACAATGAATAGAAGATGTTCAAATACTATATTGAAGCCACATGAAGAAAATACAATATTTGCTACCAGGCTCTCCTGTGGGAACTTGTAAAATGATTCACAAACCCAAAACTTGAAGCATATAGAAGAAATATGAAATGAGCATGAGGTGACAACAATTCATAATATTGATGATTTATATCCTGATATAATTGGTCATTACTTTCAACCAACATACTCTTGTAGCAAGGAAGTCAAGTAAACGTAACAAAAAGTAATAGCTAAATGTGAACTTGGACGGTAAAATAAACCTCAAATAAAAGACATTCTTTATTTACAAGGTAATGTAAATTCAGAAGACACAAAAACTGAAAAAGTAAAATACTTGCCATATAGATAAATTCTCCCAAATATTTAAGTTGCAAAAACAAAAGAAGTCAAGTGCTTAGGGAAACAAAGAACAAAATATTTTACTTTACAATCACATAATTATGCATCCAAGTTACATTACATATACTTTAAGCTTAAGAGGTTAATATGAAATTGTGAACAATAACAAATATCTAGCTTAGACAAAAAAAAAGGATGTCCACATATTTCAATAAAAGGAAGCCCTGTTTCCCTAAGAAAAATTTTGGCACTATGAAAATATAAGATGGAAGTTACGCCTTTAATCTGGTTAAAGTAATGCACGAAGTCACAACCTAATGGCTAAGATGTTCTTTTTCACAAAATGCATTTTCAAGAATCCTAATAAAGCCACTATCTTGAGTTTTAGCCTGAAGCTTTCGTTTCTATGTGTGCTTGATTTAACAAGAACCATAGTACAAGAGTGCGTGTGCTTCACCCTCTTACCACTCAGCAATACTACAATATGGAAATATAATCTCAAACTAAAATGCTGCAAAAACAACATCATAGTTGAATCACATGCAATCTTTTTTTGCCACAAAAAGAGAAAGCCAGCAGCTACAGCCGAAAAAGGAGAGGTGGTTGAACAGGAGGAGGAGGAGGTGAAAAAAGATAAGGAACAACAAAAGAAACGGAGGAAAGGAATAGGAAGAGGTATATCCTTACTGCTTATCCATAATGATAAATTCTTGAATTCTTCTTCCATTTGCAGCATATGTTGAAAGGCCGCCATTAATCACAATAGCAAGGACATCTTACGTTAAACCAAAAAAAAAACAAATAAGTTAATATATTATGAAAATCATTGTGTCATAATACTAAAAAGATTTTTGAGAAGGTATAATAAATGGATTGTATATGCACAAATATCGATAATTAAATCTTTAAATACCAAATTCAGATTCTTTAGGTTGATACTCGAAAGTGTCAAATGCTGTGATAGTTAGGCGCGTTGGCGGAGGTAATGGATCCTCAGGAGGAGTGACATTTTCAATTGGCTCAACAATGGTGCTTCTATCAATTGTCCAAGTGAATTTATTAAGTGAATTTCCATATAAATAAGATGAGTCCTTCACCTGTGCAACCGACACCAAGTAAGTGTGGAAAGGATCAAATAGATCTTCAAAATGCATTATATCAGCGTTGAACATGATGGCCTGAACTTGATTTTCCTGTAAAAAAATAAGATATAATTAGATTTCAATCATATTCAAATAAATTGGGAAAAATTACACCAGCAAAATATATCAAATTTTAATATGAGCAATCTCTAGTATATGAGCAAAAAATGGATTAATTCAATTATTGTTGGCAAATTTGTGATTTTAAAAAAAATACCTCTTCATCCTGTAGAGTCATGAGTTGATATTTTTTGGTTTTCTCTTTGTTGTCTTTGGACGACCTTTATCAATTACTTGGATCTTACAGGTCCATTCTTCTGTATTGGGAGTGATCATGTTGATAGTTAACCTTTGACCCATAGTGGAATTAACCTGTAATTATAATATATTGATACTAGTATAACAGTATACATTAACAATAAAAATAGACATAGTTTAATATAAATGAAAGAATATAGAAAAAAATCAAGTTATAATTAGATTTACCATAAGAAATTATAGCATATGGTCAGGAAAAAGCTTTTTTAGTAATTTCATCATAGACTATATTATATGTAGAGTGATCATCATCATCGTCAGCTGTAGGTGGTCTAATTAATATTTTCACACAATTAGAACTTTTGGCTCTTGATAAAGCAACATACAATTGACCATGAGAAAAGACAGGTTCGCGCAAATAGATACCCACAAAATCTAATGTTTGACCTTGAGCTTTGTTTATTGTCATGGCGAAACATAATCGAACTGGAAATTGTGTTTTTTTAAAAGGGAGAGGTAATTTCTCATCTTCTGATGTCATGAGTGGTATTCGCGGAATAAATACATGTCTATTTTTAAAATCGCCGCTAGATATTGTTGCACTAATGATATGAGTTTTAAAATCATTACATATTAATCGTGTTCCATTGCATAAACCTTCATTGGGATTCAGATTTCTTAATAACATAATCGGGCAATTTTTTTTCAAAGATAATTTATAAGGAGGCAAACCAGCAGGATTTAAAGTGTGCGAAAAATCTTCATACTCACTCTGATCTTTTGGATCAATTGTCTCATCAGTAGCAATGTAAACTTTTTCGGTGGTTGAAAATTAAGCAAGAAGCATGTCATTTATTTCATCAACAAAATCATTTTTGGTTGTTAGAATAGTGTCACGACCCCAATCCCGGTCGTGATGGCGCCCAACACAAATGCTAGGCAAGCCCGACCAATTAAATACTCTTAACCCAAATACGCAATCCGTTAACAAATAATACTATTAAAATATCAAAATGTCAAGGTTCCAATCCGAATCTAAATAAAATAGTACGGAAAATAATAACGAATATCCAAACGTTTCCCCAATAGATCTGGAGTCACGAGTCTAGAGCCTCTAAATGTAACAGAGTAATATATTCATAGTAATAAAGAAGTCTAGGATAGGGAAAGACAAATAAAATAAAGGGGAGGAGTCGGGTCCTGCGGACGTCATGCAGCTACCTCAACAACTCCTGAAAATAAACTTCACGAAAACAGCAAACAGCTCCACTAAGTCTCCGGAGCACCTGAATCTGCACACATGGTGCAGGGAGTAAAGTGAGTACTTCCAACTCAGTGAGTAATAAACATATATAATGGCTGAAAGTAAGAAATCCCGAAATATTATAATATAAAGCTATAATCAACGATTCAGCACGTTAAACGATAAAACAACAGCAAACAATGACAATTAAGGCCAACAGATATAAAATGCATGAATGCAATGCAATGCACATGACCGCTGCGGCGCGCAGCCCGATCCATTTGTGTACCCGCGCTCACTGTGGGGGTTCAGACTCCGGAGGGGCTCCTACAGCCCAAGCGCAATATCATCGTAACGTTCGCTGCGGCGTGCAACCCGATCCACACTCAGTCCAGATATATGTATGCATGCAAGCCACTCGGGCACAGTCGAATTGTCCATTTTTAATTTCAGTTATTAGGAGTTATAGGGCTAAGTGTGTAAACCTTTATTTATTTACTAAACATTTCAAAGCAGTGTCTAACTCGGGACTGATATCATGAAATATGCTAAGTATCATGGAAGCAGTGATAAGGATCCCTGAAGGATGCAAATGATAGGCACAAAGCCCCAAACATATTCATAACAATCCAAGTAGGGTGATTACCAAACAATTTCTAGTCAAGAACACAGTACGAACATCAATTGGAACGGACTAGGTCAAAATCCCCAGTCACAATCGACCCCGCACTCGTCATAGAGTATGTGTCTCGCCTCAATATAGCATCATAATGTGATATACCGGGGTTTCAAACCCTCAGGTCATCATCTACATCTATTACTCACCTCAAGCCGGCCACAAGTCTAACTCGCTATGCCTTTGCCTTTCGAATCAACCTCTTCGCACGCCGAATCTGATTAAAACCACAACGAATACATTACAATAGGCTAAAGAAACATAACCCAATCGAAAAGACTCGAAAAACACCAAAATTCACGAAGTTGGCAAAACCCGAGCCCCGGGCCTACTCCTCGAAAAATTACGAAATTTACATCACTGGATTTCTCGTCTCGCCACGAGTCCATACATATAAAATTCATCAAAATCGGAGTCTATTTGACCCCTCAAATCATCAATTTAAGCTCTCTTAAGTTTCAAGCCCTAACCTCCATTTTTGGCATTTAATCCCTTAAATTTCAGTGTTAAATCCATGATTTTTTCACTATATAAACATAATCCGAGTCCAATAGTTCATACCTGATGAAGTCCCTTCGAATTCTCTTCAAAATCGCCCAAGAAACCGCCTAAGCCGAAGTCCAAAATATTTTTCTTCTCTTTAAAAATCGTGAAAACACTGTTCACTTAAACCCAGACCGTTTTCCGCTTCTGCGGTTATCATGTCGCACCTGCGGTCACCTCATATGCGACCAACTGATCGCTTCTGCGATCTCACTTAAATTTCTCCGGACCGCTTATGCGGTCTAGAACCGCTTCTGCGGTCACCGCATTTGCGGATCCACGTCCGCTTCTACGGAAATTTCCAAGCCCTCAAGGACCGCTTCTGCGATGGCTCACCCGCTTCCGCGGTCCATTTCCGCAGAAGCGGAAATACCAGATGACAGCAGCAACAGACCTGCAACACACTTCAAAACCTCTCGTTCAACCACCCGAATTCACCCCGAGGCCCCCGGGACCTCAACCAGAAACACCAACACATCCTAATACCTTATTCAAACTTGTTCCAATCTTTAAAACACATTAAACAACGCTAAAACCATCAAATCATATCGAATTCAAGCCTAAGTTTCTTAAAAACTTCCGAATTACGCATTCAATCAAAAACCCGACCAAAACACCTCCGAATGACCTGAAATTTTGCACACATATCCAAAATTACCTAACGGAGCTACTGCAACTCTCGGAATTCCATTCCGACCCTCGAATCAAAATCTCACCTATCTACTGGAATTCGCCCAAAATGCCAACTTTGCCAATTCAAGCCTAATTCTACACCGAACCTCCAAAATCACTTCCGATCGCACTCCTAAGTCAAAAATCACCTCCCGAAGCTAACCAAAACACCGGAATTCACATCCGAGCTTTCTAACCAATAAGTCAACGTTTGGTTGACTTTTCCAAACCAAACCTTCCTTAAAGAGACTAAGTGTCTCATTTCCTATCCAAATCAATTCAATTTAACTCTAACTCACCCGTTGCCGATAATAATACATGAAAGAGCAATAAATGGGGGGAAACGGGGCTGTAATACATGAGACGACGGGTTGGGTCGTCACAAATAGCACGGGAAGTAATAAAAGAAGCATTTGAATGACATTTGTATAAATCAGGATAAGTAACTCGGAAGAGCATATTCAATGGTTCTTTTTCAGAAGTAAAAGGAATAATGAGAGAATGAGGAATTTCAATTTTTTCATAGGCATTTTGTCTTTCTTTTCCATCACCAATTCTCATTAAATATTCACAAAAAGCAGGATCTGTTTTCGCACGCATATTCTCTGATAGTTGTAATTTTTCAAGTTGATTCCAAATTTCAGAGCACAATAAACTTTCACGAATAAAATCTTCCTTTTTTTCACTACGAACTACGGGAAGAGTTTGTCTAAAATCACCACTGAAGACAACTACCTTTCCACCAAATATTATATTAGTTTCCATTAGATCTCTTAAAAGCAAATCGAATGCTTCTATCGTTTCCTTTTTTGCCATTGAAATTTCATCCCATACAATTAGTTTTGCATCTCGTATTAAAGATGCTAATGAACTTTGCTTACTAATATTGCAGCTGAAATTCTCATTAACATCAATAGGAATTTTAAAGCGGGAATGAGCAGTTCGACCTCCAGGAAGAAGTGAAGCTGCAACACCGGAACTTGCAATTGCTAAAGCTATAAATCCTTTGTGCCTCACAGTAGCTAATAAAGCACGATATAAAAAGCTTTTACCAGTTCCACCGGGGCCATCAATAAAGAATGCCCCTGGTCTATTTGAAAATATTCTGTCAAGAATCATATCGTAAGCTCTTCTTTGATCAATGTTTAATTTGTTTTCTAACATTAAATCTTCTTCGCTAACAATGATATTTCTTTCGAAATGAACATCTTTAGCTTCTTTTGCTGCTGCAGATGCCTTTATTATTTCTGAAATTAGTTCAAATTCATTAATATCACGGCCCATTGAATGAAGAATATTGTTAATATGGTTTAACACTTTGTAACGGATTTCTCTTGTATCTATATTCGAATTTTTTTTGGAATCTTCAGACATTGGGTTTTCAAATTTTTCCCATAGTTCTCTTGGATTAGTTGGATTACAATATATTAATATCATAGCAAATAATTGTCTTAAACTGAACGGCATTTGATAACTTACAGCTTCAGACATACATTCTACCAAATTATTATCACACACTAATAATCCTTTTTTTTCTGCAGCTTCTCTAAAAGTTTTACATTCTACTCCATTTACAGTTCGCAAATCTTCATATGATTTTGGTCCTCTCACATTCATTAGAAGCAATCTAAGATAGTATCTTTTCCCTTCAGTTGGATGACATGTCACCACACGACCAATAGCACTTCCTCGTTGACGACGTGTCCATGTTTTATCTGTTGTTGACCATACAAAGTATTCTGAAAATTCTCGATATAATAAATTTAAGTCCATAGCATCTTTGTTTTCTCGATTCATTAAAAAAAAACTCAGTTAACATTGTTTTTTAACCATAGGATTGTTTACAATTTTACTAATATTGTCCACATTCTTGAAGGAAACAAGTTGTCACGACCCCAAACCGGCCCGGTCGTGATGGCGCCTCTCATGAAGACAAGGCCAGCCGACACAACACCCATATTAACCCTTTTAACCATTTATAGTCATTTTTAACGCCTTTAATTAAACAAATATTTCATAATATAAGTCTAAAGGAACAGTGCGGAAATAACATACAAGCCCGACATCGGGGTGTCACTAGCCATGAGCATCTACCAAGGTCTGAATACAACAAAAACAGCCAAAAATGTACTAAGTACAATAATGGAAATGAGAGGAAGGAAGCAGTGCTGCGAACGTTGTGCAACCACCTTGCTAACTCTGATGACTCCGCGTCTGAGCAATCAACACCCGCTATCGGGTTCTGAAATACCTGAATCTGCACACGAGGTGCAGGGAGTAATGTGAGTACTCCAACCCAGTAAGTAATAAGAGTAAATAAAGACTGAGCAGTATGAAAACGATGAATCCACATTTATTGTAAACTCAATAAGCACTACAGGCTTCCACATCATAATACGAGTCAATCGTCTCATTTAAAATCCGGCTTTTGGGTAAAAATCATTTGAAAAATGCTATCCAACCGTTTCAGTAGGGGTTTAATACCATTTATAATAAAAGGGATGAAAACCATAACCGACCCCTCGGCATAACAGAAAATTCACAATCCTTTTCGTAACTTAAAAACTTCAGTTTAAATGAAAGATTATTTAAAACATCTGTTCAACATTTTCAATAGAGGCTCGGTCTAAAGATGAGTGAAAACAGTAATTAAATCACCATGTTCAATGGAAACTCACTTTAAAGAGGAGTGAAAACAGTAAGTTCATAAACTAGCCCCTCAGGCAAAACAGCACTCATGTACATGCATATATACATATAGCCCCTCGGGCAAGCCTCTCAATCACTCCTGACTCAACTCTTACCAATCAGCGCTCACACTCAACACTCACACTCAATAGGTACCATATAGTAACCGCTACGGCGTGCAGCCCGATTCATATATCGCTGCGGCGTGCAGCCCGATCCATGTATATAGTCGACTACGCTCACTAGGGGTGTGCAGACTCCGGAGGGGCTCCTACAGCCCAAGCGCTATATCGCTGCGGCGTGCAGCCTGATCCAACACATCGTTGCGGCGTGCAGCCCGATCCATATATATATATTGTTGTGGCGTGCAGCCCGATCCATAAATATAAAACCCTCACATCCAGGCCCTCGGCCTCTATCAGTCATTGACCCCACTATCAGACCCTCGGTCTATCTCAGTCATTAACCTCACAATCAGACCCTCGGTCTATCAGTAAATCAGGGAACTCAGCCCAAAAAGTTTTCATATTTTTAAGAAGTAAGGCGATAAAACCAGGTTTAATCAAACAAACAGGTAAAACATGACTGAGGTTATGCTTTCAAACAAATAGAGTGAGGAAAAATAGTAAAAATGCCCCTAAGGGTCTCAACAGGTCGGCACAAGGCCCCAAACATGGCATACATCCCAAATTATAATATCAATATCTAAAATATGCAATATCATAAGATTTCAAATCAAATACGCGACTTAACAGTCGTATGGGACGGACCAAGTCACAGTCCCCAACGGTGCACAACTCCACGCTCGTCATCTAGCGTGTGCGTCACCTCAAAGTAACACAACGATGTATAATTCGGGGTTTCAAACCCTCAAGACAGTATTTACAATCATTACTTACCTCGATCCAGTCCAAACTCTAGCCCACGATGCCTTTGCCCGCACGAATCGGCCTTCGGATGCTCCAAATCTAGCCACAATCAGTACATAATCATTAAAATATGCTAAGGGAACGAAGCCCACTCGAAATTATCCAATTCACATAAAAAATCCCGAAATTGCTCAAGCCCGGCCCCCGGGCCCACGTCTCGGAACCTAACAAAAGTCACATTAATAGGATCCTCGTCCTCACACGAGTCTATACATACCAAGAACATCAAAATCGGACCTCAAATGGCCCCTCAAATCCCAAATTCTAGTTCTCCAATTACAAGCCCTAGTTCTTCAATACTAGGCTTAAATTCCATGATAAATTAGGTATAATTCACATAAGAATCGAGTATAAGGTCCATAAATCTTACCTCCAAGTGTTCTTCCTTGATTCCCTCTTCAATCCTCTCCAAAAAGCTTCAAAATCGAGTCAAAAATGGTGAACTTAGGCCAAAACTTGCAAAAATGGCCTTTTAAACATTCTGCCCAGCGATCAGAAGTCCTTCTACGCTAACGCGGCCGCATCATCGCGAACGCGATGCCTTAGCCTCACCAACCATCGCGAACGCGTTCAAGCATCTCGCGAACGCGATGCTTCCCATCCCGGCCCTTCGCGAATGCGGAACCCCCCTCTAATGCCTCCCTTCCTGACCCTTCGCGAACGCGAGGGTCCACTCGCGAACGCGAAGAACAAAAATGTCTGCAACAGCTTAAATCAAAATATGCAACTTCCTTAAACTTGCAATGGTCCGATTGACCACCCGAAATTCACCCGAGGCCCTCGGGACCTCAACCAAACATGCCAACATATCCCATAACCTCATTCAATCTTGTTCCAACCTTCGGAACGCTCAAAACAACATCAAAACACCAAAATCACATCGGATTCAAGCCTAAGAATTTCAAGAACTTCCAAATTACGCTTTTGATCAAAAACCCAACCAAGTCACGTCCGAATGACCTGAAATTTTGCAAACACATCACAAATGACACAACGGAGGTGCTGCAACTTCCGGAATTTTATTCCGACCCCCATATCAAAATCTCACCTATCAACCAAAAAAAGCCAAAATCTCAATTTCGCCAATTCAAGCCTAAACCTTCCACGGACCTCCAAAATGCATTTCGATCACGCTCCTAAGTCCCAAATCACCTAACGGAGCTAACCAAATTATAAAAATTCTGATCCGAGATCATATACCACAACTCAAATCTTGGTCAAACTTTTCAAATTTCAAGCTTCAAACTGAGAATTGTTCTTCCAAATTCGTTCCGATTACCCTGAAAATCAAAACCAACGATTTACATAAGTCATAATCCTTCACACGGGGCAAGTCATGCCCGAGAACTGACGAGCAAGGTGTAAAAGCTCAAAACGACCGGTCGGGTCGTTACACAAGTTGTTGTCCATCAAGATGTAGTTGAAGATGATATACATTCGGAAACATTTCACTAATAGGGAAAGCAAATATACACCGCCTCAGGTGGTGACACCCACCTAGCAGATTGGTATTCCTTTATTTCATCTATCTCTATGTTTGTATCATTAGCATGTATATGAAATGCAATTTTATCATGTCCTTTGCAAATATACTTATAAATATACTTAACAACTTTAATATCAGAGCAAATCTCTACATTTATATGACAGTTGAACTTACAAAGTAAATATGGATTATAAGGAACAACCCATGAATTATCAAGAAGGTATCCTCTTATTTACACTTACTTTCCTGTGTTTCGTCTTTGATAAATTGGATACGAATTTTTTCCTTTAGTTGTTTATTCTGCAAACTCCTTTGGATACTTAAATTTACAATGACCTTTTTTTTCATGCAAGAATTTGTTGGATTTAATTCTCCGCATGGACCGTGCATCATATGATCTATAACAAGTGAATATAGTGTAGGATTTTCTTTTTTATCCGGTAATTCAGCACATACAAATCGATCATATGCTTCAGGAGTTAGTAATTTATATTTTTCATCAAGTATTATAAGAAAATGAGCATGTGGAAGTCCCCGCTTTTGAAATTCCACTGTGTACATAAATGTTGCGACTTTACCAAATATTTGTGTTTTGAGAATATCCTTTTTCAATTCTTCTAGTTTTGCTCGAAATACTCGACTAATTAAATCGGGTCTATTTTGTGTTTCATCTATCGTCAGAAGGTTTTCTTTTATTTCAGGCCAAGAAGGATTACACGTCATAGTCAAAAATATATCTGATTTTTCAAACCGTTGCACTAATGCAATAGCATCCATATACCTTCGACGCATATTTCTTGGGCCTCCTGTAAAGCTAAGTGGGAGTATTTTTGTTTTTCAACCTGTGAAGCTTCTCTTTTCCCACATCGTAGAATATCTAAGAGCCCACCTAATACATCAACTCTGAATAAATCCTGATTAAAAGTAGCAAAGTCTAATCTTTGGCTTTCAATTTTTATCCATTCATCCACAACATATTGTTGGAATAATCTTCCAGCATGTAAAAGTATATTTTCATCATCTCTTATTTGAAGTTTGTATCAATAATATTCACGACAAGAAACATTGTCTCTTTTTCGTTTTCCTTTTTGCATAACCTCAGCTTCCATATCGAGTAATCCATCAATTGAACACATATTCATTATACTCGGTAATTGTTCATGTTCACAATATATTCGCATTGTTGATTTGCCGGTAGAGTGCTTAATTTTCTTAATACCACAATGCCATCCATTTTGACCGTAAGAAAACAATAATGGATATTGTAATGGATTATAACAACTATAATAATAATTAACCAGCTGACTTCTATCACTTTTCGTATATATACGGATATGTGGTGCAGGAATAGAGTTATTTATATCTTGTTCGACCCATATACCTTTAACTTCTAATACAGTTGGTAAATTATATACTCGTTGATCTAAACCAGCATCACTCTTAAGCGCAATGTAAAAATTAGATAATTGTGGAATATTTATTAAGGATTTCAAAAACATTGAGTATGGATTAATTTTTAGTATATTCATCAAACTTTTTACAATATCTTCATTCAGTTTGTTTGAACATGCCATTCAATTTCTCACTTCATTTTCACTATCAAAGAAGTATAACTGAAGGTTTTTTCCTTTTTGATCAGCTGGTATCAGGTCATTTATGAAATGATACATTTGCCCTTGAACACGGAATGTATAGATACCATTATTTCCTTTTGCTAGCTCTTTATCATAAGTTACACCAAGGGATGTGAACGCAAATATGTTATTGTATGTTCTAATGTAAGTTCGAAAATGTTTTGATTCCTCACTATAATCCAAATAAAGGTTTCTTAACTCTGTTGGCATTTCATGTGAAATTAGTTGAATAGAACCGTTACCACAACAGAATGCAGGCGGTTCATATTCAAATTTTTTTGCTCCACAAAATTGGCATTTCGGTACTTCTTTTAATTTAACATAAGTATTTTCTGCTTGCATACTACTCGAACAACCAGTTTCTGTGAAAACATTCCCTGCATATGAAAACTCTAGTATTGAGTAGATTATTAACCCAAAAAAAAGGTAATCACTACTGTTTTAAGTAGATGTAGTTTAAACAAACCTTAATTTTTAGTCATACCTGTTCATTTCCTTGAAAACGGCAATGGGTCTTTTATAATAAGAGAACTTTGGTTAGTAGAAACATTGGCAGCATTAGAGGTTGATGCGTTAGCTGCATCAATACTAATTGAAGATTCAGTAGACCGTCGTCTTTTTAATTCAGCTCTGTTTGCACGCCGTCATGCCAAAAGGGTCTCTTTTTTATCAGGTGGCATCAATCTATATAATTCGCGTCTCCTAGCCCTTTTGTCAGCATGTGATGTTCCAAAGATCTGGTCATTTTCATGATTTCTATTTGCCATTAAGGCAGTTTATCTATTGCCAAGATATTTTTCTTATTACTAAGGCTTAAAAAAGAAAAACACTAAAATTTTAGCTACATATAATGATATGCTTATGAGTAATGTAAGTTTAATCATACTGACATATATCACAAACAAAAGCAACTCAGATAATGATATAAATTTCATATCTGATTCTGAATAGAATAGATTACCTTTTAGTTAAAAAGAGTTAAAGTATGATGAGATGACCTAAAATGAATAAAATGTGTAAATTCTTTACCCATCAAAAACAATAATAAAAATAAATAAATGACAAACGATTAAGATAGACAGAGGGAATGCTATTTCCAAAATCAAAAACTTTTGATACTCTGGTCAACACCTCCTCCTTAATACGAAGAAGGTAAGAGAAAAATATTAAAAAAATAAATCTAGTAGAAGAGCAGTACTTACCACAAAGTGATTTGCTACTAATACGTGCGAACACGCAACTATCGCAACAGAGAATGAGTCCTATAAGGAAAATAAAACAAATAAAGAAAAGTATCAATAATAGGCAACTACAAATAGAAAAAGATAGATAATATTTAAAATTACAAGAGTAAATATATTATTTATATCTTAATATCGTCATTGTTTGAATCAATTCCTATATAATAGAGATGAAATTTGAATCTGCATGCATAACTTAGGTAGATGAGTATCAATTCGGACAACTTAAAATGCTAGTAGAAGAATCAATAGAAGATCTTTAAAGGGGACAAATTTAACTATTACCAAGCCACTTATCAAGGCATGGAGAATGAAATCTATGGTAACATTTAGGCATAACTTTAACATTTTCTTGTCTTCATAGGATCCCAAACATATTGAGCATTCACTGTCCATGTAATTCAAGATTAGTTCATGTAATGCTACAAACATTACATTTACTTAAAATTATTAGCCGTTTTGCTGATTATTGGTCAAAGAAAAGCTAAAATGAGAAGTTTACATTAAATTATTTTTAAATTTAGAAAGGGATCATTTCTTTTTTAACATACCAAATAGGATATAGGATCACGTTAATTGGAAGAAAGGAAATATCTTTTCTTTTTCAATGAACGATAACCATTTGTATATGATTGAGTATGAAATTTAAAAAAAATTACCGTAGCAAAAGTACCATGGAAAATGAAAAATTTAAAGGTAAAACTTTTAACAAAAAAGAATGCATCATTTTTTAGAGACGGTCTAAATAAACAATATCACATTAAATAAAATGGATGGAGCAATACCTAGAAACTCCTTTTTTTCCCCTCTTGTTCAGTCATTCCTATATAATATTTTTTTCTTGTTTCTTTAACCCATGTTTCTATTCTCTACATACATTTAATGTACAGTATTTAGTATTGTTTATTTAGAGCTATACATTTAATCTTTCTCTTTATACTTTTAATGAAAGGAAGATTGTGTACCGGCACCTTTCCTGGTATCAAAATCTATCTGATATATTTTCTTATAGGCTAAAGAATCTAAAGGCTAAAAAGGGGGAAAAAATATAGGAAAATACAGAAAAAATAAAACATCTCTTTCTTCTGCAACTTTCCGACGTTAACCAAATCAAAAAGCATTCCGTCCATCCATAATCACCTAACTTAATTTTTTTCTCCTCCTTTTTTTTTGTACTTTCTATTTTATGAAAATAGGTAGAAAGCACCAAGACTTGATGAATGACTTACTACTCAATTGCTTTTATTAGCCATAGTAATTATCTTATCCTCTTTAGGTTAAAAAAGGTTCTACCCTAAAATTCCAAGTGAAAAGTAGGACAACAGAGAGCCTAAATTATGATACCCTTTAACAAGTAGCAACTATCGATATTTACATTGAGTAGATGAAAAATCGGATCTGAAATTGGAACTACCAAAGTAGATGAAAAAAATTGATAAATTAGTTCTTGGGGAAAAAAAGTAGGAGACATTCAGATCTGAAATTAGAAAATTCAAAGTAGATGAAAAAAACTGATAAAGTAATTCTTGATAGAAGTTTGAATGAACAATAATGGAACCTACAAAAAATTTCAGCATGAAATTCGAAATTTTGAAAAGAGATGGAAAGGAGATGAGGAAAAAATTTACCAAGCTAGATGAATCAAAGTAAAGGAAATGAAAGTGACTTACAGATGAGTAAAGGATATGAAAGTGACTGAGCAGAGTAGATGAAAATGACTGGAAAAGTATAGGGTGTTAGATTTTTTGATGGATGCAAGATTTTGACGGAAAAGTGTAAAATAGTGTAGATAAAATAATATTAAAACAATAAGATGAGAGGGTATAATGACAAATATATTCTTGGTCGACCAACTTCTCATTTCTATAGAATAGAAATGTGAAATTTAACCGCTCAATAATTTTATTTAACTGCTTGCATATGTGTAATTTAATAGAGGGTTTTACATTATTTCGATTACAAGGAATTCAAATGATTCTCACTTCTCGGACGAGTTTACTTTTAATCAAATGCTTTTGAGAATTACTAACAAAAATACCAAAAAATGGAGATGCGGGGTATCGATCCCTGTACCTCTCGCATGCTAAGCGAGCGCTCTACCATCTGAGCTACATCCCCATCTGATATTTAGCTTGTTCTAAATACCTAATATACATAAAAACTTCCTTTCTTGGTTTATACTTCATTACCTTGCAAAATCATTTTAAAGTTAATTCCAATTCAATTTGCAGCCTCATATATGCAATTTTCAACTACTGTGCCACTTCAAATATATGTTTTAAAGGAATAAAAGAAAGCGTTTCTTTTTCCATAAAGAAGATTCCCTAACTTATGACTCGAAATTAGATATCAATTTCAACAATACAACTATGGCTCAATCTCAAACAAGTTAATTGTTACACAGTTACAACATTGTTTCACTAAGAACATTGGGAGCTTTATATTGGATATATAAGAAACTCTTTTATTTTGGCATTTCTCTTTTTAAGCTTTCCATTATTTTAAGGGGCCATTGGACATAGTGGGAAGATATAGACAGAATCAATTCATATCAATCACTTCTCGTCTAACAATTCTTCTTTCATCTGTTCTGATTCCCTAACCACCCATAAGAATTTATCTTTACATCGTTTCAATCCCCAACACAGTTCTTCTATTTGGTCAACTTCTAGCTTTGCCATACTACCAAATGACAGATTCATTTGGTTGTTCATTCAGCCATTTCTTACAAGTATCTGTCTCTAGCTTGTACATTGTCAGACCATACTCTTTGTCATCTTGGATTTGCTTATCACATCGATGGTATAGAAAAAACTTCATGTAACTAACTATTTTTCTCATATAGTTTGCTGTCCTTCTAATGTTATATTTAGTTTAATGTCCTCGTGAGCACCTAATTTTTTTACCATACTTGGGATTTTTCAACACTTTTTAGTATGTAAATAATTTTAAGCTTAATCTACGTATTTTAACCTTTATTTCATTTTTAGTAGGTTTTATTTAAGAAAATTAAAAATCACAAAAAAATAAATTATATGTTCTTAATTTTAAAATATTTAGCTAGTATTTTTATTTTTACACTCTTAAAAGAAAAGAAAAGATATTAATTAAAGCAAGAGCCAATGAGTCATTTCCATGTGGCAAGAAACTCACATGCTCCCCCTCAAAACAAACATGCCCATTTTTTTTTCCAAGTTTAAATTCCATAATCTATGACTTCCACATGAAATCCCAAACAAGTGTAGGAAATATAATCAATTTTAAACATCGTAGTTTGCTTTAGGCACGAATTAAATCATCATAGTTATGGGTACGGTTCCCGTAGCATAGTTGTGATACATAATCCCCAATTCGGGTGCGCATTTCATGTGACCTGACCATAACTTCAAACAATAATAAAAGTAAACATGTTGTAGATCGCGGGTACAGTTCACGTGACGCGATTCGCAATGTGTATAAAAACAAACAAGTGCGGGACATCGCGACTTGTTCAAACAAATTCCATAAACGCTAAAAGGCGATTAAATTAATTGAAAGCGGATAGAAGTTAAAAATGCACAAGAGGTTCTAAATATATAATTAATCAGATAATTAGGACAATTATTAATAGTTGAGAGACCGTGCTAAAACCACGAAACCCGGGAATGCCTAACACCTTCTCTAGGGTTAACAGAATTCCTTACCCGGTCTTCTGGTTTTCGCAGACTTTAAAACATAGTCAAATTTCCTCGATTTGGGATTATAAAATGAACCGGTGACTTGGGATACCACAAATATTCCAAGTGGCGACTCTGAATAAATAAATAATCCCATTTTGATTAAAGTCACTTTAATTGGAAAAACTCCTTATCCCCTCGGGAAAAAGGAAGTGTGACAGCTCTGGCGACTCTGCTGGGGAAAAGAACCCAGAACTTCTGGTTCAGGGTTCAGAATTCGAGCTTAGAATTACTGTTATATTTGGATTTCGTTTATTATCTGATTTTTACGTGTTTAAGCCTAATGTGCTAAATACCGCTTTGATATTGATTAAACTGTATATAAACTGTTACGAAAGTGAGCTTCCTCGCCGCATTTGAAGCTCCTACTTCTGGATCTTGTGGAGTCTCTTCCTCTCTTGGCGGAATCGCCGTTTGCATTACTGAAGGAGCACTCCCCATCCCTAGCATCCAATGCATCAATTGAATTGGCTCTAGTGTTTGGGGAACGCCAGATTCTGGTGTTATTTGCCTAGATGTACCTTCGTTAGCTTTAGGTGAGGCCGGCGCCGGAGCAACTTGCCGCTTCTTCCTCGCCATTTCGACTGGTGGCGCACGTTAGTAACCCTAACGTAACATGCGCCCGTATCGGGTAAACTAATTCGTCCTTGTGGTGCGTTGTTACATGACAAAATCTCATGATATTCCATGTTTGTTGGCTGCCGCTTGAAAAAAGGGGCCAAACAATACTCAGTATAGTTTAGTTAAAATGGTCAACTTGTCATAAGTACGTGAAACTCTATATAAGTTCCAAAAGTTGATCCGAAATATATTTTGTAAGAAAGTTGAGTAAAATGGCCACTCGTTTTAAAGTCCATTTCAATATTATATGTTACTCCTGTGATCGTATACTTTAATTTGCAAAATATCATGTTCAGGATTACTTGGCCATAAAAAAGGGGAGAAAAAATGCACTGCCGCAAATGTTATTCAATTTCAGATTCTGTTGCAAATCGCTCGTGTTGGAGCTTTTTCCTTTTTTTCAAATATTAATATTCCTGGTTTTCTTTCATTCATTTTTTTTTTCTTGTAAGTACTGTTATGCTACGTTTAAATCTGATTTTAAAAAACTGAAAATTAGGATTTTCGGAAGAATTTTGACCCTTTTCAAAATGTAAAGGGGTTAAGAATTCTATTTTTAAGTTGGATTCGCTTTAAAAAATTTAGAATATAGTTCTGCTCAATTGTCAATGTTTGAAATGCTTGGTTTTGTTTACTTATTTACAAGAAACACATCACAAGACTAAGATGCATTTGCCAACATGTGGACCTTCTAGTCCTCCTTCAGAGTTAGAGAGTACTTACTTCATAATGTGCCGGTAGGCAGAGTTACCTAGTACTGATAGGAGGTAGCAAGTATCAGTAAATTAGTCGAGGTTCGTACAAGTTGGTCCGGACATCACCACAACTGTTTCAAAAAGAAAGAAAAAAATACCGTAGAAATGACACCAGTTAGCCACTCTAAAGGTTTGCTCTTTAGAGTGCATTCTGAATTTCACTTTTGCAGTTCAATTTTTCGGGACAAAAATGTCATGAATTGTCCTGAAGTTAAAATTTCAGAATAAAATAAGTACTGATTAATCTCTAAACAGCATCCCTGAGAATGGCTATCTGCGCACTTGCCTCAAAAATACCTTATAATTACCGCAAGCCTGCAACTTTTCAGGTGGTAGTCTTCTGTTAGCAACAACAGTTGATATATATATATAACAGCTGTGCTGTAATTCCAAATCTTGTCCTAAATATGGTTTTGCTCCAGCCACATTTGATGGGCTCACCGTCTAAGGTACCAACTTCCTTGAGCATCTTCTGCAATAAATTTGCAAAGGGAACTAGAAAAATCTCTAGGCCAAATAACAATGTCACTTCCTGATATATCCATCTTTGATAAATAATCAGCTGCTCTGTTTGTTTCGCGCCACGAATGAGTAACTTGGTACTTCTGAAACTTCTTCAAGATTTTCCAAATGTGTATTAGACAGCTACTAGCCTTCTGACTATATGGCTGCTCTTTGTTAATGGCTTTCACTGCACTCATTGAGTCGGATTCTACCCATATCATTTTGATCCCTATACTCGCAGCAAGTGTAAGGCCTCTCCAAATAGCTAGTAACTCAACCAAGAAGATATCGTCACACGGAACCTTAGAGATGCAAGCACATAAAGGAACACCTTCATCATCGCGAAGCAAACAACCAAGACCAGAATTTTTTCGGTCTATAGATCCATCTGTATTTAGCTTTATCCATCCAAACTCAGGCTTTTTCCAAGTGCAGCACTTAACTGGTCGTCTCATTGGCAAATTAAAACCTCTTAGTTCCACAAACTTTTCAGATTTTAGCCGGTTCAAACTCTTAAGTAAATCTGTTAAATAATTTCCCTCTAACTTTGAAGCAAATTTGGCTTTTTTACTTGCCATCATTCCGTGTTTCCTTTCTTCTTCTTCTTCCTTCAATTTGTGCTTCCTACCTTGGATGTGTTGCTTAAGACATTTCTCGCTAGAAGTGCTCACAAGACATAACGCGCAGCTCCAGTCCATTTGAACTTTCTTAGGATAAATTGGCCAATCACTCGTAGGAGAAGATTCAACCTGAAACAGAATTACAAACAACAGCATAACCAAAAGGTTCATAAGAGAAGGAGTTTGCAGGGGAAAACTATGATTACCTCATAACTGACCAAACTTTGCAGGTTGTCCTTTTCCTTCTGTTCAACACGTATCGGTGCTGCATCAATATAATCACTGATCTTCATGGGCATGCAATCGTTATTTTCCGTGACCTTTTCCGCGCGTGGATTTGGGGAAACACATGGCTTTACAAAGTGCATATACACATGAGAAGCAACACTAAACTGAGGCATCACGAGCAAGAGGGATGCTAATCCTTTTGCATAAAGCCAAAATGAAAACCTGAAGAAAGCAACAAAGATAAACGCTTGGTGAGAGTCATGAACTGAGCACGACAAGAACAGCCGAGAGATCAACTACGACTTGCTATAAGGTTCTGAATTTATAATTGCTAACATAAATCCATACATTTTCTCATCAAAAGAAGATGTCATCTCTAAGTGAAAAAGTTAGCAGTCAAGAGAACCAAACGCTTGAAGCTCTAGCTAAAACAATCTTTCTCTTTCATTTTCATGTAAAACAATCATACATTTTTTACTTTCTAATGGAGTTCAAATTAGTGCCTCAAGTAGGGATTTTGTTAGAGGCCCCACCCAACAGGTAATGGATAGATTAACCAATGCAATGATGTTGCATTTGAGCTCTTTACATTATCATGTAAAACATGAGATATGTCTTATATTCGTGTAGTGGTCAACACATTATCTGAGATCAGGGGCGTATACACTTTGTCCTATGCAGTGTCCTCTTCTTCGAAATCTTTTACTAGATATGTATAAGAAAAATAAAAATATTGGGGATAAGTATAAAAAACGACACAGCTTAGCATTATAGTAATTAATTTATTTGTACAGTTTTTCAAATCGTGACACCACTTATGAAAAACTTGCGTACGCCACTGTCTGAGATGGAGTGACTACTCAGCTGTTATTGCAGATGCTGAGTGTTCTCTCTCACCCATCCAAACAAATGGTAGTTCTAAATGAGCCTTCACCGCAGCCTTGCCTGCATTTTAGAAGTTCTTATGCCTATATAGTATCGAACTGTACTGAGCAATTTAGTTTCAGCCATCAGTCACAGCTGATACTGTCACACTTAACTTGCTACAACAAAGTAGAACTAGATTCTTACCCACTAAGTAAGCATGAGATTTCTTTTGCAAATAATGTCTCACTAGATTAACAAAGAAAGCAGTTCCATCTGTTATAGCAATCACATAACATAAATTACATTCAAAATACCAAGCAATCGAGATTTTCCTATAATTTAACCACCAATGTTAATCGTCCAAAGGTGGACAGCTTGCATATAAGAAGTCTAAAAACATTTCTGTATAAACGGCAGCCAGGTGCACTAAGCTCCAGCTATGCGAGGGATCCGGGAAAGGGCCGGACCACAAGGATCTATTGTACACAACCTTACCCTACATTTCAGCAAGAGGTTGTTTCCACGGCTCGAACCGGTGACCTCTTGGTCACATGGCAGCAACTTTACCAATTACGCCAAGACTCCCATCAAAAACATTTATGTATACAAAAGCAAAAATGAAAGATTACCCAGTCAAAGGCTTTGCAAAAGTCAACTCCAATACAGTGGTTAATCCAAATAGAACCCAATATTGAAGACACTTTTGGTAGCTGGATGCTTTATCACTCTCTATCGCCCGAATTGATGCATATCTGCTTTGCCAAGAATAGCACAACATATAATAGCCTGAGTATCCCAGTTCACATATCCACCAAAAATTCAAAGAAACATTAGAAAATTAAATAATTCTTTATTAACTTACAGAGGACACAGCAATGTCACTGATGGTCTACAAACTATCCAAAAAGAACTGTTGCAAAAAAAAAAAAAAAATTAAAGACAAGAGCAGCTGATCTAAACAAAACTCAAAGGCTTAACAAATAACAAATTCCTGAAAAATAGGACAAAAAATTGGCAACCCCACAAGAGAACAATGTGCCACAATTACTAACTAACTCCAAAATATTAAACAAAGCAATCAAGATTGTGTCTTTTGGTCAAGAAAAAGATTAAAAAGTAGGAAAACTTAGTTACTGGAAGAGAAATGGAAGCTATAGGAAATACTTACCAAGACAGCAAAATTTTGGCTGAAATCAGAAGAAAGTTGATCAGACCCATTGTTTACTGCTGTTTCCAAATTCTTGCCTCCTTGTTATGCAAAATTTTAACTTTTATTTAATTATTTTTTATTATTCATGCATGTCTTAGAATTTGATTGGTCTTGGAAAAGCAAAGGGAAAATTAGTTTGCAGTGAGAATGGAAAACGAATAGACTTTCTGCCTTTCAGGCTAAGAGTCAATGGCTGGTCAATTATCCAATAAGGAAAAAGGGGTGGGGTGTGTTTTTTTTTTTTTTTTTTGGGGGGGGGGGGGGGGTTGTTTGGTAAGAAACTTAGTAGGCGTTTGGACATAAGAATTGTAAAATTCCAAAAAATGGTGAAAAAAAATTTCAAGTGAAAATGGTATTTGAAATTTAGAGTTGTGTTTGGACATAAATTTCAGTTTGGGTTGTTTTTGAAGTTTTGTGAGTGATTTGAGTGAAAATTTTGAAAAACAGTTCTTTGGAGTTTTTTAAATTTTTAAAAATTTTCAAAATGCATCTTCAAGTGAAAATTGAAAATTTTATGAACAAACGCTTATTTCGGAAAAAAGTGAAATTTGAAAAAAAAAAACAATTATGTCCGAACGGGCTCTTAGAACCGTTTGGACATAAGAAATTTTTCCTTTTTTTCCAAAACAAATTCACTTTTTGCGAAATCAGCATTTGTTCATAAAATTTTCAATTTTTCATTTGAAGATGCATATTGGAAATTTTCGAAAATTTGAAAAACTCCAAAAATCCGTTTTCAAAATTTTCACTCAGATTACTCACAAAACTTCAAAACAACCCAAAATTAAAGTTATGTCCAAACACAACTCAAAATTTCAATACCATTTTCACTTAAAAAAAGTTTTCATCCTTTTTTGAAATTTTACAATTCTTACCAAGCCTTTCTCTTCTTTTTTTTCCCTTGTGGTTTTTCACCCGTGTCAGGTAGCATTAGGAGCTCGACAAATAAAGATTTATGATAATAGGCTAAGTCTCGATGATTTGGCGATTGTTTATGCTCCCGCTTGATTATGTTTCAATGTCATAATATGGTTAATTGATGAAAAATGGGCTCTAATTGTGAATTTTACACATTGCAGGAAGGTGAGCCTATATGATGCCTTAAAGTTGTGATTGGAGTTGCATTGGAGCAAGAAAGACCCCTCGGAGCTGAGTGCGCGCAAAGACGAGACAACGAATTGAAGAAAAAAATGGCCTGAACTAGCGCGAAGCCTAGCGCGAGGTCTAGCGCGTTCGCGCTAGTCCAGAAGCGGGAGGTAGAATGTCAGGAAATTAGCGCGAACATTAGCGCGTTCGCGCTAGTCCCAGTTCCGGAAAAGGTTTGTTTAGGGGCAAAATCGAAAATCTGGAGGAATTTTCACTTAACCTATATAAAGTCAAGCTCGCCCAAGGAGTAAGATATCAAGGTTTTCATAGTCTAGTGCAAGAAATAGAGAGGCAAGAGGCAAGGAGGAGATTTGATCATCAAGTTCTTCTTTTCTTCCCTTTGTTTTTGTTATTTGTGATGAAATTGAACCTTATTGTGATGAATACTAGTATGAGTGGCTAAAACCCATTGTTCTAGGGTCATGGGTGAAACATGAATGTTGTTGTTTGAAGTTTAATTCGACAAAGTTGGTTTATCATATTGGGTTGTTTATTTAATTCTGGTTTTAATTATTTTGCTGAGTAGCTAACAGTGAAAACCCAACTATCTACGAATCTTTAGTTGAACTCGAAAGTGAGAACTTTAGATTGCATATAGAACTAAATAGAGCAAGTTCTTGAACCTGGGCATCGGGGAGCGGATTAGCAATTGGGATAGACATATACCCAATTGCCTTGCTTGGTTGAAATACAGGAATTGTAAATGCATTCTTGTTAATCTTGATTCCATAGACATATAGGCATTGAGTTAACTTGAATAGGCGAGTAAGAACTCGACAGATTCTTATGAGTAATATCAACCATGTCAATCAACAATCCAAATAAATCAATTAGTCGTTTTAAGCCAAGAACACAACACGATTGTCAGTTAGCCCGTGACCCTGGAATATCCTCTCCTACTGATTGTTATTCGAAATTGCTGGTTGTTTGGTTAATTGTTCTAGTTAAATTATTGCTTGATAGTTTAGGTAGTAAATTAGTTACATCTCCATTTTGTGAAAAACCTCTTGGATAGATAAGTTAATTGAGTTTGAATCAGTCAACAGTTAATCACAAGTCTTCGTGGGAACGATACTCTACTCGCTACTTTATTACTTGACGATCACGTGCACTTGCGTGAGTGTTTTGATCGCAATAATTTACACTATGTAAGTGATGTTTGGCTATAATTTTATATTTTTAGTGCATTATTTACTTTACATTTTGGGACTTTAATGCTAAAATATACTATATTTGTGCTTAATTGAATTTATTTTATGCATAGGTACGTTAAAGACAAAATTAGAAGCAAAATAAAAATTTTATGTGTATTTTATACCGTACAAGAATGGAGTTATGATAAATTAACTATTGAATAAACAATGAGTAAAGTGTAACATTACAAAAGAAGACAAAAGTCAATTGAAAAAGAAGACAAAATCGTGAAATTGGGAAGTAGGCAAAGCAACTCAAAAGTGAAGCAGAAAGAAGTTAGGCGAAGCGAGCCATTTTGCTCGCGTTAGAGCAGGCGAGGCGAGGCGAGGTATTTTGCTGGCGTTTGAGCTCGCTAGGCGCGGTCTGTAGCGAGGTTATTTACATTGAAAATGGTAAATAAAATAAAATTTAATTTTGTGGTTCTAAAAATACGTGATTTATTTTTATGCTAGTTGTTAAGCGTTAGATGCTAAGTGTGAGTTAGAAAAGTAAAGTAAGAGTGAGAGGCAGTGTTGTTATTCCAACCGAACGGCTACGAATCGGGTTCTCGGACTGGCCTAAGCTGGGCCTCGAGGTTGAGCTAATGAGCTCGACTGGGGATGATCAATGAAGGACTAACAGTTCCAAGGGCCTCAATGATGGCTCTTTATGATCAATGACGAATACTAAACGAGGAAACAATCAATGAAACACAATAAACGTAAGCAATAAATCAAAGGAAAGACAATGGAGAATGTTTAAGTTAGAGAGCAGAGAATGTTCTTCTTCTTGTATTGAATATCATGTGTGCAAGAAATAACAAGGGTCCCCTTTATATAGGAGGGGGAATCCCAACATGGTACATGTGCATTTATTGCAAAGATATACGGCTGGTACAACCATTATTACAAAGATATGCGGCTGGTACAACTATTTAATGTCACGGTACGGACTTGTACTATTCTTGTAGACCCGGTCAGCTCTAACCACGTGCTTTGTGATTTTTTTCTTGTCCATCATAGCCACCGATTTGCACTGCCCCGAGGTCGAACATAGGGAACCCTCAGGGTTGAACCTCGAGTTGTTCCTCGAGCCTTCTAGAGACGGGCTATGGAGCGTCATAATGATCATAAAATCGGACTTTCCGATATTAGCCGTATACAGAGGTGCTTCGCGTGTTCAGGATTTCAAGTTTATTTTGTCACCTTTTTAGTTTTGGACTTGGTTATTTCGTCTAGGCCTTTTCCCTACACATATAAATAGTCATTAAACACCATTTTTAGAGGAGATTGGACGAAGGGAGAGCACAGAGCCGCCGTGGAGGCCGGAATTCATCAAATTCTATCTTTTTTCCATCAAACTTAGTAATCTTTACTTTTTCTTGATGATTTGTTGTTTTGCTACCATGTCTATGTGGAACTAAACTTAGAGTTCTAGGGTTGTGGTTGTCATGAATATTGAAGTTTATTAATTATATTACCATTAATTCGAGTTATCATCTTTGGTTGTTTCTTTAATTATGTGCATAATTGCTTAATTGTTTAGCCAGCAGTTGAGTTCTATTTACTACTACCCCACACTTAAATGTTGCTCGTCCTCGAGCAATCAAACTACACTATATATAGACACGACCTTTTTAAACAATTCTCCTAACTCATCACACCAAGAATCATTAAAATATACTAAGCACAAGAGTGTGACATCTTCACCTCAAGATTTGACTCACAAGTACCATGCATTATTCACAACTCACTTACTTACTCTAACATAGAGGTTAATGACATTACCTTTCCTTCATGAATCAAGTGCCCTCACACAACAAAAGAGAGTAGTTCCACACACTGTATTGGGTGATACCCTTTTTTGCTTGAGCCCGACCGGGTTGGGTCCGGTCCGGAGCGAGTCGGGGCCATCGAACCCGACCTGGATGCAAGGTAGAACGACGGCCACGTCTACAACCGAGGTCGAGTCATTTCGAGACCGTTACAGAGCTCGATATGAGTCACCACCGGATGGAGAAACACACAAGGTCGGAAGCCGGACTCGTAACGGATAACCAAGCGTCGCCGGATATCTCGCCCAAACGTGATTTTCTCAACCACTTCAGGCCATTAAGGCGTAATTACAGGGATCCACGATGTAATCAATTTACCTACCTTATTTTTACCCTTAATCAGAATGTATAAAAGGAGATCTCTCTAAATTCTTGTAGGCATCAAGCACAATTGTTCTAAGCAATATTATATTCTGCGATTATTTACTTTAACAGCAATTGTTGAGTCTTTATCTTTATTTTTCCTCAAAACCTTTTGTATCTTTTAGTTCACGGATCCTTAAAACCCCATATAAATTCAATTGTTATCCGGATTCGAGGGTAAACAGTTTGGCGCCCACCGTGGGGCTAAGGATATTGGTGAGCTCTTTGATACTCTTTCTTGACGCATCACAATACACTGGTTCTTTGCAAAAGAGCCCATATTACATTCAAATTACCAACTCATAGAATGGCACAATCAATTAACAACGAACTTGAACAGCAGACAGGAAACAATGGAATGCCCGGGCTCGAAAACCCGATAGGTGCCGGTTCCCGGATGGCGCTCAACACTGATCAGGCCTCCGGATCATCGCATAGCGTCCGGGGAGAGGACGATTCGAGGGCCCAGGCAGACGGCGAAGAGACTATCAACCTTAAAATGATTTTTGACATGCTGCAAGCCCAGCAATCGGCTATAGCTCAGCTCCAGAGCCGGGTCCAGGAGCCTGTCAGGTCCGGAGGAGGCTCCCGTG
>NC_031990.1:4662085-4687900 GCF_001879085.1 Nicotiana attenuata
TGTACATGATCAATGTGAAACGAGTTTTGATTGATCCAGGTAGTTCCGCGAACATTATCCTGCTAAGAGTACTACACGAAATGCAAGCTGAAGATAAACTAGTACCAAAGGCGCATACCTTATCTGGATTCGACAACTCAAGCATTGTGACAAAAGGGGAGGTAACGCTTACTACATTCGCAGAAAGGGTTGTCAAGGATACAAAATTTCAGGTGGTGGAGTTGGAAATGGCTTACAGTATGATTCTCGGGAGACCATAGATCCACGAGATGGATGTCGTACCGTCTACCTTGCATCAAGTTATAAAATTTCCATCACCATGGGGAATATGTCAAATCCGTGGGGATCAACAGACATCCAGAAGCATCAACTCTGTAGCTGATTCAAGTATGAGAAATGAAGGAAAATAGCAGTTACAGAATCCAGTTGAGGATACCACAACACAAGCCTCAACTGAACAAGGGCGAACAGATATGGAGTCAAGACCCGATTCCATTCCAGAACCAGAGGAAAATGAAAATATCAAAGCAACGATTGAAGAGATGGAGGGTGTAGAGTTATTTACACAATGGACTGAAAGGAAAGTCTACGTAGGGGCCAAACCTAAGCCTTGACATGAAAGGTAAGTTGATTGAATTTTTAAAAACTAACGTGGATTGTTTTGCTTGGTCCCATTCTGATATGACAGGAATACCACCGGAAGTAATGACTCACAAATTAAATGAAGACCCATCATATCCACCTGTCAAACAAGAAAAGAGAAAGCAAGGAACTTTTAAAAATCAGGTGACTCAAGATGAGGTCCAAAAATTATTAAAAATTGGGTCTATCCGCGAGGTAAAGTATCCTAATTGGTTAGCTAATACTGTTGTAGTACCGAAAAAGAATGGTAAATGGCGAGTCTGTGTAGATTACATAGACCTTAACAAAGCTTGTCTTAAAGATTCTTTTCCATTACCACATATAGATCAACTAATTGATGCTACTGCAGGACATGAGTTATTAAGCTTTTTAGATGCGTATTCAGGGTACAATCAGATCAAAATGGATCCCCTAGATGAAGAAAAAACTTCATTTATCACTGACAGGGGGACTTATTGTTATAAGGTAATGCCTTTTGGTCTGAAAAATACTGGTGCAACGTATCAAAGATTGGTAATCAAAATGTTCCAAGAACATTTAGGAAAAACTATGGAGGTCTACATAGATGATATGCTCGTTAAAACTCAACATATAGGGGACCATATATCGCACTTGTCTGACACGTTTCAGATCTTGCGAAAATTCAATATGAAACTAAATCCCGAGAAATGTGCATTCGGCGTTTCATCGGTAAGTTTTTGGGTTTTCTAGTTTCTAACCGTGGTATTGTAGTAAATCCCGAGCAAATTAAAGCTATTGAAGAAATTCCTGACATACTTACAAGTAAAAAAGAAGTGCAAAGGTTGACTAGAAGAATTTCCGCCTTGGGGAGATTTATTTCCAAATCATCAGAAAAGTGTTTTAAATTCTTTTCAGTTCTTAAAAAGCAAGACCAGTTCGAATGGACTGAGGAGTGTCAACAAGCACTCAAAAACTTGAAGACATGCCCGTCAAATCCGCCGTTGCTCGCAAAACCAAAGGTTGGGGAAAGATTTCTCATCTATCTTGCTGTCTCAGAAGTAGCGGTGAGTGCTGTTTTAGTTCGTGAAGACCAAGGTAAACAATCTCCAATTTATTATGTCAGCAAATCATTATTAGATGCGGAGACACGGTATCCTCAATTAGAAAATCTTGCACTTGGCACTAATCATGGCATCTAAAAAACTAAGGCCTTATTTTCAATGTCACCCTATTACCGTAGTAACTGCTTATCCATTACGCAATATATTACACAAGTATGAGTTCAGGTAGGTTAGGCAAATGGGCTATAGAGTTAAGTGAATATGACATCACATACCAGCCCAGAACCGCGATAGGTGTTAGCAGATTTTTGGCTGATTTTAGCCAAGGAATGCAATTAGAAGCGAAAAAAGAATTACAAGTGTTCAACGGATCTAATCCAGGAATTTGGACCTTATTTGCCGATGGTTCATCTAATGTGAATGGGGCAGGCTTAGGAATTGTTTTGGTACCACCTACGGGTGAAACCATTCGACAAGCCATTAAATGTCATTCTATAACTAACAATGAGGCAGAGTATGAAGCTGTGATTGCAGGTTTAGAACTGGCATGAGAATCCGGCATTAATCAGATCGTAATTAAAAGCGATTCGCAGCTTGTAGTTAACCAAATGCTGGGGACTTACACAGCCAGGGAAGCATGAATGCAACAGTACTTAGAAAAGGTACGGGATTTGATTAAGAAATTTCAAACCTGGAAAGTCACGCAGATACCAAGAGATGAGAATGTCGAGGCAGATGCCCTAGCCAATCTCGCATCTGCGGCAGACGTGGCGAGCAATGAAAATGCTTCCGTAATTCATTTGTTTCATTCAGTACTCGATCCAGACAAAAATGAGGTAAATTTTAATAACTTAACCTGGGATTGGAGGAACGAGATTGTTGCTTTTTGCAGTATGGTACCGTCCCTGAAGACAAGAAAAAAGCTCACGCGTTTCGAAAAAAGGCTGCTTGATATTGTTTAAAACTAGGCAATCTTTATCGAAAAATGTTGGGTGGTCCCTTAGCAAGATGCCTCGGGCCTTCTCAGACGGAATATGTAATGAGAGAAATACACGAGGGGCATTGTGGAAATCACGCCGGAGGAAGATCACTGGTAAGAACCATGATTAGAGCAGGTTATTATTGGCCTAAAATGGAAGAAGAAGCGGAAAATTTCGTGGCTAAATGTGATAAATGCCAAAGATACGGTAATAACATGCATAGACCTGCGGAGTTTCTACATCCGGTCATTGCACCGTGGCCTTTTATGAAATGGGGGATGGATATCGCGGGTCCATTACCACAAGCAAAAGGAAAGGTAAAATTCTTGCTTGTACTCACTGACTACTTTACTAAATGGGTAGACGCAGGGGCATTTAAGCAGGTGCGAGAAAAAGAAGTCAGAGATTTCATTTGGAGAAATATCATATGTCGATTCGGTGTACCAAAGGAAATTGTGTGTGATAATGGACTGCAATTCATAGGTGCGCAAATCACATAATTTTTTCAAAGTTGGTAAATCAAGAGGATTACATCCACGCCTTACCATCCGGTAGGTAATGGACAAGCTGAATCAACAAATAAAGTCATTGTCAACAATTTGAAGAAACGATTGGAAGAATCTAAAGGCAATTGGCCAGAATTGTTACCTGGTGTTTTATGGGCATACCGCACGACAGCAAAAACAAGCACGGGAGAAACACCATTCTCATTGGCCTATGGAGCTGAAGCCTTGATTCCAGTTGAAATAGGAGAGCCAAGCACGAGGTACACGCAAGCGTCAGAAGAATCCAATGAAGAAGCGTATAAACCTTGATTTACTTGAAGGAAAGAGGGAAGCTGCATTAATAAGAATGGCAGCATAAAAACAAGTTATGGAACGATACTACAATCGAAAAAGCACGCCTAAGATACTTCAAGATTGGGGACTTCGTGCTCAAGAAAGTTTTTCAATCTACGAAGGCGGCAAATGCGGGTAAATTAAGTCTAACCTGGGAAGGACCCTCCAAGATTCATGGTATCGCAGAGAAAGGAGCATACGAGCTGGAAACAATGGATGGCAAGATATTACCTTCACATTGGAATGCCGTTCACCTGAAGAGATACT
Source organism: Nicotiana attenuata (assembly GCF_001879085.1). NCBI lineage: Eukaryota > Viridiplantae > Streptophyta > Magnoliopsida > Solanales > Solanaceae > Nicotiana > Nicotiana attenuata. The sequence continues at coordinate 4,665,836 of NC_031990.1, forward strand.
ATTTCTAAGGAGTACCCACAGTCAAGTATCCTTATTTTAAAATTTTATTTTTGAATTATTAAAATTTTACTAACGATTTTAGATGATAGGCAAAAAGCTAACCCGTACTAAATGATGCATCACGATCTGCAAGGCACGTGGAAAACTATAAATTCCCGGTCTAGGGTTACAACTATTCTGATAGAAATTGATACGGGTTAAGCAGTCTTCATCTAAAATTGTACCTCCGAGTCCTGTGTGTTTTATTCCTTTGCAGGAAGAGGACCAAACAAGAAGAGTAATCAAGTGTTCGAGGTTTCATACTCCAAAGCTCAAACACTTGGGGGACTATATAATACACATAGACATATGTATAAAGAAGGCAAGGAAGATTGAGAAACGATCAAAGTTCAAGCCTGAAAAGTTTACTCAAGTTTACTCATTGAATGAGTCAAGTGCAGAGCAAAGCTACGAGCTAAAAAGCCAAAGAAAATCCAAAAGAAAAACCTTATCATAGTTAGGTTAAAGGCAATATACATGTACTGCAATGGGTTATAAATAAAAACCTTGTATTTAATATACATGTACTGAAACGGGTTATTACATAAAAACCTTGTGTTTTATTTTCTTTTGAAAATCTGTTGTAAGGAAAAACAGTTACGAAAAAGTTATAGAAGTTACTCAAATACATGTAAGATGTTATTTAAAGCTTGACAAAGTTCGAATAAAAACTTGTCGAAGTTATTCAAAAAAACATGTGTATTCCTATTTCTTTTATCGTACATTAACACCATTATGAAGTTGAGACGTCTTCTTCATTAAGTGTTGAAATATAAAAGGGCCCTCTTTTATAAAATTCATGTTTGATTTAAAACATTCATGGAATTAAGAAAGCATTTTACAAAATAAACGTGCAAATTATCGAATAAGTCTTTAAATATAAAGGCAAGACAGAACAAAAAGAAGATCTAACAAAAACTTCTTAAAATTAAAAAGCTTAGACTAAGTATGAACTTAGTCATAAACTAAGAGTTGCTTATACAAAATGCCCCGAAAAAGGTCTGGGGACTTAATGTTTTCAAACCCTCAAAAAGGACCAAGGGTTACAACCATATTTCACCAAAGAAAAAAGAAAAAAAAAGTCACACATCATTAACTTGTCACTGAGGAGTCGAAGAAGGAACCAAAGCAGGATCATCAGCAGGAGCGGGTTCAACTTGACTCGAAGGAATTGGAGCACTCACCATACCCATATCATCTTCAATGTTCTCAGAAGTTTCAGCCACGGGAGAAGGAAAATCTTGGCACTGCTGAGTCTTTTCAATAGTCTCTTTGATTTTGGCTAACTCAGATTCCAAATTAAAATTCCCCCGGCTAACTTCAACAAGGGTATCATGGCGAGAATTTAAAAACGCCCAACTCACTTCAAGTGCGGTTTTGTCTTCAAGAATCTCGTAATCTCTTTCCCAGTCAGCAATTTCACTTTTTAGCTTCTCATTCTCAGCCAAGGCAGAATCGTAGGAAGTTTGAAGAGAAGCATGTGAACTCTCTAAGAAATAAACTTTTTCAGAAGACTCCCGGAGGTCTTCTTGAGTTTGAGTTTAGAGTCTGCACGAGTTCACCAGCATATGCTTCTTTTTCATCTAAGAGAGATTTCAACTCTCTGATCTCTTCACTTGCCTTGGAGAGTTTCTCAAAAAAGAGGTTTCAAGACGATTCTTTTCCTTACTTGCTTGATTTGAGGAAGCTTTTTCAACCGCCAACTCTGAAGTCAAAGCCCTTACCTGCTGTTCTAAGGTACCTTTGCTTTCTTCTAATATTTCCATGTCGATCTGAAGATTTTCATACTGTTCCTTCCAATTGTCTGCCTCTACTTGATAATCATGCATTAATTGTTCTGAGAGGGAACCCTCTTCAACCTTCTTCATCATCTCCGTACCAATGAGATTGACTCTAAAAAAAAAAGTAAGAACCCCAAAAATAAGAAAAGGGTGAAGTCAAGCTTCAAAAAGGATACCTTTAAAGAAGAATGAACTATATCATTCATCAAGGTCAAAGAACTATGGCCATCAAGCTTAGCCCTTTCAACTGGACCAATCAAAGGCTTCAACCACACGTCAGCTCGGCCTGACTTCCTCAAAAGGTTTCCTTCAGCAGGAACTTCGATGGTAACTTGCCTCATAGCCTCACCTCCACTTGAGGAACCAACCTCAGTATAGTGAACAGTTGAAGGAGGAACAGTTGAAGGAGGAGTAGTCGAAGGAGGAACTGTAGAAGCAGTCAAAACAGCATGGGGAGGAACGGTAACAGCCACGACCGGCAAAGGAGGTATCACAGGAACGGGAGTAGAAAAAGAAGCAAGGGGTGCTTCATCAGAAATCGGACCTAAACTTTCACTACCAAACCCGCGGTTAAAAGCTGCTCAACAGAATCATGAGCAGCAGCGGGAACATCATCATCAGGAATCACCAACGGGGCTTTAACAGACTCGGTAAGAGGAATAGAACGAGGGGGAGATGCTTCATCATCAGAAATGATTTGTCTACGAGCTCGTGGCCTTTTTACCAAGGAACCTCCGTCTTCCTCTTCTTCAGAATCTTGGTCAACAGTAGCTTTTCTTTTCGATGAAGAGCCCAAAATTATCTCTTGGGCCCTTTCCAAAGAAATTCGAGAAGCTACGACCGCCTCAGCACTAATACCTCAAACAGCAAATCCTGATAAAAAGAAGGATTAAAATAAAGTTATGGTAAAAACAATAAAAAAAAAGGGTTATAAAAAAACAACTCTTACCATGAGTTTTCACTTTCCAACCAAATCGTTGGGAGAGAGTTTTCCAAGATCTACCCTCCATTGGGGCTGTATTTAACAACTTTCCTACCCAACCACGGAAATTGGGAATTTCATCAACAACTCCCATGGTTGCTGGAAAAGAAAAGGAAAATTAAAATAATGGTCATCAAAATTGAGGAAAAAGGCACGAGAAAGTTATTAAAAAGAAGACTCACGTGCAAAATTCCACTTCTCAGGGAAGGGAATATTTTCATCACCCACTAAACCAATAGTGGGGGCAGCAACAAACCTGGCGTACCAACCACGGTCTCTGTCATCTTCTGGACTGACCAGAACTCTTTTGCTCCTTGCTACTAAAGTAAAAACACCTTGGCAAAAGAGTCTGGGAAAGTAAAGCTGAACTAAATGAGAAAAGGTAAAAGGCACGCCGACCAAGTTGGTCAAATGCCTCAAAAGGCAACAGCCCTCCACACTATAGGCCAATTTGACCTAAACAGACATTGAAAAAACGGTAGAACTCGAGGATAACAGGGTCAATAGCAGGTTTGAAACCTAATGTTAAAGGGTATGTATAAATAAAAGAAAACCCAATTAAATAGGAGGTGATTCTTTGGTTCGCATTGGGAATTATAATAGGGAAGTCATGACTCCAATGGCAGTCTTTACGAACTAAAGAAATCAGACCTTCAATGATCTGAGTTGGGTAGATATCAGCACGATCTAAAGAGGACACTTGATTTCTAAAGGACTCTCTATCATTGTAGAAAGATAGTTCCGCATGAACTATTTCCTCCACAGAGGGTTCACGAAGAGGTTCGGAGGGTTCCTTACCTCTAGAAGAAGACCTTTGAGAAAGAGACCCTCTGGTTCTAGAAGAGGGACTGGAACTAGATGAAGGAAGAGAAGAACCACGTATGGATGAAGACCCTAAATTACGTAGTCTACCTCCTCTTCTGATCCTACTAGGGGCAGGAGGAAAGTTATCAACTATGGGGACTCTCCTAGGGTTAGGATTTGATAAAGACATGATAGTACGAGGAAGAAGCAAACAAGAATTGAATATTCTGAGAATTTTATGTGAGAAAGACAAAGGTGAAAACTATGTTTATACTTAGAAGCAACCGTCAAAGTAAAAGGTGCAATGATGAAAAAGTGATAATAAGAACTGTCGCTTCGTAATTGGTGAAGCCATAAAAAAGCCTTAAAAGACGCTTCAAAGTCGCAGAACCAATAAAAAGATGCCACCTGTAATAGGTATTAAATGGAAGTGACAAATGAAGCGTCGATTCCATAAGAGAATTAATGGCGGCAAATATTCCCGCTTTAATAAAATCCACTTCCCAAATATTCAATTGACGAATAAATGGCAAGTGGGGGGACTATCTGTATTGGGAAAAATTGAGTTTATATATATATTGAAGTAATTGAAAGATGACATGTCATGACACGAAGGCTGGTCAAAGAATGATGATTAGCAAAGAGGCACGAGTTGCAACAGATACGAGCAGAGACACGAGCAGATAATCAAAAGACTCGGCGCTCGTACCTATTTAAGTCCAAAAATTAAGGAGAATGAATCTGACAGCACAAGAGAGTACGAATACGGTATTTAATAAGCATTAAATACTAAAAACGTTAGAAAATCTGTATTAAATTATAATGATTGTCATTGTAACGTAGCATTAAATGCCTTTAATTGTCTATAATGGCCTTATTATGACAAAGACAAAACGTATATCTTAGAAATAGCTATAAAAAGGAGAAGACTGATCATTTGTAAGGACACGAATTATCATCGGAATATACTGATTTACTTTGTTTTCTTATGTTCATCTTATTGTTAGCAAAATTAATTTTCTTTCATTCATTTTATATATTGAATATCAGTAACCCGTGTTCTTCTAAAATAAAGCTTTGACCGAAACTACTATTTTTTGGTTAAACAAAGATGAGGCTGGTTCAAATAACCTTATTAACAAGAAAACATTAACCCATAGATCATTTATTATTTTGGCTAAGCTTCTAATATGTTGAAGTATATGCTTAATAGAAGCAAATGAAACAAAAGCATACTTTCATAAACTTTGCACATTCAGCTCAGGCGTTTGGTTTAGTGAAGAGTAACGTGTGTGTTAGGCGCATGTCACGGGTTCGATACTGTCATGACAAAACTTTACCATTGGCCATCGAGTTTCGAACCGTGTGTCATTGACCCTCGAGATTTCTTGGCTAAGATTTTTTTTTTCTACATAAATGTAAATCTAGTGATGAGGGGCGTGGTATACAAATTACCTCTTCCTCCAGCTTGTTAAAAGTGTTGCAAGGAACCCAGTCTACCTTCTCATAAATGTAACTTCTTCAGTATATATTATCAACTGAACAAGATTGAGTGAAGAAAACAGCACCAACTAATCAAATGTCTTAGCTACATCAAGTGCCCAAGGCAAGAAAATAAAGGCAGCCTGGTACACTAAGCTTGTGCTTTGCGCGGGGTTCTGGCCCTCTTCGGGAAGGGCCGGACCACAAGAGTCTATTATATGCAACCTTACCTGAATTTCTGCAAGAGGCTGTTTCCACGGCTCCAACCCGTGTCCTTCTGGTCACATGACAACAATTTTACCAATTACGCCAAGGCTCCCATTCAAGTGCCCTAAGGCAAGAATGCATCATAAACTAAGCAACCAACTTTATAACCCAATCTCTCAAGTTTTTCAATAAGTTTTGCTAGTGTTTCTGATCCAACTTGTTTGAACTTCTCTAAGTAAACTTCATTGCTCTCTGCTTTTGCAACACCTCCATCATCATAACCATCTGAAATAGTGTCAATTACAATGGAACCATATGATTTTTTCATGGTTTTGAGTATATAAGGAGTGGTGACTAATGTAAATTTGATTCCTTTTGTCTCTAAACGTTTGGAAAATTGAAGCATAGGATTGATATGGCCTACTAATGGAGATGGCAAAACCAAACTATGAGCTTTGTAAGAAACTCTCATGTTATCCTCCATTGTTTGCTAGCTTTCTTTAGACTTGAGGTCTGATTTTTCTACTTTATAAGCTCGGAAATATAATAATTCAGGTAAACTACATCCTTGTGGTTTACAAAGTAATTGTATAGACCATGATTTGGAACTTACTCTTAGTGCAGTTCTGTGTTAGGAAAAATGCTTGCCTCTTAAAAAGTTGGTACTTTACTACTTTGGTAGTTTGGTTAAAGAAAATGACAGCATGTTGGCTGTTGCATTAAATAAATTTTCATATAAAAGTGGTGCTACACGAACAACAGAGACAATTTAGTTGAGTAGGTTCACTTAACGTTTTGTTTGGATGGTTTTTATATATTGTTTTGTAATTTATCTTATTATATTATACTGTATCAATTTAATAAACACAATGTTTGGATAGAGTGTATCGTGTTTTGTTATTTCATAATGTCACACATTCTAGCATTTTGAAAAATAAGCTTCTAATATTATTTTAAAAAAAGCTAAAGTATGTGGTAGAGTAAATATTAAAAAAGTAGGATAAAGAGTAAAATAAATTATACTAAGGGCAGGATGAAAAAATATTAAGTAACGACGGGGTCACACCAAATCGGTTGTTCCTTTTTATTGTTATATAATGGAATTAACAATACGATACAATAACATTTAAATAACAATTAAAATAAACAATATATTTCAAGTAATAATACAATACAATGCAATATAACTATTAACAACCATCCAAACAACCTGTTACAAAACAAAGGTTGTGAATTTGACAGATCAATTAACTTATGACTAATGGAAATGGGAGTGTGTTTACTCCAATTAGTGTTTAAATATTTGGTTGAAACTTGACGCTAAGTTGTAAATGTGTTAGCAATATGAACAGATCAAACTTTTATCTCAACTTATAAAATGCAAGTTAATGAACAGGATAGTGGGTACATATTTATATCGCCGTGACATTTTATCGAAGGATGAAACGGAGGCTCGCTTCCGGTGTTTTATGTGATAAGAATGTGCCGCAAATACTTAAGAGTAAGTTTTATAGAGCGATGGTTCGACCGACTATGCTGTATGGGGTAGAACTCCTATGTGCAAAAGATGAAAGTAGCAGAAATGAGGATATTGAGATAGATGTGTGGGTGTACCAGGAGAGATAAGATTAGGATTAAAGCTATCCGGGACAAAGTGCAAGTAGCCTCCGAGGAGGACAAGATGCGAGAGTCGAGGCTGAGATGCTTCAGACATGTTAAAGGGAGAAGCATTGATGCTCCCGTTAAGAGATGTGAGAGGTTGGCCATGGCGAGTTTGAGAAGAGGTCGAGGTAGGCCTAAGAAATATTGGGGAGAGGTGATCAGGCAAGACATGACGCTGCTTCAGCTCACCGAGGACATGCCCCTTGATAGGAGGGTGTTGAGGTCGAGGGTTAGGGTAGAAGGTTAGTAGGTAGTTGGACATTGTTAGTCTTAGTAACACGCATGTCCCTTCATATTTTTAGATCTTTATTCTCTGTTGTTATTATTGTGATCTGCTACTGTGTTAAAACACAAAATCAGAAAACTGTTAGAAGAATAAAAGAAACTGAAAAACAGTACAGAATAAGAAATGTTCCGAGTCCACAATTTGCTTGTGCGTCCTTAAGGAATTTTAACCCCCTCACAAGTTGCCAAGGTAATGGATTAAATCCTCACAGGATGAAACGGAATAAACCTTCCTGCAGCAGTGGCAATACAAACTGCAGGATACCAACAAACTTAAAGAACGGAGCAAAATCACACTTACGAATTTGAGAGAGAGAGACTGCGAATTAGAATGCAGTATTTTCAGAAAGAAGAAAGTTCTGTAATGTTTTTGGTGTTTTAAAAACGAAGCCATGCCTCAGAATTAATAGGCAATTATTGGAAGATGTGTGATGTTTGTTCTGGAAAAGGTGTTTGTTCAGAAGTTTACGCGTCCTACCGCGGTTACGCCAGGACCGCGGCCAAACTAGCCTTCTGAATCTGCAACAGTGTTCTGGCGCGGTCCGCGGTTACGCCAGGACCGCGGCCAGACTATCCTTCTGAATCTTCAGCAGTGATCTGGCATTTAATTAATTATTAAACAATTAATTAAGCCGAAGCCGAGCCGAGCGAGCGAGCGACGACGGCGCGAGGGTTCATTCTCTTCAACTCATTTTAAGAGCTTTAAGAAGTGATTCTATATGCACACAAATGTAGTTGTCCCTCACCAATGAGGGACAAAGTGCAAGTCAAAAGCTCACTTTATTCAAATTTTCATTTCCCTCCGTTTTATTTCTCACCATTTCCAATTCACACTCTTAGACTTTAAAGTCCAATGCTTAAAGTCTTTGAAGCCCAATGCCTTTAAAGTCCAACAATCCCCCACATGAATGGGAATGGCTATAACAAGAATGATCATAGATGAAAGCTGTGTAATTTGCAAGTAAGGATTAATCGCATCTGGATAAGTAGGTTTCCCTTTGAACTTTCCGTAGTGAACATATGTCGGATATACTCGGTCAATCGGTAGATTTGATATCTTTGAACCGTCGAACTTTAGTGTATACTAGACAACCATATGTCACACAATCAACCCTTAACCGTTTTTTTTGGTTCTCATTGTTGTGTTCGTTTCAGCAATGAACACCGCCTGGTTTCATAAGTGTGTAGAGAATTGGCCTTACAAAATTCTCATTGAAGCGGCTTCCACTTCACACTTACATAGGTGATTCCTAAACGTGTAATCCTTTAGATTGACACTATTTGATAAATACCACATCAAACTTAGGTAATCATTAAAGAACGTGTAAGTTCTATCCTTGTTACTGAACATTGTCTTCATCACGAGAAGGGACCAAAGATCTTACTTTGACAATGTTGAACCGGTCAATCACAACTTTGTTTGAGCTCCTTGAACCTAGATCTCGGAACATCCAAAATTCTAGGTAGAGTTACCGCCATGTTGACTTGTCCTCGGCCATAGTCCCATTCCCTTAGATGATTTCTCAACTCCCTCTCTAGTTAAGCCTTTTGTAAGCGGATCCGCCACATTATCGTTTGATCTTACATAATCAATAGTGATAATTCCACTAGAAAGTAGTTGTCTAACGGTGTTATGTCTTCGCCGTATATGATGAGACATTCCGTTATACATAACGCTCCCTGCCCGTCCTATTGCAGCCTCACTATCGCAATGTATGCAAATAGGAGCCAAAGGTTTTGGCCAGAACGGAATGTCTTCTAAGAAATTTCGAAGTCATTCAGCTTCTTCACCGGGTTTATCCAAAGCTATAAACTCTGATTCCATTGTAGAGCGAGCGATGCACGTTTGTTTGGAAGACTTCCAAGATACTGCTCCTCCACCAACAATAAAAACATATCCACTTGTGGACTTTGTTTCTGTTGAGCCGGTTATCCAATTTGCATCACTATATCCTTCGATAACCGCAGGATATTTATTGTAGTGCAAAGCGTAGTCTTGAGTGTATTCCAAATATCCCAGAACTCGTTTCATTGCCACCCAGTGATGTTTGTTTGGATTACTTGTGAATCGACTAAGTTTACTTATTGCACAAGCTATATCAGGTCGTGTACAGTTCATGATGTACATTAAGCTTCCCAACACACGAGCATACTCCAATTGAGACGTACTTTCTCCTTTATTCTTTATAAGATGATGATTTAAGTCAATTGGAGTTCTTGCACTTCTAAATTCCAAGTGTTTGAATTTTTCAAGTACCATTTTCACGTAATGTGATTGAGACAAAGCTAGACCCTGAGGAGTCCTCTGGATTTTAATTCCTAGAATTACATCGGCAACTCCTAAGTCTTTCATATCAAACTTACTAGCAAGCATACGCTTAGTAGCTTGAATGTCGGCAATGTCTTTGCTCATTATTAGCATATCATCAACATATAAGCAAACAATGACTATATAATTTGGAACGTTCTTAATGTAAAAACATTTATCACATTCATTAATCTTAAAGCCATTCGCCGGTATACTGTGATCCAGATCCAGGAAGGGCCAGACATGAATCGGAAAGAGTCACTTTCCTCAACATTGTTTGGTCAAATTTCGCATGCCATTGCTTGGGTGCTTGTTTTAGTCCATAAAGGGACTTAACAAGTCGACACACCTTCTTTTCTTTTCTCGAAACCACAAACCCTTCGGGCTGGTTCATGTAAATTTCTTCCTCTAGATCACCATTTAAGAAGGCTGTTTTTACATCCATTTGATGGATTTGAAGACCATACAATGCGGCTAACGCTATTAACATCCGAATGGATGTAATTCTTGTTACCGGCGAGTATGTGTCAAAATAGTCAAGACCTTCTCGCTGTCTAAATCCTTTGACAACAAGTCTTGCCTTGTATTTGTCAATAGTACCATCGTCTTTCATTTTCTTCTTGAAAATCCATTTAGAACCCAATGTTTTGTTACCTGGAGGAAGATCAACCAATTCCCAGGTATGGTTGCTCAACATGGATTCTATTTCACTATTGACAGCTTCTTTCCAATATTGTGCTTCTGAGGAAGATATTGCTTCCTTGAAGGTACGAGGCTCATTTTCTAGCAAGAAAGTCAGAAAATCTGGACCGAATGAAGTAGATGTCCGTTGACGTTTAATTCTTCTCGGATTTTCCTCATTTAGGCATACCATCTGTTATTTTCTCCCGAGGTCGTTTTGACTTTTTGTAGGTCACTTCNNCGAGGGTTATGATGCATTCCCGATATACAGGAAAAAATGCGCTACCGGTCAAAAAGAAGGCTTACCATGGTTTTTCGCCTCCCACCGACCTTTGGAGATTTCCTTCCAGTTTCGCTCCGAATATGGCCGCTGGGCCACTATCTTGTTTACCCAGCCGGCCAGATCCTTGACGGCAGCTGGAGTTTGGGTCACCGCTGCACAAGAAAAGGGGGTTTCAGGAAGAAGTTGAGGAAAACACGCTCTAAAAGATGAACAGTGAGAAAATACTTACGTTTGAGGTTCCACCTCTCCGGAAATGGCATGCAATCGGCCGGAATCAGGTCGGACGTCCTGATGCGGACAAACCTGCTCATCCAGCCTCGATCTTTGTATTCATCGATGCTGGAGAATGGAGGTTTGCTAGCCCGGCGGGCCAGTTTTATTAATCCCCCTCGAAATATTCGGGGGCTGTATAGTCGAAGAAGATGGTCGAGGGTAAAGGGGAAATCGCCCTCGACTCTCTCAACAAAAAACCGAAAGAGATATACGATCCGCCACATCGAGGGGTGGATCTGACCTAAGGTCACCTCGTACCGCCGGCAGAACTCCACTATGATGGGTTCTAAGGGGCCTAAGGTGAAGGGATATGTATATACACTAAGATATCCTTCAACGTGAGTCATAATCGACTCGTCACGGGAAGGGGCGACCAGGTCTTTCCCTTCCCATCTACATTCAGCCCTCACCCGGTCTAGGCAACCGGGAGTGATTAGACTAATATACTCCGATGCCGGTTCGCCGCGGCCCGGGACCGATGATGGGTTTTCAACCTGGAAGTCGGCAGATACCGAGCAACCAGTCGGTGTAAAAGCTTTCAATGGGGGTTCTGGCGCAGGTTCATCAGATCTAGCGGGGCTCGCGGCCGAGCTTTGGCTAGAAGGAACACTTTGTGAAGTTTTCGCCATTTCTTAAAGCTTTACGAAGAGATGAAAAGAAAATACAACCAACGCAGAATTTGAGAAAGATAGGAAATATTGAACCTGGAAGGGTCGTTTATACTTTTTCCATGAGGCGGTGGCACGAATCGCGAAGCCACAGACACGAAGCGACAGATAATTAACAGAAGCATTAAATGCCTGCAGCAGGCGTGGTCAGAGCACTCGATGGCTTTTTCACCTGGCGTAGGGCCATACGTCACGGGCATCACGTCACCGGTCATATCGTTTATAATCATTACTCTCTAATAAACGAGGGGACTATCTGTATTGGGTGATACCCTTTTTTGCTTGAGCCCGACCGGGTTGGGTCCGGTCCGGAGCGAGTCGGGGCCATCGAACCCGACCTGGATGCAAGGTAGAACGACGGCCACGTCTACAACCGAGGTCGAGTCATTTCGAGACCGTTACAGAGCTCGATATGAGTCACCACCGGATGGAGAAACACACAAGGTCGGAAGCCGGACTCGTAACGGATAACCAAGCGTCGCCGGATATCTCGCCCAAACGTGATTTTCTCAACCACTTCAGGCCATTAAGGCGTAATTACAGGGATCCACGATGTAATCAATTTACCTACCTTATTTTTACCCTTAATCAGAATGTATAAAAGGAAATCTCTCTAAATTCTTGTAGGCATCAAGCACAATTGTTCTAAGCAATATTATATTCTGCGATTATTTACTTTAACAGCAATTGTTGAGTCTTTATCTTTATTTTTCCTCAAAACCTTTTGTATCTTTTAGTTCACGGATCCTTAAAACCCCATATAAATTCAATTGTTATCCGGATTCGAGGGTAAACACACACAATAAAATTTAGGAACAATTAGGAACTCAAGATAAAAAGAATTCACTCACTCTCAGAAATAACACTCATATGCTACAAAAGATGAACCATAGGCTTGCCCGTATTGTACTACTCTACTAATCGAGCTCATTCAGTCTACGATCAAGTAGGACTTTAATTGGTTGTAATGTAGGCTGTAGGTCGGGTAGGATACATTTGGATATAAGAGTGACTACAACCTCCTAAGCACTTTAATACATATTATGTACCGTGTTATTTAATTATTAAAATAGTTGTTCGTACAATCATCTTTTGTTCAGTTTTTGTTTATTATTTATTATACATGATTTAATTCAACATAATATTGTTGGCACGATTTTCGACAAATAGTTTAATTTTCGTTTAGATTCAAAAAAAATTTATGAACCCGTGTGACATTAGATGTAAATACAAAAATATTCGATGAATCCATTCAACGAAATTTTTTACTGTTCGCTTCTTTACAATATTGAACCCTCCTACTTAGAATGGTGGATCACCACTGGCTGGTGCAACTACTTATTTGATGTAAAATTCCAATTGCCAATGGTTTTGTTGCATTAATTGCTTTTTATGTACTGCTGAAATCATCTTCTTTTATCCCCGTGTGTGTTAGATGGCAGTGTGCTCTACAATTCTATTACTTTTGGAAATTCTACGTTTGAAATATTTGAATTAGTAATCGGCTGGTATTTGCTGGTTTGCTTAATTGAAATATTCTTGGCAGTTTGAGTCTTTTTGGTACTTTTCTAACTATACAAATACAAAAATAATGTTGTTGGGCATATGCCCGTGACTATGCACGGGCACCAGCTAGGGGTGTTCATAAAAACCTGAAAAACCAAACCAAACCGACCAAAAAAATCGATACTTTTTGGTTTGGTTTTGAATTTTAAAAACCGATCAAATTTGGTTTGGTTTTGGTTTTAATCAGAAAAAAATCGAACCAAACCGACTATATGAGTAGCTATTCAAATTTATTATTACACCTATATATATGTATATTGTTATACAAAGTTCCAAAAAATTTATGGTAAATGTTAATAGTTTGTACTTTTAATATAGTTCTTTACCTTTACATTCTAGTTTGATTGATAGTTTTCTTTTGTTTAGTGTAAGAATCCATTTCGTGTTAAAAATAATATATTTTTAATTGAGTCCTTAAATGATTCATCACTATTTGATTCAATTATCATCAATATATCTTGGTAAATAATAGATTTCTCAAAGGGCAATTGATTTGATAGTGTTACATTGAAAATGTATATGTTTTTGGTAGCGTATGTCATATATTTAAGAAAAAACCGACAAATAACCGAAAAAACCAAAAAACCTACATAAACCGAATCGATAAAAACCGACTTAATTGGTTTGGTTTGGTTCTAATATTTGAAAAACCGACTTACTTGGTTTGGTTTCTAGTGACAGAATAAATGTTTGTACACTCTTGAAAATGAAAACACAACTATGTCCAAGTTTTACCTTTGAAAATTAAGAAAAATACAAATTATGTATTAGATGGAGTAAAAATTGTATTGGGAAAAATTGAGTTTATATATATTGAAGTAATTGAAAGATAACATGTCATGAAACGAAGGTTGGTCAAAGAATATGATTAGCAAAGAGGCACGAGTTGCAACAGATACAAGCAGAGGCACGAGCAGATAATCAAAAGACTCGGCGCTCGTACCTATTTAAGTCCAAAAATTAAGGAGAATGAATCTGACAGCACAAGAGAGTACGGATACAGTATTTAATAAGCATTAAATACTGAAAATGTTAGAAAATCTGTATTGAATTATAATGATTGTCATTGTAACGTAGCATTAAATGCCTTTAATTGTCTATAATGGTCTTATTAGGACAAAGGCAAAACGTATATCTTAGAAATAGCTATAAAAAGGAGAAGACTGATCATTTGTAAGGACACGAATTATCATCGGAATATACTGATTTACTTTGTTTTCTTCTGTTCATCTTATTGTTAGCAAAATCAATTTCCTTTCATTCATTTTATATATTGATTATCAGTAACCCGTGTTCTTCTAAAATAAAGTTTTGATCGAAATTACTATTTTTTGGTTAAACAAATTGGTTTCGTTATCGGGAATCTGATAATCTATTCTTTCTTAACCTAACCTTTTTTGTCGCATCAACCATGTCAAACGTTAATGACAACAACCAAGGAAACCATCAACTCCAGGGGAATTCACAAGATGATCGCACCCTGATCCCTTCTCCACAAAGCTCCCCTCGGCGGTCTCGAGAAGGCACTCCTGATGGATCTCATTCAAATGCAAATGCTCAATTTAAAAACGATGAAGCTATCAAAGAAGCTTTGCAAAAGCTAATCGCTCAACAGGTCAATAAAGCTCTTGAGGCCTTTGTTAGCCAACTGCCAGTTGTACCACCAACACCAACTCCGAATCAAAACACTTTGGAAAACCCACGTTCAGGGCTCGTTAATTCAGGCATTGGTGGAACTCCAAGCGAGTCTCGCGACGGCGAACCAGGTAACATAGTTAATTCTGATTTACAAAATTTAGTTTTAACCTTGCAGAAGCAGCTCAAGGATCAAAGCGATCGCATAGAGCAAATACCTGGAGTGCCACCTATAATCAAAGGAATAGACATGGATAAATACTCACAACAACCATGGAAGCCTAGTGCAGCTCCGGTGTCGATCCCAAAGAAGTTCAAAATGCCCGATATTCCAAAATATGATGGCACAACTGATCCACGAGACCACGTGACTGCATTCACAACTGGTGTAAAGGGCAACGATTTAACTAAACAAGATATTGGATCAGTGTTGGTTAAAAAATTTGGTGAAACACTCACCAAGGGAGCATTAACATGGTATTCCCTTTTACCCGAAAATTCTATAAATTCTTTTGCTGAGCTTGCAGATTCATTTATCAAAGCACATTCGGGAGCTCAAAAAGTCGAAAAAAGAATGAAAGATATTTTCAAAATCAAGCAAGGGGACTCAGAGTTGCTTAGGGAGTTCGTGGATAGGTTCCAGCGTGAAAGAATGACGTTACCATGTGTACCAGACAATTGGGCAGCTATAGCCTTCATAAGTAATCTGAATGAAAAAAGCTCACAAGCCACGAGGCGGCTCAAGAAAAGTCTTCGTGAATTCCCAGCAACAACATGGAATGACGTTTACAACAGGTATAGCACGAAGCTAAGGAAAGAAGAAGATATTATCTCACGGTCTCAAAAAGAGGAAAAGGTGAGTTCGAGACGGGCGGAAATCGAAAAAAGGTCCGGTAAAAACAGATACGAACCATATATGGGCCCAGCGGGAAAAGATTCGCGGTCAAAACATGACAATTCAAGGTACGATCATAGATCGAGGAATAGAGAGTCGGGCTCATCATCAAGATTTGGGAATGATCGTAACACGCGAGAGTCGCGGGATGATGATAGAAACTTGAAGGCAAGATTTGGCGGTTATAATTTTAATGTAAGCACTTCCGAGCTCGTAGCTGTTTTAAGAAGCATGGGTGATAAGGTGCGGTGGCCAAAAGAAATGAGATCAAATCCAAACAGGCGCAATCCTGATCACTGGTGCGAATTTCACAACGATCATGGTCATAAAATGGCTGATTGTAGGTTGCTACAAGGTGAAGTTGATCATCTGTTGAAGCAAGGGTATCTCACCGAATTATTCAGTGAGAAAGGTAAGCAAGCATACATGAAGAATAGGTAGGAGCCCCCTAAACCGCCTTCTCCCAAAAGGACCGTTAATATTTTAAGCGGAGGTGAAGAAATTAATGGTGTGACGTACACAGCAGCCAATAAAGTTTCAAAAGTCACAATTACCCACGGGAAGCGGGTTCGACATGTTTTGGAGGAAGAAAGTATTACATTTGATGATGCAGATGCGAATGGCGTGTTAAATCCACATAACGATGCACTGGTAATATCTCTACTTGTACATGATACTAATGTGAAACGAGTCTTGATTGATCCAGGTAGTTCCGTGAACATTGTCCTGCTAAGTGTACTACACGAGATGCAAGCTGAAGATAAGCTAGTACCAAAGGCGACATACCTTGTCTGGATTCGACAACTCAAGCGTTGTGACAAAAGGGGAGGTAACGCTTACTACGTTTGCAGAAGGGGTTATCAAGGATACAAAATTTCAGGTGGTAGAGTTGGAAATGGCTTACAATATGATTCTCGGGAGACCATGGATCCACGAGATGGATGCCGTTTCGTCTACCTTGCATCAAGTTATCAAATTTCCATCACCATGGGGAATATGTCAAATTCGTGGGGATCAACAAACATCCAGATGCATAAACTCTGTAGCAGATTCAAATACGAGAAACGAAGACAAATAGCAATTACAACATCCAGTTGAGGATACCATAATACAAACCTCAACTGAACAAGGGCGAACAGATGTGGACTCACGGCCCGATTTCATTCAAGAACCAGAGGAAAATGAAAATATCAAAACAACGATTGAGGAACTGGAGGCTGTGGAGTTATTTACACAATGCCAGAAAGGAAGATCTACGTTGGGGCTAACCTGAGCCGCGATATGAAAGGTAAGTTGAGCGAATTTTTAAAGACTAACGTGGATTGTTTTGCCTGGTCCCATTCTGATATGACAGGAATTCCACCGAAAGTAATGACTCACAAGTTAAATGAAGACCCATCATATCAACCCATCAAACAAAAGAAAAGAAAGCAGGGGACTTTCAAGAATCAGGTAATTCAAGATGAGGTTCAAAAACTATTAAAAATTGGGTCTATCCGCGAGGTAAAGTATCCTAATTGGTTAGCTAATACTGTTGTGGTGCCGAAAAAGAATGGCAAATAGCGAGTTTGTGTAGATTACACAGACCTTAATAAAGCTTGTCCCAAAGATTCTTTTCCATTACCACATATCGACCAATTAATTGATGCCACTGCAGGACATGAATTGTTAAGCTTTTTAGATGCATATTCAGGGTATAACCAGATCAAAATGGATCCCTTAGATGAAGAAAAAACTTCATTTATAACAGACAGGGGGACTTACTGTTGTAAAGTAATGCCCTTTGGTCTCAAAAACGCTGGTGCCACATACCAGAGATTGGTTACCATAATGTTTCAAGAACATTTGGGAAAAACCATGGAAGTCTATATAGATGATATGCTTGTCAAATCTCAACAATCAAGAGATCATATATCCCATTTAACTGATACATTTCAGATTTTACGAAAATTTAATATGAAACTAAATCCCGAGAAATGTGTGTTTGGTGTTTCATCAGGTAAGTTTTTGAGTTTTCTTGTTTCTAACTGTGGTATTGAAGTAAATCCCGCGCAGATTAAAGCCATTGAAGAAATTCCTAACATGCTTACAAATAAGAAAGACGTGCAAAGACTAACGGGGAGAATTGCAGCTTTGGCAAGATTTATTTCCAAATCATCAGAAAAATGTTTTAAATTCTTTTCAGCTCTTAAAAAGCAAGACCAGTTCGAATGGACTGAAGAGTGTCAACAAGCACTCAAAAACTTGAAGACATACCTGTCAAATCCGCCGTTGCTCGCAAAACCAAAGGTTGGGGAAAGATTGCTAATCTATCTTGCTGTCTTAGAAGTAGCGGTGAGTGTTGTTTTAGTTCGTGAAGACCAAGGTAAACAATCTCCAACTTATTATGTTAGCAAATCATTATTAAATGCGGAGACGCGGTATCCTCAATTAGAAAAGCTTACACTTGAACTAATTATGGCATATAGGAAACTAAGGCCTTATTTTCAATGTCACCCTATTACCGTAGTAACTGCTTATCCATTATGCAATATATTACACAAGCATGAGTTGTCAGGTAGGTTATCCAAATGGGCTATAGAATTAAGTGAATATGACATCACATACCAGCTCAGAACCGCGATAAAATCTCAGGTGTTAGCAGATTTTTTGGCTGATTTTAGCCAGGGAATGCAATTAGAAGCAGAAAAAGAATTACAAGTGTTCAACGGATCTAACCCAGGAATTTGGACCTTATTTACCGATGGTTCATCAAATGTGAAGGGGGCAGGCTTAGGAATTGTTTTGGTACATTCGACAAGCCATTAAATGTCATTCTATAACTAACAATGAGGCAGAGTATGAAGCTGTGATTACAGGTTTAGAACTGGCACGAGAACTCGGCATTAATCAGATTGTAATTAAAAGCGATTCGCAGCTTGTAGTTAACCAAATGCTGGGGACTTACACAACCAGGGAAGCACAAATGCAACAGTACTTAGAGAAGGTACGGGATTTGGTTAAGCAATTTCAAACCTAGAAAGTCACGCAGATACCAAGAGATGAGAATGTCGAGGCAGATGCCCTAGCCAATCTCGCATCTGCGGCAGACGTGGCGAGCAATGAAAATGCTTCCGTAATTCATTTGTTTCATTCAGTACTCGATCCAGACAAAAATGAGGTAAATTTTAATAACTTAACCTGGGACACAAGAGGGAGATCGCTAGTAAGAACCATGATTAGAGCAGGCTATTATTGACCTAAAATAGAAGAGGAAGCGGAAAATTTCGTGGCTAAATGTGATAAATGCCAAAGATACGGTAATAACATGCATAGACCTGCAGAGTTGTTACATCCGGTTATTGCACCATGGCCTTTTATGAAGTGGGGGATGGATATCGTAGGTCCTCTACCACAGGCAAAAGGTAAGGTAAAATTCCTATATGTACTCACTAACTACTTTACTAAATGGGTAGAAGCAGGAGCATTTAAACAGGTACGGGAGAAAGAAGTCAGAGATTTCATTTGGCGAAATATCATATGTCGATTTGGTGTACCAAAACAAATCGTGTGTGATAACGGCCCACAATTTATAGGCGCACAAATTACAGAATTTTTTCAAAGTTGGCAGATCAAAAGGATTACCTCAACACCTTATCATCCGGTGGGTAATGGACAAGCTGAGTCAACAAATAAAGTTATTATCAACAATTTAAAGAAACGATTGGAAGAATTCAAAGGCAATTGGCCAGAATTGCTACCTGGTGTTTTATGGGCATATCGCACCACAGCAAAAACAAGCACGAGTGAAACACCATTTTCGCTAGTATACGGGCTGAAGCATTGATTCCAGTGGAGATAGGAGAACTAGCACGAGATATACAGAAACAAATGAGGACTCCAATGAAGAAGAAATGCAGCTAAATCTTGATTTACTTGAAAGAAAAAGAGAAGATGCATTAATAAGGATGGCAACACAAAAACAAGTTATGGAACGATACTACAATTGAAAAGCACGCCTAAGATACTTTAAGATTGGGGACTTCGTACTCAAAAAAGTTTTTCGATCCACGAAGACAGCTAATACGGGAAAATTAGGCCCAACCTGGGAAAGACCTTACAGAATTCATGGTATTGCGGGAAAAGGAGCATACGAGCTGGAAACAATGGATGGAAAGATATTACCTTCACATTGGAATGACGTTCACCTGAAGAGATACTATTTCTAAAAAATACCCACGGTCAGGTATCCTCATTTTAAAATTCTATTTTTGAATTGTTAAAAATTCAGTAACGATTTTAGATGATAGGCAAAAAGCTAACCCATACTAAATGATGAATCACGACCTACAAGGCACGTGGAATAAATTAAAATTCCCGGCCTAGGGTTACACCTATTCTGATAGAAATTGATACGGGTTAAGCAGTCTTCATCTAAAATTGTACCTCCGAGTCCTATGTGTTTTATTCCTTTACAGAAAAAGGACCAAACGAGGGGAGTAATCAAGTGTTTGAGGTTTCAAACTTCAAAGCTCAAACACTTGGGGGACTATATAATACACATAGACATATGTATAAAGAAGGCGAGGAAGATTGAGAAACGATCAAAGTTCAAGCCTGAAAAATTTACTCATTAAATGAGTCAAGTGTAGAGCGTCAAGTGCAATGCAAAGCTACGAGCTAAAAAAGCCAAGAAAAACCTCATCATAGTTAGGTTAAAGGCAGTTTTCTTTTGAAAATTTGTTGTAAGGAAAAACAGTTACGAAAAAGTTATAGAAGGTACTCAAATACATGTAAGATGTTATTTAAAGCTTGACAAAGTTCGAATAAAAACTTGTCGAAGTTATTCCAAAAAACATGTGTATTCCTATTTCTTTTATCGTACATTAACACCATTATGAAGTTGAGACGTCTTCTTCATTAAGTGTTGAAATATAAAAGGGCCCTCTTTTATAAAATTCATGTTTGATTTAAAACATTCATGGAATTAAGAAAGCATTTTACAAAATAAAAGTGAAAATTATCGAATAAGTCTTTAAATATAAAGGCAAGACAGAAGTTCAAGAATAACTACAAAAACTTCTTAAAATTGAAAAGCTTAGACTAAGTATGAACTTAGTCATAAACTAAGAGTTGCTTATACAAAATGCCCCCAAAAAGGTCCGGGGACTTAATGTTTTCAAACCCTCAAAAAGGACCAAGGGTTACAACCATATTTCACCAAAGAAAAAAAAAGAAGTCACACATCATTAACTTGTCACTGAGGAATCGAAGAAGGAACCAAAGCAGGATCATCAGCAGGAGCGGGTTCAACTTTACTCGAAGGAATTGGAGCACTCACCATACCCATATCATCTTCAATTTTCTCAGAAGTTTCAGCCACGGGAGAAGGAAAATCTTGGCACTGTTGAGACTTATCAATAGTCTCTTTGATTTTGGCTAACTCAGATTCCAAATTAAAATTCCCTGGCTAACTTCAACAAGGGTATCATGGCGATAATTTAAAAATGCCCAACTCACTTCAAGTGCGGTTTTGTCTTCAAGAATCTCGTAATCTCTTTCCCAATCAGCAATTTCACTTTTTAGCTTCTCATTCTCAGCCAAGGCAGAATCGTAGGAAGTTTGAAGAGAAGCATGTGAACTCTCTAAGAAACGAACTTTTTCAGAAGACTCCCGGAGGTCTTCTTGAGTTTGAGTCAAAGTCTGCACGAGTTCACCAGCATATGCTTCTTTTTCACCTAAGAGAGCCTTCAACTCTCTGATCTCTTCACTTACCTTGGAGAGTTGCTCAGAAAAAGAGGTTTCAAGACGATTCTTTTCCTTACTTGCTTGATTTGAGGAAGATTTTTCAACCGCTAACTCTGAAGTCAAAGCCCTTACCTGCTGTTCTAAGGTATCTTTGCTTTTTTCTAATATTTCCATGTCGATCTGAAGACTTTCATACTGTTCCTTCCAATTATTTTCCTCTACTTGATAATCATGCATTAATTGTTCTGAGAGGGAAACCCTCTTCATCATCTCCGTACCAATGAGATTGATCTAAAAAAAACAAAGAAAGAAAAAGTGAGAACCCCAAAAATAAGAAAAGGGTGAAGTCAAATTTCAAAAAGGATACCTTTAAAAAAGAATGAACTATATCATTCATCAAGGTCAAAGAACTATGGCCATCAAGCTTAGCCCTTTCAATTGGACCAATCAATGGCTTCAACCACACGTCAGCTCGGCCTGACTTCCTTAAAAGGTTTCCTTCAGCAGGAACTTCGATGGTAACTTGCCTCATAGCCTCGCCTCCACTTGAGGAACCAACCTCAGTATAGTGAACAGTTGAAGGAGGAACAGTTGAAGGAGGAGTAGTCGAAAGAGGAACTGTAGAAGCAGTCAAAACAACCTGGGGAGGAACGGTAACAGCCACAACCAGCAAAGGAGGTATCACAGGAACGGGAGTAGAAAAAGAAGCAAGGGGTGCTTCATCAGAAATCGGACCTAAACTTTCACTTCCAAACCCGCGGTTGAAAAGCTGCTCAACAGAATCATG
>NC_031990.1:4689280-4738490 GCF_001879085.1 Nicotiana attenuata
GTGTTCCGGAGAGCCAAAACAAGTAGCTGCCAGAACTGTTCCAGTGCAGGAAAAACATGCTCTATGCGTCCGCGTGATTATAACGCGTTCGCGAAGGTTTAGCAAATCTTAACCATCGTGTTCGCTTGAACAGTACCCGCATTCGCGGCCATCAGCAACAACTACCCTTCGCGTACGCGTACAACTACCGCGAACGCGTAGGGTCAGGTGAGATAAAATAACAAAAGGGCTACTGAAAAGCGAATCATATGAAAAGCTGCCAAGCTAATTTTATATGTTGGTTCTTACAAATCCTATGTCGGTGGTAAGTTTGAAAAAAACAGAGAAAGACTTGTTCATGTATGTTTTCGTTTCACTATATCCGTCTATAAAAGGATGGCAGTATTGCAAACCGGTTGTTGTTTTAGATGGAACCTTTCTTAAATCGGCATNATATTGAATTTAATGAAAGATGACGTGCCATGACACGTAGACTGGTCAAAGGATGACGATCAGCAGAGAATAGTTAACGAGGCACGGGATATGACATGCAAGAGCAGAGATTCAACAAACTCGGTACCCGCACCTCTTTATGTTCAAAAGTCAAGCTAAAAGAATGAACCTGACAGCAAAAGTGGGAACAGATATAACATTTAATAGGCATTAAATACTGAGAACGTTAGAGAATCTGTATTGAATTACAATGATTGTAACGTAGCATTAAATGCCTTTAAATGTCTATAATGGCCTTATTATGACAAAGGCAAAACGTATCAACTAGAAATAGCTATAAAAGGGGCAACCTGATCATTTGTAAGGGACGGATTATCATCGGAATATACTAATTTACTTTGTTTTCTTCTGTTCATCTTATTGTTAGCAAAATTAATTTCCTTTATTCATTTTTTGATTATTAGTAACCCGAGTTCTTCTAAAATAAAGCTTTGACCGAAATTCCACTTTTTGGTTAAACAGAAGTGTGACCCGTTATGAATTCGAATGAGGTCGAAGTTTACTTTCACTTGGTGACGGCCGGGGCCCGTTAGGGTGTAAATTCGAACGAGGTCAAAATGTGACCCATTATGAATTCGAACGAGGTCGAATTTTGCTTTCACTTGTCGCGTGCTGGTTCGGTGGAGTGGTAAGGATGTCGCACGCGACCTTGCTTTTATTGGAGAATATTTCTCATGGCCGTATTGTTTATGCATGCATAGGGATGAGTCACAGTTCGTTTATTCTTGCTTTCATTGGCGAATATTATGCGTTGTTGCATAGTTTGTATGCTTCGGTGGAGTCCCAGTTTATCTAGTCCCTTCATTGCTCGGCCTAGAGAGGTCGTTGACGGGGCGGGCGATGAGCTTATTGCTTGGGCTACTGGGTACCTTGGGACCATTAATTCAAACGAAGTTTGGACGTGATTCGTAATATTTAGTCGGCTGAATTGGCGTAGGATTGTCATCGCGAGCATACGTGCAAGCTTTTCGAGTTCATGTTTTGCTTGCGTTGGAGAGGTTATAAGTTCCATGGGCTTACTGCTCAGTCCCAGGTTATGGCGATTGTTTATTAATAATGTCGGCCTGTTCTGAGCCATTCCTATTATTTGTAATATGGTACGGCATGGAGGGCTTTGCTTGGTCATCTCCTGCGAGATGATAAGGTACAGAACGTTTTCCCGGTGTGTTCGGTGGCGTTTGTTCCTTTTTCGTGCACCTGTGAGAATGCTCGTGTTCCTATCCCGACCCAAAAAAGAAAGTATGATAAGTTAAACTCAATGAAATTGCCTATTACCTTGACCTGGTAAGTCGGTGAGGGGGGAAGGGCGTTGTAGGGCGACTTGCTTCGTCCTGTACTTGAATTGCGGTTTCAGATTTGACAGTCGTGTTTGGCTTCACCGTTAGTCGCGTCTAGGCTTCTCGTGAGCTGGACGTATGTTGCCCGTTGGGATCTAGAGCTGTCCCGATCCGATCCCGTCCGATGTGCGCAAATATAAGAGAAACATGTTATACTCTGTACATAAATTACATAGTGCATACGGGTACAAAAATAAGGCAGGATACGCCGGTTATTTCAAATAATCACACAGTAGGCTATCGTCCTTCCCTAAGAGGTGGAAGTACAGATCGGCATATAACGTTAATACGACAAATAGGATTGCGGACGTGCTAAGTGTGTAACGACCGTAATCCCACTTTGAATACGCATATGACGTGCCAAACCCATCACTACAGGTGAGGCGTGGGTTTCGTATAGATATCGGACATAATTTTGATTTCATGTAAAGATCTGGCCCTGACTGGTTTGGTTATTTCAAAAGCTTGCCTATGAAGTGCTCGAGTTTGTGGCTTGCAAATGAAAGGGTGAGGCTGCGACAGCTGGGAAGTGAAACCCTAGTTGACTTCAGATCTAGAGGGAACTAAAATTCTGATAGAAATCCCATAGACTAAGAAATCCCACAGACGGCGCCAAATTGTTTGACCAAAAAGTGTCAAGCTTTTTGTTAAACCAATCAATAAGAAAATAGAGGATAAATTCTAGCCAAGGATAATTAGCTCTAGATCAAAGCACATTGAATAAGATAATAGGATACAACCAAGCTCATAAACTTTTTAAGAGTATAAAAAGTATCAAATGTAAATGATAGGCTTACATTCTTGACGTACTGTTCCGTAATGTAAGATTAGAGAAGGAAAAGAAAGAATGCCATTAGTAGCTATGAGGTCTACCTTTATTGATTCAATAACGACGATTATAAGGATTTACAGTCAAGATCTAAACCTTCTCTTGTTTTTCCTCAGAAGCCTTCTCCGGTTCTTCTCTCTTTTTTCGATGAAGGGAAAAGCCCCCCTTTCTTGTTCTCTTACCTCCTATATATATAACAAACATTCCCTTTTATCCAACGGTCCTTAGCCAGAATACCCTAATCTCATGATTGTATTTCAGGTCGTTCCCCTTAAGTGTCACGACTTATACTCCGCCGTACAAGCTTTCTGGCAGTTCGATCTCGGCAGCGGCCGGGATACTTGTCTTCACGATGCCTTATGGATACATCCATGGCATAGTCGGCCCCTCGCCATTCCTTTCAGCGCTAATTCACGCATGGTCAGATTTCGACCCATACAACTTCGACACACAACGTCCCAGGAATGCTTTACTAACACCGTTTTTTAGTGAAGATGGATTTTGACCCATACAATTACAGTGGTGTAATTCTAAGAAGTTCTTGATGAATGAAATTCAATGGTTTCACATACCACCATCTAGCAAAAATAACCATAACAGAGGAAACCTCTCATCTAACACCAAGAGGAATATTGACTGCCAACTCACCTGAAGAGAAAGTATATTGGATGGTTTCTGCTTGTGGGATATATTGGATGGTTTCTGCTTGTGGGACTCTACAACAAATGCACAAAGAAGCATTTTGTTGTAAGAAGATGAAGTTTAACTATTCATTATCGTTGAAAGAAATTATCCACTCAAGTTCAAAATTCTATCACAATCCATTTGAGTTATTGGGTCTGAAATTTATTATTTATACTTAATTTTTATTGATTTTTTTAATACATATACATGACGCATAACTTCTACACAACATGCACCCGTGGGTAGGGATGAGTGGTGGCAAAATTAATAAAAAAAATAATTATTATCTACTAAAAAAATAGGTTGGATAATAAACTTTTTACTTTATAGTTCAAATATGAATAAGATCCAAATTATCAACGTAATTCGAAAAATAGATAACCAATGGATAACCAATAACTTTTACATTTGCAAAGATTCAAATTGGGGGTTCTTCAAGTTTGGGAGACTAAGAATTATTGTAAGAGTGATCATATTCAAGAAGTTATAGCTAATATGGATATCCGTATTATCCACCGGTTAACTCATTTTTATCCTATTAAATATGAGTCCGGTCAAACAATTTTTTTTTATATTACTCGTTTTCGACCATATTTAACCCAACTCGCCGGTTTGTCACGAGGTGTTAGGTTTTATCTAATAGGTGCGAGATTTAATATTCCCTTTCAAGACTATAAAACAAAATGATGCAAAAAACTAAGCTAGCGACCAAAGTAATGTGCGAAGAAAAAGAACAGAAATAGGGATCATATACACATCAACCAAAGCATGCATATGATAAACACATCCTATATTTGGAAAAAAAGGTTTGCTATTGTCTATGATAGTTGGACCACTCACCAAAGAAGGAAACAATTCCAAAGTAGCACAAATGATTTAAGAACAATAACTGCATATGGGACCTTAATATTAATATATCCTTGACCTTATTCAAAGTACCTACATTCCTCAACTAGGAAATGATAATGACTATTTTTATTAATTAGGGTTATACGGGCAATGGGGCATATAGAAATTTTGTGTTTGATTTCTATTCTTTCTCTTTACTCTTCTTGGGTTTAAAGAAAACAAGATCATAATGTAAAGATATAATAAGACATGAAAATAGCACGGGCTAATCAGTTTTCGGATTGGTAATTGAAAAATAGCCAGCGTACGTTTACAAAGTCATTAAAAAATAGCCACTATTTTGCTGCTACACGAAAAGTTCCAGCATAATATATTGAAGATTGGTGTACCTGTATATGAACTTTCAGAATATTATACTGGAACTCCAGTATGTTATGCTGGAAGTCTGGTATATCATGTTGGAACTCCAGTATACTATGCTGGAAGTTTACATGTAAAAAATTCGAAATCCAGTATATTATACTGGAATATTTTTTGGATTTTGAACAGTATTTTCATTCAAATTTATCTTCAGATGAAAAGTGGTTAAATTTCGATTACTTTTGAAATTGTGGCATTTTTCAATTACCACTTGTAAAATCTTGCTATTTTTGAATTTCTCCCTAACGGGAAGAAAGAAAATCCACTATTTATATATACTTATGCATATAAACAAAGGTTAAATACAGAAAGGTTAAATACAGAAATATTTATATATACTTATGCATATCATTACAAAACAAAGTACTCCTAGTAAAGTACTGAGAGGCGCCATTAGTAGCATTACAATAATCCAAATTAAAACTACATACAAACATTAACTGGTCTAATTAGCCTAGCTATTAAAAGAAGCGTCTGCTTCAATAATATCTATAGCAAACAATTAGTAGATGCACAAACTGATTAAAGTTTTGCCGCCTTGCTCCTTCGTCCGCTACTTGGTTCTGCTCCCTGAATAATAATGCTGGATTAATGGATCGTCCAAATGGTCCAACAGTTCCCTACAATATAATCATTTATTATATTAGTAAACGTCATTACATTACCATGAAGTATAATATAACTACCAACAAGAGTTGTGGTGAGCCGGTAAATACTCCTTCATTCTTAACCAGAGGTCTCGGGTTCGAGGCCTGGGTATGGAGTCGCCTTTGTTAGGGAGCGCTTTTAATCGGGCTCCAACGTGAGTACACCGGGTGGAAAACCAAAAAAAAAAATATAATATAACTAAGAAAATTAAAGGCCGTAACATTGTAGTCGTCCCTACTCAAGTTTTTATGATAGTAGAATTGAGACCCCTTCTAATTATGTAGGGTGGATGAGGACGACCAACTGGTAATTCGTCAAATATGTTAATACTAGTAGGGTTGGTGCAACGACGGATATATATGGAGAGACATGCTAAGAATATGATGGCACAAATGAGTACTATTGCAGCTGATTTTAAGCTGATTTCATGGGCTTTGTCCTGTGGGTTTGCTAACGTTGTTGGAGCTAGCGACGACGGTGTGAACGTCGTCGCTGACACTGTGCGACCATTTGCTATGACGCAAATTAGTAAGAACAAGAAGAGACCAAAGATATCCTTCATCATTTTCTCAAGAAGTACTGAGTAGTAAGCGAATGAAGTAAAAGAAACAAATACGATTACAACTTAACTCGAATGAAATTACGTAGTAGAATTGTAAATACAGGAAATATTGATAGAGAAAAGGGGTATGTGGATATGTTAAGCTGAGAAAATAAGAATGAAGAGAGACTCTGGAATGCATGCTTACAGTACTGTAACCATACCTTTATAACAAACCCATTTCCACGCACCAAGCACGTGCCATCACTTCACAGCTGGGTCCCACACGGAATTACCCTTGTGAAAGTGGACCCACAAATAAGTGATATGACATGATATATTTTCATTCCGGAAAAGTACAGAAATAGCCTATTTAAATACAAACTTATCAATCTCTAGCCCAAAATTAGACACTTACCAAAGGTAGCCCAAAATTAGAGATACACGTAAGGAAGGATTCTTCTATCCGAGAATCACGCTAAAGATCTTCCTTCCTTCCCTGTTTTTTCAAGCGTATCAATTTAACAGATCACGACATTCTCTACCTCTGTAAATCACGGCATTCTCTCTCAAAAAATTCTCAAAAAGAGCTCCAAATTTCACTCAAAATCGATCTATTTCGCAATTTCTGGGTAGATACAGCTTTTGCAATTTCTGTGTAGAAGGAACTACGAACTGCAATCAAAATCGTTCAAGGAATTAGTGAGTTTTGACCTAATTTCAGCTACTTCAATGGCAAATTTACCAATTTTTATTCAGTATGGTGGCCGATGGAATGTTGACAACAACTTTGTAGATTATAATACAGATGTTGTAATAGTTACTCCAAATATAAGTTTTGAAGATTTTGTAGACGTGATTTCTAAACAACTTACGATGATACTTCATTGAATGATATTGAAATCAAATACACTGTCCAAAACAGTTCTCCGCCAATAGTGATACACAATAGTATGGGTGTATGTGTATATCTTGAGCTGAAAAAAAGCTCAGAATTTACAATGTATCCCCTTTGTATAACATCGAGTGAAAAGGATATGGATATGATCTGCTACAATTCCATTTCTGCTGTGATTTCCTCAGAATGTGCACAAAGCTCAATTGTAGAGGAGAGATACAATGGCGATACAACTAAGATGATCGAGTTTGGGGATGGAGAAGACTGGAATGATACAGAATCTGATGAAAGTACAATAATAACTGACCCTCAACACATAGATGTAGAAGAAGGTCAAATTTATAAAGACAAGGCAAATAATCAAAGTCATGAGGCACTTGGCAGTAAAGGAAAAATTTCAATTTAAGGTGCATAGATCAAGTGAAAGCAGGTATCAATATATTTATTGTATAATTATGTATCTCAATGTATATCGTAGTTGATGTTAGAAGCATAATTATGCAGAAAATAAGTTGTTGCTTGTAAGTATGTGGCTGTACACTTTTAAGTTATGGTTGTCACCGTCTAGTAATGTATAGTCGTTGTATTTTTTTATCTAGTATTGTTGATGGCGGTGTGTATCACTATATATCATTGTATTTCATGTCACTCTGTTTATTGATGGAAAAGTTTAGATCCTTGTCGTAGGTACTGTCCAGTATGCATCAACAACAACTGTGATTGGTATTTTAAGTCTTCGAGCCTAAAAAAAAAAGTAAACGTTTTCAAGGTCAAGAAATTCAGCAAAGTGCACTCATGCCCCCAGAAAGTCAGATCTTACGCACAACGTCAAGCTACTGCAAAACTCATCGGCAGTCTTCTAATAGACAAGTATAAAGACCCAAAACAATATACACTCCTAATGACATAATTGGAGACATGAACAAGCAGTATGGTCTTCAGATGACATATATGCAAGCATGGAGATCGAAAGAATATGCAGTTCAAGTACTGAAAGGGAACCCGAGCGAATCATATGAAAAGCTGCCAAGCTAATTTTATATGTTGGTTCTTACAAATCCTATGTCGGTGGTAAGTTTGAAAAAAACAGAGAAAGACTTGTTCATGTATGTTTTCGTTTCACTATATCCGTCTATAAAAGGATGGCAGTATTGCAAACCGGTTGTTGTTTTAGATGGAACCTTTCTTAAATCGGCATATAGAGGAACATTATTGATAGCATCAACACAAGATCCAGCAGGTAATATCCTACCACGCGCATATGCCATAGTAAATTCAGAGAATAATGCTTCCTGGAAGTGGTTTTTTGCGAGATTCAAGGATGCATTTGGGGAAAGGGAGGGAATGTGCATAGTCTCGGACAGGCATGAAGGCATTGAAAATGCAGCGGCAACATTGTATCCACAAGTACCTCATTGTGTCTGCATATGGCATCTATGGAAGAATGTAAAAAGAAATTACAAAAAAAATTGATTGCTGCTCAAAGACATATTCTTTGCTATGGCCAAAGCATACACAGTTGAGAAGTTTGATTACCACATCGCAGAGGTAGAGAAAATTGATAAGAGGCTCAAATATTACTTAATGAATGTTGGGTATGATAGATGGTCCAGAGCACATTCCACTGTCAACAGAACATTGACGATGACTTCAAACATTGCGGAGTCGATCAATGCAGCACTCAAGGCTGCTAGGGAACTCCCAGTACTGACTTTGCTAGACTACATAAGAAAATTGATTGGACGGTGGAATGTTACAAACCTAAAGAATGCAGTAGAGTCATTCACTGATCTTGGGAAAAAATATGATACAATGCTGATGGACAATCTTGAATTGTCACATCAGATGAAGGTATGACTGGAATATGTAGATACTTGTGCATAGAATATGTAATCATGACGAATTCACGGATCTGTTATATCTTGAACCGTTTGTGTGATTCTATTAAACTAGTGTCCACCTGCACAAAAGCAAAGGCTTTCAATTTAATGTAGCATTTATGCCTACCCCACTCCTGAAATATTGGTTGGTTTGACATGATATTAAGCTATTTTGAATCTTGTAGGCTCTCTAGTATATGTATTTTGAGGGCATCTGCTTTGTCACCACTAATGATAGTTGATAAATTTTGTAGGTGACCCCTTCAACGAGTTACTTATATTCAGTACTTGACAAGGGTAAGCAGAGAATGGTGTTCCTAAAAGATCGAACCTACAGCTGTAGAAGCTTTCAGTTGGATGAGCTGCCATGTGCACATGCTTGGGTAGTATTAAAATACAAATACATTGACCACATTGAGTATTGCTCGGTGTACTACACCTCGAAGTACCTATTGAAGACCTATGAAATTCCAATTTATCCGGTTCCTGATGAAAGCACATGGGAAATTACTGCAGAAGTTCTAAATGAAAAAGTCTTGCCACCAGACGTGACTAAAACAATAGGAAGGCCAAGGAAGGGGAGGTGCAAGCCAATATCTGAAAGGGAACGAAAAAGGTCGATTTCATGTGGACAGTGTGGAGAAGAAGGTCACAACAGGAAAACTTGTAGAAATAATCCAAGGAGAGGATGAAATATGTCAAATTTAGAATTACTTGTTATTTTACTTTACTGAATATCATAGAGAATTAGAAGAATGCAATATATGAACTATATCATTGTAGAATGTCATTTGAATTTTAGATATAAATAAATATTTGACCTATCATTTAAAATCGTGTTGCAAGTTTATATTATACATATGTTTGATTAAAAAGAAATTGTATCAGCTATGTATCATATTTGTGTCATATATGTATCGCTTGTGCATCACATTTGTATCATCTATGTATCGCTTGTGTATCACCTATGTATCTCTGTGTATAGGCTCTTACTCATGCCTGTATTTGTGTACTAACAAAGCTAACTAATGGAAAACAGTCGTAGCAGCTAGAAAACTATGCTAATAGTTTTAGAAATTTGCAAATAAGAGTGGCTTCATCAATACATATTTGAAAACTGTGTATCATATGTGTATCATATCTGTATCATGTATGTATCATGCGTGTATCTGCACGAGACAATGTATCACAAACTACCGTATATTTTTCATATCTATAATTCACAATACAAAATCAAGGGAGAAAATACTAAAATAAAATAAACTGCAACAATCCAATATCGATTTGCCATACAATTCTTAAAAGTATTCATAAAATTCAAACACAAACAAATCTGATCCGTCTTACAACAATGACAACATAACAGAACACAATACAAAAACAAAATTATAGAGTTCATCCTACAACAACGACAAAAGTAACTACTTCTTCTGCTTCCACGACTTATTCTGTCTACCAATAATCTCATCATCACTTTGCGCGTTCAGTTCCATCTTCTTTCTAGCATAATCCCACAAGAGAGCACCAAATCTACGCCAGTGTGCATAGGCATTGAATTTTTTAGGAGGCGTCTTGCCCTCAATGAAATACTCGGCAAATGATGCCGCAAATACACCGCAATCACTGCAAAAATAAAAAGAACAACAACTATCAAACTGCAAAATCTAAAAACAAGACAGATTATGTTGAAAGAAATTCATACGCTTCGACTTGTTGAGGCAATCGACCAGTTTTACATCAAAGGGGGTAATCAAGTCTTTTGATTTGTAGACACCAGTGCGCTGATAACTGTGATTTTAACACGTTTTATGCCCATACTTGCCTATGCTTTATGTATGAATTGTCATAAAATAGACCCAGAATGCTTACAAAGTGCGCTTGATTCCAGGTTTGAGCGACAAGATGACAAAAGTCAAAAATTGGCTCGAAACGGAGTGAAACCTGCTCAAGTGTCAAAAATCATTGAAGTGGGGACAAGAGGACCTAGCGCGGACCGCACTGATTTGCTGCGCGGCCACGCTAGGAGATTCAGAGAGCATCCATTTCAGGGGTTTCCATGCGTGGTCAGCGCTCCTTTCTACGCGGTCAGCGCTGGTGTCCATGCGGTCGCGCTTCATTGTTGTGCGGTCCGCGCCCATTAGCCTGCGCGGCCGCGCTACCTCTTTGTGCGGTCCGCGTCCCCAGCTTCAGAAGTGAGTGATCCAAGGCCAAGACCCCTACGCGGCCGCGCTGCATTTCTGCGCGGTCCGCGCCAGCCCCGCAAGGGTATTTTTGTCCAGTTTTTCTAGCCTAGTATAAATAGAATATTTTATTATTTCTAGGTTAAGTTTTAGGTATCAGATAGCAGCAGCACTCGTGAGACTCAAGTTTTAGCCTATTTTGGGCATTTTCATCTTGTTTTATCGTGGATTCTTGTAGATTAACATTCTAGTTAATTAATATGTTGATTTTATCTACTACTCCTTCAATTTCTGTTGCTATTATGTCTAGCTAAACCCATTAGCTAGGGTTGTGGCTCAACCCTAGTGTGGGCAATTAATGGGTGTGATTGTTTAATGCTAGAATGATGTTGAGTGTTTGCTATTTGGGTTAATTTTATGATTTAACTAGGATTTGGTGGTTGCAAACACCAAGTCTAGCTTAGTGGGTCTTGACTCTTCTTGAGAAAGAGTGTCTATGACTCCAAAATTAACCCAACAAGGAATTGGGATGGACCCATGAGAATGGTAGTCCCAATTAACGGGTTAAACCTCGAGAGAGTAATTACCCAACTTGAACCCTAAGTTGCTTGGGCTTGTTAGCCTACCCAATTGGTCTCGAGAGAGTCAATTGGGCAAAATCACTCTTTCTACCGAGAGGTGTGAGAGTGAGTGCAATCGTGCAACGGTTATAGCATAAGCCCCATAATCATCATTCTTGTATTAGGAATCTCTACCCGTTAGTTGACCACCTAGGTAAATGCCACGACCCTAGTGCCTTTCTCTATCTTGCATACAACCTAGAATTAATATCTTAGCATAATTTAGTTATAGTTAGTAGTGGTTAAATTGTAGTTGATAATCATAAAAACCCAAAAATGATAGAAGATCAATTAGAAGCAAACACGTATTTCTAGGCTAAGCAAATATCCAGCTCCCTTTCTAGCTCCCTGTGGAAATTGACCCCGATACCACTATTGGGTAAAAGTATTAGCGCCCACTCTTCCTAAGGTTGAGTCCGTTACGCGATTCATGCGCCAATTGATATCTTTTTTGTTTAAATAGAAATGTGTGTGCACGAAAAAATGAGGCAGCAACACAGAATACTTGGCCATGGTCTTATGAACTTTGGCTTGATAAGCAGCTCCACCGCGCATAGAGTTATACACATAAATGTACCTATCCTTGAAGAACATCATAGCCATTATCCTATGCCATTGTTCTGCAACATTAATTGGCATTAAGACATGCTCGACAGTGTGCCATGGAACATTGGCATCCAAGACAAACCCCTGAATATACTCTACAATGACATGTTTCGGAGTGCACACATCATTATCTCCATCTGTATCAATAAACGCCTTCCACAACTCATTAATTTTCTCGTTGAAGTACCAATCTGTGGTGGTGAATGTTAAAGATAGGTCTTTGTCATACTTCCCCTTCTTCCTCAGATAATAGAACAAAACATCAATGTGCTGAAACAAAACATAACAAATAACTAATCACTAAAGGCTCGTAAGCTTTAAGCAGCTACGGTTTTTCAAACCAAAATCACAGAAAACAAAGAAAAATGAATGCTCATTGCTATCTCTTGTGCCAGGAAATAGCAATTAATAATCTGTTCTAACTTAAGAGGACTGAGTGTTCATGTGTACACTGGCTAAAATTTAAAAAAAATACTGCAAAAGTTAATTCTTACATACCGAGCCATCCAAGGGCTGACCATTATATGCCAAAGTGTAAAACCATTTTTTGTCTTCAACATGAAATACACCAAGATCATAAGCAGGATTGAGTTCACTAACATGCTTCGGGTAAATTTCATTCCTGGTAACATATATACACAAAAGAGTACAGTGATTTGATATAAAATAATGCTATAAGTGACAATATATTAAAATATAAAACTGAAAAAAACTCAGAAGTTGGAAACATACTTCTTTCTAGACTTCCCTTCTTTGACCCACGCAGCAAATACATTCAACAAAGAGTTGTTAACGCCAGTTCCGATTTTGCTTTGAAAAGGATGCTTAATAGCATAAATTTATTTTTTTCCTTTCGCTGCAACAACACCAGTACTGGAACCTAAATCAAACACAGTAATGAACGGAGACTGCACGACCTTTGCAGGACATCTCTTTCTTTTTTCCATTTGCAGTGATACTTCAGGAAATAATTCAGGATTGTACAGAACCATCTCCCTTGCCGCCTCATCAACACTTGCAGTCGCACAAACAGCACCAGTTCGAGATTCAGGAACCTTTTGTTTCTCAAATTCTTCCTCCATCTCCTCTGCCGCCGCATCAACACTTGCAGTCGCACAAACAACACCAGTCCGGGATTCAAGAACCTTTTGTTTCTCAGATTCTTCCTCCGTCTCCCCTGCCGCCGCATCTGCAATCTCACCAATAACGCTAGCATGTGCTACATCTGGTGTGAAAGTTACTTTAGCAACAAACATGTCAACTTTCACACCAGAAGGTCCTTCCATAGTATTGACACCTAACTAATCTACTACACTAGTATCTCTTTGAGAATGTGGAACATCTTTGCCTTCACTTTCACCGACCTATTTTTTAAAAAAAGAATCGAATTATCAAAAACAACAAAGAAAAGAAAAGGGGAAAGTGCAAAATGCACAACTAAACACACCTGACAACCATCCATTTCAACATCTTCATTGCCACCAAACTCCATATTGCTCACAAAATCATTATTGTCTTGACGACCACTGGTGTCTTCCTCTGGATGTGCACCATATTTGACTTTGCTTGCACCAAGCTATTTTTAGAAAAAGGATGTAGTAAGTTAACTAAAAAATAAAAAGAAATGCACAATGGAAAAGAAACACATACCTTGGAATTTATCAACTCAAAGAGCTCCTTGAATTTATCAGAAACATAATCCATGAAGGAATTTAACTGCTTATGGAGCTACAAGATGAAACAAATAAGAAAGATAATAGACTTTGAACATACAATTTAAACAATACTTTCAAAAAAATATATAAAAAAGACCAATACATACTTGCTTCACATCAGCTTTCAACTTCTGCAACTCACGGTCATAATCAACAGGTTGGACACCTGGCGCGTTTTTTGGCGCCTTTTTTGGTGGGACAGGCTCCTTAATGTGTTTCGGGGGTGGCATGACAAAATCATCGCTATCATAATGATGGAAGTTTTCCCTTGTTGTGTGATGTCAAATATTTCTGATACTCATTGGTAACTTCAACAGGCAAATTAAATCTCCTTAGCTCTTCAATTGTCGGAGAGATATTTTTAAACTACAAAGGTTACCAAAAGTGATTCAGTCCTAGATGTATCAAAGATGTATAAAAATTGTATGTTTGATGTATCATAATGAATTACAGGGTATTATAAATGTATATCCCATCAGGACATAAAAGATGGTACCTTATTCCCTGTGCTGTTGAAGAAACCAGTAGAGAAGTCCTCACGAGTTGGCCTGTCTGTCATTTCCCAATTCAATATGCGTGGTGTATGATCTAACAAACTTTTGATCAACTACAGTGCAACATTCATAGAACCACACCTGTAGTGCAATCCACCAATCCTATAAAACTCAGACTTTTCCCTCAACCTGTCCCTCACCGACTTCATTAAAGCTCGAAACACAATCTTACCCCATGGAAAGGACACATACTCACCACTCTCGACAAGATGGAAATCACGTTTACTTATAAATGTCTTCTGAGCCTGAGTGGACATTAGAAATGTATTTATGAAATAAATGATTGCAATCTTAACTGCGTCTTCATCAGACTGCCATTTCTTCTTCTCAAAACAATCAATAAGTGACTTCTTTGACACCACTTCAAAACCAGAAAAATAAGTATCCACCAACCTATTGGGTCCACTGAATTTACCCTCAACATGTTCATTACCACAACAGGTTAAACCACTTACAATACCAAATTCTCGAAGACCAAAACGTAAAACACATTCGTCATTCAATTTCACATAAAATTGATCACACTTATCTTGAACCAACTCCCTAAACATTAAAGAACGAATAAGTTGTGCCTGGATAGCAACTCGAGGTAAATCAAGGAAATAGCCAAAACAGCTTTCCCTAAACATCCGAAGCTGGACATCAGTCAACTTTGACTGTAAAACCGATACAATGTCCACATTAGTGTATGATGACCAATGAGTAACAGAAAACGGCTCACCAACTGGAATATAGAGCTTCCAAGGCTACAAATACATGACACGAATTAAAAACAAACAAATACAAACTATATCCAAATTTTAAAAAAAGAGTCAACAATAGAAAAAAATATAACTGAAATTGTATATACCTTACAAACTTTGTGAGGAATTTTAACTTTTTCTGCCTTCTGAACCTTGTTTTTTTTATTTGACACCCAAATTGTAACGAACCGACCGGTCATTTCGCCTTTTTGAACCCCGTTCCCCTAAATAAAGCCTCCCGTACTTGCTTTAACTAATCTACGACTTGCGGGGGCAGTCGGTTCGGGAGTTAGAAGAGTTTTTGAAAAATGCCTAATTGTTTCTTTAAGAATTCCTTAAAGGCCAAGTTTGACTTTGGTCAACTTTCTTGGGAAACGGACCCGGATTTGTGATTTGGCAATTTCTGAGGGTCCGTGAGAAAATATGGGACCTGGGCATATGCCCGGAATCGAATCCCGAGGTCCCTAGCCCGAGTAATGAATTTTTGTTTAAAATTATTTAATTGAAGCTTTAAAGAACTAAAGAAACTAAGAAATCATTGATTCCCTAGGTATCGGGCTCGGATTTTGGTTCCGAAGCTTGGTACGGGTCCGTAATATCATTTAAGACTTGCCCGTAAAATTTGGTGCCAATCCGAGTAGTTTAAGGGCATTTTGACCCGTTAGAGGAGAAATAAGAACTTGAAGATTCAATAGTTTGATTCATTTGGTTTTAGGGGGCTGATTCCAATATTTAGCGTTGTTTTGAGTGATCCGAGGGTTCGAGTAGGTCCGCCTCGCGATTTTAGACTTGTTGGTATGTTCGGGCGGGGCTCGGGAGCCCCGAGCGTCAAACAAACGAGGTTCGAGCGAAGTAGAAAAACTTAGAAAGTGTTGAGTCTGCTGCTTCTGTCATAACCGCATCTGCGGTTCTAGGACCGCAGAAGCGGTACCGCAGATGCGGTCAGGAATTCGCAGAAGCGGTCAGGGGCAGCTCAGGCAAAATCGCAGATGCGATCTTGAGACCGTAGAAGAGGTCCCGCTTAAGTGGCTCTTTGACCGCAGAAGCGGTCCAGCCAATTTGGGCCAAGACTGCACAAGGGTAAATGCTCCGCAGAAGCAAAAATAGCTGGGAGCAGAACCTTCATTTAATACGAACTCAAACCTCATTTTATCATTTTTCACTCTACACTTAGGCGATTTTGGTGGTTCCAAGGAGAGGGTTTCAGCATATTATTGCAAGGTAAGTAATCTCCTTCCATTATAAGTTAAATTACATGAACATTGGATAGATTAAACACTAAAATTTGATAAAAATCAACGGTTAGAGCTAGACCTAGGGTTTTAGCAAAAACTAAGACTTAAGCATGGAATTTGTTATGAAATGGACTAGAAATCATATATTATTGATCCTTAGGTTGTAGAGAACAATTTCCTTCGAAAAATATCGGAATCCAGGCGCGTGGGCCCGGGGTCGGAATTTACGAAACTTGTGGGAAAGGTTGGGAAATTACTTAAATAGTTAGAATTCGGCCTTTTAAGCCTTTATTGACCAGTTCTTACCTATTTTAACTAGTTTGTGATCGTTCGGCTTCGAAATAAGAGCTTGGACTTGTTTTCGATATTGGAAGTGCGGTTTAGAGCGAGGTGAGTCTCCTTTCTAACCTTGTAAAATGAAACATGGAAACTGAAATAAGGACAAGGACATGATTATTGCTCTTTGTTATAACTTGTTGAATATTGGTGACTTTCATGCTTAGAATAGCATAATTATATTATATTATCTTGACCCTAGTGAGTATCAAGTTGACCTCTCGTCTCTACTTCTTCGAGATTAGGCGGGATACTCACTGGGTACATATTATTTATGTACTCATGCTACGCTTCTGTACTTAAATGTACAGGGTCTGAGGCAGGTGGATCCGGTTATTTCTCTGGTGCGCATTCTTGAGCATTCTTGGGACTTCTACGGTGAGCTGCTTTCCTTCCATGTCGATCCGCAACCGAAGAAGTCTTTCTTTTGTATCGTTATTTTCTGTCTATTCGGATCCAGACAGTACGGTACTGTGGTATTCTTTTGGATGTATATTCTACTAGTTGCCCGTAGCTTGTGACACCAGGTTCTGGCACACACTTTGGTAGACGATCATTTTTGGGTTGTGTAGTCATATTATTACAGTATTCAGTTCTTCTGGTTTAAATTCCACTTTGAGTGTTTATTTCACTTACTTTTAATTAAAAGCAACATAAGTATTTAGAAATGTTTTCGCAAATGGCTTGCCTGACAAGGGTGTCAGGCGCCCTCATGACCTATTGTAAAAATGGGTCGTGACACAAATTCACTTCGTCCTCCACGACACGTTTTCTCTTACCTTGATCAGCATCCATTATAACCCTCTTGCTCTTCTTTTTCTCAGATTTTTCAACAATATCCTTTCGAGATTCTAACACTTTAACAATGTCGGAACGATTTTATCTTCGCATATTTTGTTCATCAATCAACTTGTCCACTAAAACCGGTGTTGAATGAGGAGATAAACTCATCGACCTAGTTTCTCTTCTCATGTTGCTCGATTTCTCAATTGAAACCGACTTTGAATAAGGTGATGAACTCATCGAACGAGTTTGTCTTCTCATATTGCTCTGTTTCAAAATTGAAACTAGGTTCAATGACAAAATTTAAAAAAAAATATACGAACAAAAGGTTACAGAAATTTGTGAAGAAATTAATACAAAACTCTACCAAAACTTACAAAATCAGTCGCAAAAGCCTAAAGAAAAGCAACATCCATTCTACAAAAACACATGCAATCAGAAAAATATACAAAATAAGAGGTTTCCTACTCCAAGTTACCTGGAATCAGACGAAAATAACCGAAATGTATCTTGTTTTGTCGTCAATTTCAGCAATTTTGGTCGAATTTTGGAAAAAATCGCAGAGAGAGAGAGAGAGAGAGAGAGAGAGAGAGAGAGAGAGAGAGAGAGAGAGAGAGAGAGAGAGAGAGAGAGAGAGAGAGAGAGAGAGAGAGAGAGAGAATTCGGTTTTCTATATGAAAAATAACGGATACAAAAAAAACTGACATTAATTGAAACTATTTAGGCCAAAAATGACATTTGAGCCTTTTTTAGTAGATATTTTGTTTTGGGCTATTTTTTGTTAGGAAAGTTTGTAGAGTGACATAGCTGGTAATTTCCCAATTTTTATTTGAATCATCGATTTTTAGTGGGCGTTGGACATAAGAATAGCAAAATTTCAAATAAAAAAGTGAAAACATTTTTAAAGTGAAAATGGTATTTGAAAATTAGAGTTGTGTGTGGACATGAAAATAATTTTTGGTTGTTTTCGAAATTTTGTGAGTGAGTTGAGTAAAAAGTTTGAAAAATAATTTTATGGAGTTTTTCACATTTTCAAAAAATTTCAAAATGCATTTTTAAATGAAAACTGGAAATTTTATGACCAAACGCTAATTTCAAGTGAAAATATGGAGTCTTTCTATTTTTCAATTTCGTTCATGTGATTTCCCATAGAAATGATAAAATTCATATTAGATAGAGTACTTGATTAAATAGAACTCATTTTTGTAAGGCCATGAAGATAGCATTGCTGCATGATATATGAATACAACATATTATTCTACTATGTTTCTACTATAAAAATAGGTGTACAACCCATATATCGAAGTTATGATTAGGCATTAGTATATGTTGTTATGACATAATTTTATTTTTTAATTTTAAGTAGGCTTAGCTGAATCAATATTATATTCATCATTTTCAAGAGTTTATGTTTTTTAATTTTTTGTAATTCATTTACACAGTCTAATAATAATTTCTTGATTTTTAGAAGTTTATATTACGCACAAAGAAAGGAAGATATCAATACAATTATTTTATTATGAGTAGATCTAGAATAGTCTATATTTTATTGTTCGTTTGCAGATCGAAAGAAATAGAAGGCAAAGTGCGAAAGCAAAAACAGAACATATTGTTTGTTTGACTATTAGGATCGGTTACAACACAAAATGACATGTTTTTATTTGTTCATCATATGCATAAAAAAAATAGTATAGAAATAAAAGAGAATGCAAACGAAAAAGAAAAAACAAGGAAAGAGAATGCAAAAATAAAAATATGTTGAAGTTAAATATATACTCTTTTTATTTTAAAATTAAGAGTTTTCTGTGCCTTAAAGAAAATGTCATTCATCACAAAAGGACGTGGTGCAACGGACAGGGCTGCTCCTCCCTTAATCAGAAGTCTTGCGTTCAAGCCTCAGTATGGAAAAATCCTTGATATGGAGCGCTTCCCCTGAATGGAGCCCTACCCGGCGCGAATCCGGATATAGCGGAGCTCCAATACGGGTACCGGATACTGGGTAGAAAACCAAAAAAAAAATACCATTCATCGTTTTTACCTTTTAAATATGTTACACTAGACAAAATAGTTATTTTTTAATATTTAGGATAGCATTTAAATATTTTCTAATATTTAGGATTTAAAATTTTATTTATTGAATCCTTCCTTGTTTAAATTGGGTAAGACAACGTATTTGTAAGAGAAACATACCACCCAAAAATAAACTAGGAAAGTTGCGTCCACTTAGAACTCTTTTTAGATTTAGGAGTATCTATTCTTTGTATTAAATTATAACAAATTAATTTTTTATAATTTTATTATTCTAGTAAAAAGAAAAAAAGTTAATTGAAAGATAATAAACTGAACACTAAAAATAAAGTCTTGTGCACTTAGAACTCCTTTTAGGTTTGAGAATTCTTATTCTAATGTGATAGTATAATAAAATATGTGTTGCTTTTTTGTGTGTGAATATTTAAAGGGTATTCACAATCCACCTTAAAACAAAGAACTCTATGAAATAATTAAAAGTTAAAAATTATGACCTTTAGAACTTAAAGTATACGCGTACATTTGAATTTTATTAATAAAATTTAAGTTTTAATTTTATGTCTAATGTATTGAAGTATATTATTGCAATGATCCGGTCGTTCGCTCTGAGAGTTATAGCCATGTTTTCCCCATTTATTCTTCCTTGTGTGTTGTTCAGCTGTGTTGAGTTGTATCGAGTTGGTAGGTTTGGGTTCTGAATAGTTTTGGAGTGAAATGAACACTTAGTCTGTTAGTTGGAAAGCTGAGTTAGAAACGTCAACCGGAAGTTGATTTATGAGTAAACGAATTCGAATTTGAATTTTTATGATTCGATTAGCTTCGTTGGGTGATTTTAGACTTAGTAGTGTGTCCGGAATGTAATTTGGAAGTCCGTGGTAGAATTATGCTTGAATTGGCGAAAGTTGGAAGTTTAGAAGTTCTTAGGCTTGAATTCGAGGTTGATTTGGTGTTTTGGTATTGTTTTAGGTGTTCCGGAGGTCCGACTAAGTTCGGGTAGTGATATATGACTTGTTAAAATTATTGGTTGAGGTCCTGAGGGCCTCGAGTGAGTTTCAGATAGGTTTGGGTTGTGTTGCGCTCGTTTTTCTTATGTTTCGACGTCGTTTCTTCAAGCATAAATGATATCATATTGAACAAATGAGCTCTGATTTCTTTTTTGATTGAAGAATTAGATCAGTATCGTAATAATGGACCCGTAACAAAAAGAATCATCGAATTCGGACATCGTATGAGAATTTTAGGGTCATTTTACTAAGAATTAGGTTGCCAGATTTTTCAAATTAACTACGGAATTGCCACTGACACCGTAATTAAAAATTTGCACTATTTGCAAATATTGAAACCAACATATCTCCTTCATTATAAGGTCAAATTGAGTGATTCAAAAGACTTACTTGACTAGAATTTCACAAGGAATCCATTGGAGGCATAAAAAGCGAGTTTCGGTATCGTTTGGCAGAATAGCTGGCAGAAAAATATATAAAACTAGCATTTTGTCACGACCCAAAATTCACTAAGGGTCATGATGGTGCCGAACACCGCTGTCAGGAAAGACAACCATAAATACTTAATTAAATTTTCGTTTAAATAATTGTGAAAACTATGATTTTCCTTCAATTTGGCTAGTAAACGATAATCTTTACAGAATAAATAAAAGAATGTTTAGAAGTTAATACAGAATACCCCATAACCATCCCAAAACCCTTGTCACAAGTGCATGAGCAGTTTCTAGGAAATAATGTAATACAACAACTGTCCGGAATACAAATTGGACAGAAAAGAAAATACAGTATAATACTCTGAAGGAGACTCCGCCGGCTGCTGGTCGTCTCGAGAGGTGCAGCTCACCTAAGTCTCCGTATCAACCATGCCGTTGCACCCAACTAGGCCACTAGACATACATGTACCTGTGCAACAAAAATGCACAGCAAGTGTAGTATGGGTACAAAAACAACGTGTACCCAGTAAGCATCCCGTCTAACCTCGAAAAAGTAGAGACGGGAGGTCGACTTCGACACTTACTAGTGGTCCAATAATAATATATTAATAATGCTAATAATTATGGATTTATTAAAAACGACAATAAACTCAAGTAATTCAAGAAACAAGTAAACATTCCTTCTTATATTTAGAAGTCTCCAAATTCATAATCCATTATTTATCAATTTATCTCAGACCAGGGAGGCAATATCAATTTGTAAATCTCAAGCAAGCACTACAAGATGCACAAATAATGCCGAGGTCGTACGGTCCGATCCAACAAATATCTAAAATGTGCACTGCCAGAGGGTCGAATGGCGCGAACCGTAGATGCATCTATTACCCCCCTCGCGAATCATATGAGCGACGCAATCAAATACAAGTAATAGAGTTACCCCACTCGCAAATCATATGTGTGACGCAGGTACTCATAGATATACACATTCAAACAGTCAATTAAGAATTCATCAAGAAACATTTATCCAAGGAAAATTCAATCCCCTTTTAACGATTTAAGAAAATGAGCTTAAACCCTTTTTAGAAATAATTTTACCAATTCAATATGATTTAGGCAATTTGAGTTGTCAATAAGATTACAAATATTTCAGGTATAGC
Organism: Nicotiana attenuata; assembly: GCF_001879085.1. Lineage (NCBI taxonomy): Eukaryota > Viridiplantae > Streptophyta > Magnoliopsida > Solanales > Solanaceae > Nicotiana > Nicotiana attenuata. The sequence goes on from NC_031990.1 coordinate 4,711,254, forward strand.
ATGTTTTTGGGTCCTAGACTACTCGGACTTAAACATAATAGTAGCTACGCACAGACTCTCGTCACCTCGTGCGTACGTAGCCCCCACAAATAGGAGCACGTAACCAATTATTTTACCTATGGGGACAATTCCCTCTTACAAGGTTAGAAAGGAGACTTACTTCGCTCCGAAGTTCCATAACCGGCATTCCACGCCTTTCCGAAGACTCAAATTGATGCACAACATTTCAAAACTAACCAATAATTATGTAAACCCATTAATACATGCTCAATTACTCATAATAATCTAATTTATAGCAATCCCTAACCCCGATCGAAATGTTGACAAAAACGCTCTCGGGCACACGTGCCCAGATTTCAAAAATTTTTGAAGAAAAAGTTTACCCACAACCTCACGAACTCAAATATATAATTGGATCTTAATTTCATGCCCAAAATCGTGGTCAAAATCCAAGATTTCTACTAATTTACATGATTTTCCATGTTAAAATCTAGATATAATCCAAGTAATTAACTTGTAATAGGTGGGAATCACTTACCTTGACAGGATGATGAAAATGGAGCTCCAAAATCTCTCCTAGGTCGGCTCCGATGGAGGAAATGAGATGAAATGAGCCAAACCCATTTCTTTACACTTATACACTGCCCAGACGACTTTTCTTCGCGTTCGCGAAGAAGAAAATTCCCAATAATCATTTTTCAAACTCTTCTCAGACAGCCTCTAGTATAATGGCCATAACTTCTTGTACAAAACTCCAAATTATAAATGGTTTAATGTTTTAAAAGCTAGACACCAAGATCTACAACTTTCATATTTCGTTCATCTTCCAATTCCTTATAAATTTCGAGATATAAGCTGCCAAAGTCAGCCCTGTGCAGTGTGCAATACAAATTTCTTCTTCATCTTCCTGGACAGCCTATAGTGTACCAGCCATAACTTTTTATCATAAATCCAAATGCTAAATGGTGTACTTTTCTGGAAACTAGACACAGATGGCTACAACTTTTGTTTTTGGATCATCTCCAAATTCCTTATAGATTGCAAGATATAAGCTTCCGAAGTCAGACCTGTGCAACAGAGATATCCTTCTTCGCGAACGCGAAGAACAGAGTCCCTGAAGCCAAATCCTTCTTCGTGAACGCGAGAGGATCCTCGGGAATGTGAAGAACAATACCAGACACCAGCATCAGCTATTGCAAAACAGCCCGAAATGATCCGAAACCACCCCGAAACACATCCGAGGCCTCCGGGGCCCCGTCCAATCACACAAACCAGTCCCATAACATAACACAAACCTGCTTGAGGCCTCAAATCACATCAAACAACATCGAAATCATGAATCGCACCCCAATTCAAGCTTAATGAACTTTAGAACTTTAAACTTCTACATTCGATGTCGAAACCTATCAAATCACGTCCGATTGATCTCAAATTTTGCACACAAGTCACATTCGACATTACGGACCTACTCCAACTTTCGGAATTGGATTCCAACCCCGATATCAAAAAGTCCACTTCCGGTCAAACTCTTCAAAAACCTTCAAATTTCTCTCTTTATCTAAATGACCCACGGACCTCCGAATTCACTTCCGATCGCGTTCCCAACACCAGAATCACCATACGAAGCTATTCCCAGACTCTGAATCCCAAACAGACATTGATAACACTAAAATGCACTTCAATCCAAACTTATGAAGTTCTTCCAATAATGCTAACTTTCACAATTGGTGTCGAAACGTTCCCGGATCTTCTAAAACCCGATACGGACATACGCCCAAGTCCAAAATTATCATAAGAACCTGCTGGAACCTTCAAATCTCGATTCCGAGGTCGTTTACTCAAAAATCCAATCTTAGTCAATTCTTTCAACTTAAAGATTCCGAAATGAGAATTCTCTCTCCAAATTAACTCCGAACTTATCGAAATTCAATTCCGACCATGCGTACAAGTCATAATACTTGAAGTGAAGCTGCTCATGACCTCAAACTGCTGAACGACGTGCTAGAGCTCAAAACGACCGGTCGGGTCGTTACATTCTCTCCCACTTAAACATACGTTCGTCCTCGAACGTGCTAAGAACTGCGCTAACGTTGTCTGAAATCACTGTTTAACACCTCGTGCACCTACCCGTGTTAGCTCGATCAATTCTGAAGATATTCCCTTTTATTTAAGCAAATAAGCTTAGAGCCCAATTCCAACATCCGGAATTCTCTACCAGGCTCGCTTTCAATATATGAACACCATATCAATCACTACACGAGGTACCAGAACATGACTGCATGCCTTTGCTGAATTCTCACCATGCCCCACCTCATTCACAAGACCATTATAACATTCTCTGATCATAATAACCGACATTTCCCGAATCTGATGCTCACAATGCCCCTCATGATATGTCTTGTTCCAACTCTTGCAATATTGCCATGACGGAAGAGATGTGTAGAAATTCATAACCAACTGCTGAGTCAACAAATCATTGAGTCTATACTTCTGACAAGAACCATTACCTCATTCTGAACCAAATAATGATCTTTGCTCTTTAATATACTTCATATAATCCGAATGCACTGATCCTAGATCCAACAATCTCGTCTCACCCAGTACGAACTGCTCAGGCAATAAGCCACCCGGGTCATGATCAAAAGTCCCATATGATGCCATAACGTGCCAATAGGCCACAAGCTCGAACGTGATACATAAGGAAAACGAACTCTGGAAGGGACTACTCAACTCACGCAACTAATATGAACTTTTGTCAGAAAATGGGAAACAAAACACACAAAAATAGATGTAGGGAACAAAACTCAACATCACACTGTCGCGGTGTGCAACCCGATCCAAACAACATACCCGTGGTGGCGTGCCACCCGATTCACACATAAAATTCACATAAGAAGATACACACCGAGAAACATCGCTCATAACTACAAAATATCGAATATCGGCCACAAGCACGCTAAGTGCATAATACCATCCCTGGGGAGACAGATAGCGCCATAAGTTACAAAACTCAAGCACAACTGAAGTGAGATATATGATCTGAATCTCAAGAGCCATCCTGCTCACATAACACAATCACTACGCGGAACCTCAACACACAAGAAATTTATCAAGACATTTCGCAACTCACACGACACAATATAGCATTACATAAAATAGCCGACGACGAAATAACATCCAACGTCTGAATACTCCTACATAAGGAGCGCTATGCTGAAATGAACACATTCGGCCTGATATAGAGCCCATATTTATATTTAAATCCATTCACAGACCTCAAGTCGATTCTGATCGTACCGAACTAGGCCAATAATCTTTCATGGGTCCATAATAACCCCCTTTTTCCCATAACACACAAGAACAGTCGTCCAATCCAGAACAACTTTCCACATTCCACAACCAAATGAACCGAGCGCCCTTCAGACATAAATTCTCAATTAGCGATAGTACCACAATCTCTATACTTGGTTTAAATCCTCAATCAATTAAGTGACTACACACCACACTTATACAATCTTTCCGTTGGATATGCCCCCATGGCCTTCTACACGAGGTAACAGTCTGCACATCCATACCACCGGCCATACAAATGCTGCAAAGCGAATAAAGAATCCGCAAGTCAATACACAAAACCTCTTACTCATGACACTGATCTCAGGTGATGCTGAAGATAATACCAGATTACTCTAAACATCTAAATTTTCTCATCCGAGCCCGTGACCTCGTTGTCAACACCGAACCGCAACCTTGATTCTCAACTTCCAAATCCCACGCTACTCACGGCACTTAATCATGACAATGCACAAGAGTACAAGAATTTCATCATGACTTTTGAACTACTAATAGGGTAAACACTTCATCATATAGAAGCCTTTTACTTAACTCATTTCAAGGGAACCATTACAACCTGTGACTAAATTCTCATATCCGCAGAAAATACCAACCTCAAGTAGTGGTCTAACCCACTATAACTCTTCCGGGATCCATCTACATATAATAGGCCACAATACTCGAAAGCCTCCAAATAAAATCAATTACGGCGCGGCTCCAAAAAATTTTCAAACAAAGAATTCTAATTTCTAAATCGAAAGATTCTTTTCTTTCAACCCCTATTTATATTTTGACGTCAAACCTCGCACGCATTACTGTAATCATGTGTATAACTTAACACGCTGAAGGAACTAATCGTTGCCACCATTATACCAATTCAACTATTGCTGACTGATTTTACTTCTTCCAAATTACTCTAGGCTTGACTTAGGAATAATAGTATCCCCCATTCAAAACATCACGAACCCAAATCCACTCATCCTGAGTGACCTTATTTCATGACACGCTGTCTCAATTCCCACGAACCATCTCATACCCTCCTTATGCGCATATTCGCATCCTCAACTGGTACACCCATTCTGATAATTCCTCTATGAATCCGAAGTCATTTTCTCCCATTCCTCTCAATTTATACCGCAGATCTAAGATAACATAGAACACTCCAAGCTCCTTATCATAATCTGCTGCAAAAGCTCGATACTCAACCATACTATGGACTCGAAACCCTTAGGCACCACACCTTAACCTCTGAACCCACTAGGACCGTTATTGAGAGTCACCCACTCTGACTTGGTCCCAAATATAATCAATTGCGAGGCTCCACTAGCACATGACCACCCTCTCAAAGAAGCACCCGGCCGAATCACCTTCCTTGCAACTCAGTTCTATGCGAAGCATAATTCCTGAGTCTTCCCAAAGCCTGAACATGAATCAATGATGCCAATTATAGAACACATTCTTTAATTCCTTTGCTCAAATTACCATTAATTTTTTCTTTCCTTAGTCGTAGTAACCCATCAATATGTCGATAACTAGATATCTCACAAATAAGCAACCAGGCAATCCAACCGTAAGCAATGAGACTCTCCCACTTAGCTTGAACCCACTATTATACAACTTTGGAACCCACCAAGATTCTTCATCTCTTATTGACATGACCTTGTGCAATTAAACTGCCAGATTCCTCGAAATCCTTCTGTTAGCATTTCATGAACACTCTGAATCTCTAGCAACATTCACATATTAGACCTCTTACCGGATAGCCAGTAAAATCCTTCGCAAGAGCTTTAGCAACCACGCGAACACTGACCTGCTCATAGGAGATAACCCACCTGAGCACGTGCTCATTCACCGGCTGCACAAGTCCATTCACTCCTCGTGGACATCAACTAAATATGCGACAATATCTTCTAATTCAAAGTTATGTTGTATCCTTTTTCATATCAAGCAGCTCCCTTCCGTCATATCACATCTGCCACCGTTATGCTAGCCAATATTTCAAATTAAGCTCGTAGAACTAGTCACTGTCCACCATGAATCCCAAATCACTTTAAGCTTTTCTCAAGGAATGTAGTCATCCTACCACAGAACCTAATAGTTTGTGTGAGTCCACCAAATAGTAGAGTACCTGGTCCTTTACGGGGTTCTGCTATGAATGCTAGTAAAGTTGTATGTAAATAAGGCAGAGGATTTTTACGTGGAAAAATCCCACACAAGGGGATCAAAAAACCACGACCTACACCTGTAGGCTTTTAACTTCACTAACATGCAATCTCCCTATTACAAGCCACTTTGCAATAACCCTATTGCAAAGACTTCAACTAACTTGTGATGCTCTCACCACAAGACACTCTATAACTATCCTAGTTACAAAGGCTTTGGCTAACTTGTGATGTTTCCCCACAAGCCACTTTGTCACACTACGGTTACAAAGGCTTTTGCTTATGACTAAACCTAGCCACAACATAAACTCAGGGAGTTTACGGATTTACAAAGGGATTCCTAATCAACACTTCTAGCTAAGAAATTTGGGAGATATAATAAGTACAATCACAAAGTTACAACTCAACTAGGACAACAACATGCTAAAATTTGGGAACAGGTCGTTGCGTTCAACTTTGTTCTTCAAGCTCGTGAGGATTGATTTCTCAGTTTTTGCAAGAGGCTTGAATAAGAAACTGAAACGTTCAAGTGATGTTTTGTATAAACTCGTTGTAAGTACACCTTAATCACATCACTTGAAATTATGTGAGCACTTTAGTTGGTCAGAGAATGAGAGGGCGCTGGAAACAGTGCAGTGCGGTAGTATCAGTGCAGGCAGTCACTTCGTTTCCAGCTGTGTCCAATTGACTTTGTACTGCCATGAGGAACCCACAAGAGTATCAGGTTCTTGTTTGGGTTTCTAGCTCCTGAAGCTGTAGCAGTTCACATTTGGCTGGAATCTGTTAGATGTAGTGTAGTCCAAGTGAGTCAGGTTCCCTATCTGGTTCTTGACATTAAGTTTGTTAGATCATCAAAACACAAGGCAAGGATATTGAAAACCTATCAATTTTCCCCTTTTTGATGATGACAAACTTAGCATTTAAGACGAGGAGTTAGAGCTAAGAGAACCAGATTGAATAACAAGAGACCACCAGTTCCCCCTGACTTTATGCCCTTACTTACACATGTTTCCCCATATGTTCCCCCTGACTTATTACTATCATTCTTTTCCCCCTTTTGGCATCATTAAAAAGACACAAATAGAAGAACAGCACCAAGAAGTATAGCCAAGCTAACTCATGCCACATATGTGGACACAAACATGATAGAGAGTAGACACATAGAGATAAAGCATTGATATAATAAAAGAGAAGAGAATTGATATTAATAAAACTTGAATATGCCTTTGCTTAAAAAGCAAAAGGCAACATTGGACTGGTTAAAACGGGAGCAGTAGTGTTCCATCCCAACCACATAAAAAGAAAATAAAAACAACTGCCAAAACAAAAACTTAAAGAACCACATCCAGAAACTGGTCACTGAAGGGGTACTTAGGGGGCACTAGGAGTAAAAGTCTTGGAAGCTGCAGCAAGTGTTTGGAGAACAAGATCTATTCGGGCATTTCCCGACTTTTGCTCATTGAGCAGTTCCGCTTTCAAGTTCTCTACTTGCGCCCTGAGATCAGCATTCTCCTTGGTCAAACGAGCCACTTCACATTTGACACCGGAACCCCTTGGGCTTGCTGATCTTCCAGGATAGCGTTCCTGGCCTTCAACCGACGATTTCCTCAGCTGCACTGTTCAGAGCATTAATAAGCTGTGAGACGGTTGATGTACTTCCTACCCCCCCCCCCATTCTTTTCTATACACTCGCATTCTTCCAAAGTGGTCTGTGAGAAAGTCTATTTCTTAGTCCCCACCTTGCCTGTCCCAAGTGGTACTTTAAAGAACTTAAACACTCAAGTAAGCAAGAACTCGTAGGGAAACCCATGGTTACCATCCTTGAAGGAAGATACCTTTTGCATGTGTTCAATCATGATAGCAGGCAAACTCACAGGGGAGAAGCTGTCTAGTTGTTCCATCAAGAACAGGTCAGACTTAGAAGTCACTGACCTTCTCTCAGCTCGAGGCAATAGAACTATGTTAACCAATTCGAACAACAGCTGATACACAGGAAGAAGCGCTTTCTTATGGATTTGGTCCCCCTTCTGGTTTGCATTATCCTTGACTACGGCACTTCTGAAGTCGAACTGACATACATCCCTTACATTGTTCAACAGGAAAGAGGCTAGCAAAGAAGCTTTGTACCTCATCCTCATATACCTTAGGGGCATCCATTTGAAATAAGTGCGTCCAGCGTTGAAACTCGTTCATTTCCAGAATTTGGCATATACCGGCCATCTCAGAGATTGCTGGATCGAATGTACGACCCAACAGAACTTTTTGATGTCGCAGACGTTCAGAGCCAGTACTGATTTCACTTCTCATTCTCTTCACAGAACCAGGTTCGTCAAAAGTTTCAGACTTGCATTTCCGCAACTTCTCACCACTTACTTTTCCCTTTTCCTTGGATTTGACTAACACATCCTCATCAGACATCGAGTACTCACTCACCACCGCCTTCATCTTGGACCTAGAGGTTGACCCCTTCTCTGTTGAAACAGGCTTCTTCTTTTTCAACGATTGTCTAACCAGTGAATCAGGTTCATCTGGGGTTTCCTCGTCCACCTCTACTGCAGGGATTGCCTCATCACTTACAGGTACACTGTCTTTTACCAACTTTCTCCTTTTATTCTTACTACTTTTCTTGCTCTTTTGAGAGCAGAATCGTAGTCCACCTTAACTTGAAGCCTGGTAGTAGGTCATTTGGTTTCAGACTCAGGAGTGGACACAACTCTCCTCTTAACTATGAACGCATCAAGAGCCACATTATCTAAATCCTCCTCATCACTGGATATCATTTCAGGAACTTGTATTTCCAAGGGCACAACAACGAATGTAGGAACAGAACTATCCTGGGAATGAGAGCCCTGACCGGGGTCCTCCAGAGAGGGATCAGGTTCCTCATGTGATGGCCCAGTAGTATCTGCTAGTGCATCCCCTTCAATAGTTACAATAGCCCCTTCGTCCCCCACACTTTATACCTCATTTTTCTATGAGATGATCTCATGCAGCAACCCATCAGCAGACACCACAAACACCGTCACAGCATTTTTCACTTCTTCGAATGGTACTACTGCCACCACAGAGTCGGTAGCAACGACGGTAGAACTCTTTATGGCCTCAGGGTTTTGACCTTGTTCTCCATTGGGTCTTTGACTGGTGGGAGCCTCAGAAGATGGAGAGGATGGAGCAAAAAATTTGGGGGTTTCTGAAATATCAGTGGGAGAAGTTAGAGAGGGTAAGGAAGGCTCAGTAGAAGCGGAAGTCTTCATATATTTGTCAGTGATAGTTACGACTGAGGCAGGGAGGTCGGAGTTTGTTTCAGCCATTGAAGAGAAGGAGAGAAAAGAGAGAGAGAGAGAGAGAGAGAGAGAGGTGTGATGATGCTTTTTGGAGAAGTCTACTGGAGACCTTGTGGTTAGAGAGAACAGAAGAGGGTTTTTATTAGGAGAGGATAATTATGAGGAGAGAGGAATAGGCACCGGTTCTGAAATGGCGGTTGGGCGTGGAGAGATGCAATATTTCAAAGGGAGATGGAATGATTTGAAGTGAAGAGACGTGACTGCGAATTTGAAAAATTAAATGACATGGCAGTTGGGTTTTGTACCCTTTTTAAGATGTGTATTAAAGGATGCACAAAACTACTAACCTTTGGTGCAAGAACCAGGTTCTTGACCTTTATTTGAAAGACTCAATCCTCTTTTATCAATCATGAACTACATCTAGAGCTTCTATACTCATCATGCGTATTTACCTACAACGGTACTAAAATGAGTTAGACACAGCCAGAAAACACTTTTAGCCAGTTACTTCTTGAAGGTGATTTTCATAGCCAGACAAAGAGGAATCAGGTTCTCAATTGAGCTTTAATAGCCCCAACTTCATTCTATTTCTTTCAAACTGTTCCCTGCTTAGAGCCTTTATGAAAATGTCTGCAATTTTGTCTTCTGTGCTGCAGAACTTCATACATATCAGCCCTTTCTCCACATTGTCCCTCAGAAAGTGATGCCTCACATATATGTGCTTTGTCCTTTTGTGTTGAACTGGATTATTGGCCATGTTGAGTGCATTGGTGTTGTCACATAGAAGGGGAACACTCTCAGTGAGTACCCCAAAGTCCTCTAGTTGCTGCTTGATCCATAAAAGTTGAGCACAGCAGGATGCTGCGGCTACATATTCTGCTTCAGCTGTTGAGAGAGCCACTGAATTTTGCTTCCTTGTGCCCCAAGAGATAAGACATGAGCCTAAGAAGTGGGCCATTCCAGAAACGCTTTTCCTATCCACAAGATATCCCGCATAATCTGCATCAGCATATCCAATCAGATTAAAACTATCGCCTAATGGATAATACAACACCAGGTCATGTGTTCCTTTGAGATATCTCAGTATTCTTTTGGAAGCCTTCAAGTGAGATTCCTTGGGATTTGATTGAAACCTTGCACACAGCCCCACACTAAAAACAATATCAGGTCTGCTGGCAGTGAGATAGAGGAGAGACCCAATAATGCCTCTATACATGGTTTGATTCACAGGAGGTCCAGCTTCATCCATGTCCAGTCGAGTAGCAGTAGCAATGGGAGTGTCTGTCACCTTTGATGTTTCCATGTCAAACCTCTTCAAGAACTCCCTGATGTATTTTTGCTAACAAATGGATATACCCTTTAGGGACTGTTTTACTTGAAGGCCCAAGAAGAAATTCAGTTCCCCCATCATGCTCATTTCAAATTCACTTTCCATGAGTTTTGCAAACTCTTCACACAGAGAATCAGTTGTTGCTCCAAAAATGATATCATCAACATAGACATGAACAATGAGCAGGTTCCTTCCTCGTTTCTTTAAGAAAAAAGTATTGTCAATTTTCCCTCTCTTAAAGCCATTTTCCAAAAGGAACTTTGACAACCTTTCATACCAAGCTCGAGGAGCCTGCTTTAGCCCGTAAAAAGCTTTGTCCAGTTTGAACACATATTTAGGGTGCTCATGACATTCAAACCCTGGGGGTTGCTTCATATAGACTTCTTCCTTAAGGAGTCCATTTAAAATTCAGTTTTGACATCCATTTGGAACAAGGTGAATTCCATATGAGATGCAAAAGCGATTAGAATTCTAATAGCTTCCATGCGAGCCACTGGAGCAAACGTTTCATCATAGTCAATCCCTTCCTCCTGATTGTAGCATTGGACCACTAGTCTGGCCTTGTTCCTTGTGGTAATTCCATGTTCATCGAGCTTGTTTCTAAATACCCACCTGGTTCCTATAATGGTTCGATCTGGAGGTCTAGGTACCAGGTGCCACACATTGTTTCTCTAAAATTGATGTAGCTCGTCTTGCATGGCTGTAATCCAATCTGCATCTTTCAAGGCTTCCTTGATATTTTTGGGTTCTATCTGGGAGAGAAAGATTGAGAAGGCAAGTGAATTTCTAGCTCTTGACCTAGTTTGTACTCCGGAATCTAGAGGAGTAATAATGTTGTCCATTGGATGAGAGCTTTGGTGTCTCCATTTAGACGCCTGAGGTTTATTCTGAGAGGAAGAGGGTATGTTTGGCTAATTTTCCTCTGTCTTTCTCTTAGGTGCTAGTGGAGTTCCCTGAACAGCATTAACCACTCTTTCTTCAGCTTGAGTGATTGTAATTGAAGTGCTTGGTTCTATTGAATATGAGGCAGCATTGTCTTCATTTGGATCCTTTTCTTGGCTCATCATATCTGCCTTTCCATTTGTCATGTTAATGACTTCACCAGGGACTAGTAAGGGTTCTCCATCTTGATCTTCCTCAGCACTCTTCTTACAGGATGGATAAGATTCATCAAAAATAACATGGACACTTTCCTCAACACATTGAGTCCGCTTATTGTATGTCTTGTGAGCCTTGCTTTGAGGAGAGTAGCCCAGAAATATTCCTACGTCACTCTTGGCATAAAATTTACCAAGCTGATCCTTTCCATTGTTGAGAACACAGCACTTACACCCAAATGTTCTTAGGTGAGTCAGCTTGGGTTTCCTTCCATTCAACAATTCATACGGGGTTTTGTTCAGAAGTGATCTGATCATGCACCTGTTCACCAAGTAGCAAGCAGCGTTGACAGCTTCAGCCCAGAAGTTCTTTGCATTTCTAGTGTCGATCAGCATTGTTCTTGCCATTTCTTCCAGAGTTCTGTTCTTCCTTTCTACTACTCCATTTTGCTGGGGAGTTCTGGGAGCTAAAAAGTTGTGAGTGATGCCATTTTCATTGCAGAATTCATCAAATTTGTCATTGTCAAATTCTGTCCCATGATCTGATCTAATACATGCAACTCTAGACTCCATCTTCACTTGGATTTTCTTCACAAATGCCACAAACACCTCAAAAGTTTCATCTTTGGTTCAGAAACAGAGTCCATGTGAATCTGGAGTAGTCATCCACAATCACGAAAATATATCTTTTTCCTCCTCTGTTTTGCACTCTCATAGGTCCACACAGATCCATATGCAGAAGTTCTAGTGGCTTTGAGGTACTCACATCTCTTTTAGACTTAAATGAGGACTTCACATGTTTTCCTCTGGCACATGCATCACAGACCTTTTGCATCTTGAATTGTGACATAGGCAGACCATGGACCAGGTCCTTCTGAATTAGTTTGTTCAGAAGAGAAAAACTTGCATGGCCCAAACTTTTGTGCCATAGTTCAGCATCATCATCAACAGCTTTCAGACAACTCAAATAACCACTCTGTAAGGACACGAAATCAGCAACATAGATGTTCTTGTATCTTTTGGCCACAAGTACTATTTCACCGGTCACGATAAGAATTCCACCGTGTTTCCTTTATCACAGATTTGAGAGACACTCAAGAGACTGTACTTAAGCCCGTTGACAGAGTACATATTTTCAATAGAATGAGTGAGTGACTTCCCGATTTTTCCAACTCCAAGAATGTACCCTTTTTTTCCATTGCCAAAGGATACACTCCCTCCTTGCAGGGCTTTTAGTGAAAGAAAGTCCGTGGTGTTCCCAGTCATGTGCTTTGAACACCCACTATCCATGAACCATTGTTGACCGCTTCCTTTCACTGTTCCTTCTTTGTTGCCATTGTCTTCATCATCATCTGATTGAGCCATCAAAGCAAAAGTTGAGTCATATCCAATCTCCTCGCCTTCAACTGCCATCATGGAACTATCACCAGTATCAGGTTCATCTTCAGACTCACTAGAGGAATCCCCCCATGTTGCAAGAGCCCGTCTCATCATATTGTAAGCGGATCTTTTTCTCTTGAATTCCTTTAGGGGAACCGGGTTCGTCTTTGCTGTTTTCTCATGGTAGTCCTTGGAGAATTCTTGTTTCAAGAAAGGACAGTCTTTCATGAAGTGTCCAGGCTTTCCACACTTATAACAAAGATCACAGTTTTTTTGTCTGTTAGAGTCGTCCCTTTTTAGCATTTCTCCATTTCTTTTGACCATCTTCTGAAATATATTGGTTAGGTAAGCCATGTCGCTGTCTTCCTCACTTGAATCATTGTTATCAGCTTTAAGTACCAGGTTTTTTTTCTTCTTTGGTTCTCTTCTTTCACTATCTATCTTTCTCTTCAGCTCATAGGTCTTTAAGTTTCCGATCAGCTCTTCTATGGCCAGCTCCTGTAAGTCCTTTGATTCAGTAATAGCATTCACTTTGCTTTCCCAAGAGCTAGGCAGAAAGCTGAGGATTTTCCTCACTAGCTTGTTTCTGGGAATAGTTTCACCAAGTGAGTGTAACTCATTTATGATGGAAATGAATCTTGTGTGTATATCGTGAATGGATTCATCGTCCCTCATTTTAAAGAGTTCATACTCGGTAGTGAGCATATCAATCATAGACTGTTTTACTTGTGTAGTTCCCTCATGAGCTGTTTGCAAAGCTTCCTATATTTCCTTGGCAGTGTCGCAGGTGGAGATTCTATTGTACTCTTCAGGTCCTATTCCACACATTAGAATTTTCTTGGCACGAAAATTCTTCTCCACAGCTTTCTTGTCTGCTTCAGTGTACTCTTTGCTGGTTTTTGCCATTGAAAATGGAAGTTCCTCTAATACCTTGGTTGGAACATAAGAACCATCGCATATGACATCCCATAACTCACAATCCTCAGCCATGATGAAATCGTGCATTCTTGTTTTCCACCACCCATAGTATTGTCCATTGAACTTGGGTGGTCGGTATATAGATTAACCTTCTTCAAAATTTGGTGGAGCAGCCATGAGGATCCTTCCTAGGTGTTAATCTGATAGGAGGAACCCGCTCTGATACCAATTGATAGTTTGTTTGAGTCCACCAAATAGTAGAGTACCTGGTCCTTTACGGGGTTCTGCTATGAATGCTAGTAAAGCTGTATGTACATAAGGCGGAGGATTTTTATGTGGAAAAATCCCACACAAGGGGATCAAAAAACCACGACCTACACCTGTAGGCTTTTAACTTCACTAACTTGCAATCTCCCTATTACAAGCCATTTTGCAATAACCCTATTGCAAAGACTTCAACTAACTTGTGATCCTAGTTACAAAGGCTTTGACTAACTTGTGATATTTCCACCACAAGCCACTTTGTCACACTACGGTTACAAAGGCTTTTGCTTATGACTAAACCTAGCCACGACATAAACTCAGGGAGTTTACGGATTTACAAAGGGATTCCTAATCAACGCTTCTAGCTGAGCAATTTAGGAGATATAATAAGTACAATCACAAAGTTACAACTCAACTAGGACAATAACATGCTAACTCTTGGGAACGGGTCCGTAGTTGCGTTCAACTTTGTTCTTCAAGCTCGTGAGGATTGATTTCTCAATTTTTGCAAGAGGCTTGAATAAGAAACTGAAACGTTCAAGTGATGTTTTGTATAAACTCGTTGTAATTACACCTTAATCACATCACTTGAAATTATGTGAGTACATTAGTTGGTCAGAGAATGAGTGGGCGCTGGAAACAGTGCAGTGCGGCAGAAACAGTGCAGGCAGTCACTTCATTTCCAGTTGTGTCCAATTAACTTTGTACTGCCATGAGGAATCCACAAGAGTATCAGGTCCTTGTTTAGGTTCCTAGCTCCTTAAGCTGTAGCAGTTCACATTTGGCTGGAATCCGTTAGATGCAGTGTAGTCCAAGTGAGTCAGGTTCCCTATCTAGTTCTTGACATTAAGTTTGTTAGATCATCAAAACACAAGGCAAGAATATTGAAAACCTATCAGAACCCATATGCTACTCTGCCCCAAAGGCGAATTGAAGAAAACCATAACACCAACGAACTTAACGTACTCAACAAGGACAATGACACCACATCACAGATGAAAATTTTACCACGCTCGAAAATACTCAACTTGTTACTCCATCAAACCAAACTTGAAAATTCATAGCTTGATTGCCTCTCCTCGGCCGGAAATAAAATTCTGAATCTCTGGATCTTGCATTGAGTAAACATCCTTCCAAGTCATTCACTGTTTCAATGCATAGACAATCATCCTACCATTACACCAATACTGTGCGATAGGAACGCACGAATTGTCATAACAATTAATGCCAAATCTCAAAACCTTATGTAATACTGATACTGAGCAGAAATGACAGAACGAACTTCCGCAAGGCGACGACAATACCCCAATCAAATACGTAGGGAGGAACATCACGCACCATATCTGTAGTACCATTACAATTTCTCAATTCTCGATCGATATAGCAAGTGCTTCACGTCGCATAAGATTGAGTAGGAAATAAACAAAGGCATAAGCCTCAAAGGAATCAAACCGCACAATGAGGAATCAAGAAGGGAAGTGCTCCTAATAGCCTTGTAGCCTCTCGAAGATAAGTACAGACGTCTCTGTACCGATCCACAAGACTCTACTAGACTTGCTCATGACTCGTGAGACCTAAGTGAACCTAGTGCTCTGATACCATGTTGTCACGACCCAAAATCCACTAAGGGTCGTGATGGCGACGGACACCGCTGTCAGGCAAGCCAGCCATAAATACTTAATTAAATTATCGTTTAAATAATTGTGAAAATTATGATTTTCCTTCAATTTGGCTAGTAAAAGATAATCTTTACAAAATAAATAAAAGAATATTTAGAAGTTAATACAGAATACCCCATAATCATCCCAGAACCCGGTGTCACAAGTGCATGAGCAGTTTCTAGGAAATAATGTAATACAACAACTATCCGGAATACAAATTGGACAGAAAAAAATACAGTACAATACTCTGAAGGAGACTCTGCTGGCTGCGGGTCGTCTCGAAAGGTGCAGCTCAACTAAGTCTCTGTATCGACCATGTCGTTGCGCCCAACTAGGCCACTAGACATACATGTGCCCGTGCAAAAAAAATGCACAGCAAGTGTAGTATGAGTACAAAAATAACGTGTACCCAGTAAGTATCCCGTCAAACCTCGAAGAAGTAGAGATGAGAGGTCGACTTCGACACTTACTAGTGGTCCCATAATAATATATTAATAATGCGAATAATCATGGATTTATTAAAAACGACAGTAAACTCAAGTAAGTCAAGAAACAAGTAAACATTCCTTTTTATATTTAGAAGTCTCCAAATTCATAATCCATTATTTATCAATTTATCTCAGACCAGGGAGGCAATATCAATTTGTAAATCTCAAGCAAGCATTACAAGCATGCGCAAATCATGTCGAGGTCGTACAGCCCGATCCAACAAATATTTAAATTGTGCACTGCCAGAGTGTCGAATGGCGCAAATCATAGATGCATCAATTACCCCGCTCGCGAATCATACATGCGACGCGGTCAAATATAAATAATATAGTTACGCCGCTCGCGAATCATACGTGCGACGCAGGTACTCATAGATACACACATTCAAATAGTCAATTAAGAATTCATCAAGAAATATTTATCCAAGGAAAAGTCAATTCTCTTTTAACGATTTAAGAAAATGAGGTTTAACCCTTTTTAGAAATTCTTTTACCAATTCGATATGATTTAGGCAATGAGATTACAAATATTTCAGGTATAGCATGTTTTTGGGTCCTGGACTACCCGGACTTAAACATAATAGTAGCTACGCACGGATCTCGTCACCTCGTGCATACGTAGCCCCCACAAATAGGAGCACATAACCAATTATTTTACCTATTGGGACAATTCCCTCTTACAAGGTTAGAAAGGAGACTTACATCGCTCCGAAGTTCCATAACCAGCATTCCACGCCTTTCCGAAGACTCAAATTGATGCACAACGTTCCAAAACTAGCCAATAATTATGTAAACCCATTAATACATGCTCAATTAATCATAATAATTTAATTTATAGCAATCCCTAACCCCGATCAAAAAGTTGACAAAAACGCCCTCGGGCCCACGTTCCCGGATTTCGAAATTTTTCGATGATAAAGTTTACCCACAACCTCACGAACTCAAATATATAATTGGCTCTCTATTTCATGTCCAAAATCGTGGTCAAAATCCAAGAATACAAATTTCCTAGGTTTTCTTCAAAATCCCAAAATTTCTACTAATTTTCATGATTTCCATGTTAAAATCTAGATATAATCCAAGTAATTAACTTGCAATAGGTGGGATCACTTACCTTGACATGGATGATGAAAATGGAGCTCCAAAATTGCTCCTAGGTCGAATCCCATGGAGGAAATGAGATGAAATGAGCCAAACTCATTTCTTTACACTTATACACTGCTCAGACGACTCTTCTTCGCATTTGCGAGACACCCATCGCGTTCGCGAAGAAGAAAATTCCCTAAAACCATTTTTCAAACTCTTCTCAGACAGCCTCTACTATAATGGCCATACCTTTTTGTACAAAACTCCAAATGATAAATGGTTTAATGTTTTGAAAATCAGACACCAAGATCTACAACATTCATGTTTTGGTCATCTCTCAATTCCTTATAGACTTTGAGATATAAGCTGCCAAAGTCAGCCCTCTGCAACACAAATTTCTTCTTCATCTTCCTGGACAGCCTATAGTGTACCAGCCATAACTTTTGTACACAAATCCAAATGCTAAATGGTTTACTTTTCTAAAAACTAGACACAAAGGGCTATAACTTTCATTTTTGGATCATCTCCAAATTCCTTAGATTGCGAGATATGAGCCTCCGAAGTCAGACCTGTACAACAGAGATTTCCTTCTTCGTGAATGCGAGAGGATCCTCGCGAACGCGAAGAACAATAAGAGACACCAGCATCAGCTATTGCCAAACAGACCGAAATGATCCGAAACCACCCCGAAACACACCCGAGGGCCCGGGCCCCCGTCCAATCACCCAAACCAGTCCCATAATATAACACGGACCTGCTCGAGGCCTCAAATCACATCAAACAACATCAAAATATGAATCGCACCCCAATTCAAGCTTAATGAACTTTAGAACTTCAAACTTCTACGTTCGATGTCGAAACCTATCAAATCACGTCCGGTTGATCTCAAACTTTGTATATAAGTCAAATTCGACATTAAGGACCTACTGCAACTTCCGGAATTGGATTCCGACCCTGATATCAAAAAGTCCACTTCCGGTCAAACTCTTCAAAACCTTCAAATTTCTATCTTTAGCCAAATGACTCCGAAATGACCCACGGACCTCCAAATTCACTTCCGATCGTGCTCCCAACACCAAAATCACCATACGGAGCTATTCCCAGACTCAAAATCCCAAACAGACATTGATAACACTAAAATGCACTTCAATCCAAACTTATGAAATTCTTCCAAAAATGCTAACTTCCACAATAGGTGCCGAAATGTTCCCGGATCTTCTAAAACCCGATCCGGACATACGCCCAAGTTTGAAATCATCATACGAACCTGCTGGAACCTTCGAACCCCGATTCCGAGGTCGATTACTCAAAAATCCAATCTTAGTTAATTCTTTCAACTTAAAGCTTCCGAAATGAGAATTCTCTTTCCAAATCAACTTCGAACTTCCCGAAATTCAATTTCGACCATGCGTACAAGTCATAATACCTGAAGTGAAGCTGCTCATGACCTCAAATTGCTGAATGATGCGCTAGAGCTCAAAATGACCGGTCAGGTCGTTACAGGTTTGTTCATTCGGTCATATTTTGAGTTGGGGACTCGGATTTGGGCGATTTTGGAGGCAATTTTTCACCATATGGATTGGGGTAAGTGTTATATACTCGATTTGGTTATTTTCATGAATCCATATTTGTTTTGGGGATTTGATTGATGATTTCAAAGTGAAATTGAGGGAGTTAGGGTTTGAGTTTTGGAGAGTTTTAAGTGAGGATTTGAGGGACCAAACGTAGTTCGACTTTGACGAATTTTGTATGGTTAGACTCAGGAGAGTACGAGGTTTATTATTGTGCCATTTTTACTGGTTTCAAGACATGAGCCCGGGGGCCGAGTTTTGGCCGATTTCAGATTTTTGTCCTATTTATGTAGTTTTCTATTGGAATTCGATTCTTTGTCCCATGTTGATAGTATTATTCTGATTTTGGTTAGAATCAGAGCTTTTGGAGACTGAGTCCAGAGATGAAGGCATCCCGGAGTAAGATTTTACGCTGTTAAGGTAAGTAAACTCTGGCCTTGAGGGCATAAACCCGGAGAATTTGATACCATGTGATTGTTTAGAGGTGATACTCATACTAGGTGACGGGCGTGTGGGTGTATACCTCGAGGGATTAAGACTTGGTCCGTCTCGTGAGTCTGTGAGGCCTAATAACCATTATCTGTATTTACGCATTTACTTGTTGTTGAACTTGTCTTCCTTCATGTTAGAGATCATGCTTAGGCTTTATTCATGCTCACATTATTTGTACTCATTCATAAAAATTATTGTACATGTTTACCTCAGTCTCTATTATTTGCTAATATGTTGTGATACTTGATGTGGTTGTGTCCCCTTATTTGTTGATGATNCGGATAGTGATATGACTTGTTGGAAATTTTGGTTGAGGTTCCGAGGGCCTCGGATGAGTTTTGAATAGGTTTGAGTTGTGTTGCGCTCGTTTTTCTTATGTTTCGACATCGTTTCTTCAAGCATAAATGATATCATATTGAACAAATGAGCTCCTATTTCTTTTTTGATTGAAGCATTAGATCCGTATCGTAATTACGGACCCGTAGCAAAAAGAATCGTCAAATTTGGACATCGTATGAGGATTTTATGGTCATTTTACTAAGAATTAGGTTGCCAGATTTTTCAGTTTAATTACGAAATTGCCACTAGCAGCGTATTTAAAAATCTGCACTATTTGCAAATATTAAAACCCAATAATCTCATTCATTATAAGGTCAAATTGAAAGATTCAAAAGTCTAACTTGACTATAATTTCACAAGGAAACCATTGGAGGCATAAAATACGAGTTTCGGGATCGTTTGGAACGAGAAACGAGGCAGAATAGCTGGCAGAAAAATATATAAAACTAGGGTTTGTTCTTTTGGTCATATTTTGAGTTTGGGGAGCTCAGATTTGGGCAATTTTGGGGTCGATTTTCATCATATGGATTGGGGTAAGTGTTCTCTACTCGGTTTTGATTATATTTCATGAATCCATCTTCGTTTTTGGGATTTGATTGATGATTTCAAAGTGAAATTAAGGGAGTTAGGGTTTGAATTTTGGAGAGTTTTAAGTGAGGATTTGAGGGACCAAACAGAGTCCGATTTTGACAAATTTTATATGGTTAGACTCGGGAGAGGACGAGGATTATTATTCCGCCATTTTTGACTGATTTCGAGACGTGGACCCAGGGGCCGAGTTTTGGCCGATTTCGGATTTTTGGCATGTTTGTGTAGTTTTTATTGTGTAATTCGATTCTTTTGACTATGTTGATAGTAGTATTCTGATTATGGTTAGATTCAAAGCTTTTGGAGACCGAGTCGAGGGACGAGGACATCCCGGAGTAGGATTTTACGCTGTTGAGGTAAGTAACAGTTTTAACTCTGGCTTTGAGGGTATAAACCCGGAGAAATTGATATCATGCGATTGTTTGGTGGTGATACCCACGCTAGGTGACGGGCGTGTGGGTGTGCACCGCGAGGGATTGAGACTTGGTCCGTCCCGTGAGGCCAGA
Source organism: Nicotiana attenuata (assembly GCF_001879085.1). NCBI lineage: Eukaryota > Viridiplantae > Streptophyta > Magnoliopsida > Solanales > Solanaceae > Nicotiana > Nicotiana attenuata. The sequence continues at coordinate 4,731,750 of NC_031990.1, forward strand.
CCTAAAAGCTATTATCTGTGGTTATGTGTTTAATTGTTGTTGAACTTGTTTGCCTTCATATTAGAGATCCTGTTTATGTTTTATTCATGCTCACATTATTTGTACTCAGTCATAAAAATTGTTGTACATGTTTACCTCAGTCTCTATTATTTGCTAATATGTTGTGATACTTGATGTGGTTGTGTCCCCTTATTTGTTGATGATGGTGAGGCTAGTGAGGTACATGATTGAGTAACGCCGAGGGCCTGGTTGTGAGGATATTAATACCATAGCGCGTGAGTTGCGCGTAGAACGTGAGTTGACCGTGCGGGTTCAGGTATTGATACCATAGCGCATGAGTTATCCGTGTAGCACGTGAGTTGACCGTACTGATCCAGGTATTGATATGATGGCATGTGAGTTATTCGTGCTTAGCACTTGGGCTTTGGGAGCCCCTCCGGAGTCTGTACACACTCCCAGTGAGCGCATAGTGTTGAGTATATTGAGTGTTGAGTGCTGAGTGCGAGTGGTGAGTGATGGAGGGACATTGCGGTGAAGTTGCATTTACATTTGCTTTGCGCTACATTTATCTGTTAAATTTCTTTGTGGCGTTTATTCAGTTATGGAATTTACCTATTTATTTCTGTTTATTTTTAAACTGTGAAAATAAATAATTGGAATGTTTTACTTAGCTCGTCACTACTGCTCAGTTCCTTAGTTATTTCTGTTATTACTGAGTTGGTTGTACTCATACTACACCCTGCACTTTATGTACAGATCCAGGTGAGTTAGAGCGCGGCGATCGTTGAGTTCAGGCCGGCTATCTGTGGAGATTGCATGGTAGTCCGAGGACCTTGTTACTCCTCTTGTCATTTCTTCTTTTGGACAGTTAGACAGTTTATATATCTTAGTTTATAGTTTAAGACGCTCATTTTTAGTGACACCCCGATGTTTGTGGCTCGTTTCCATATTTTCTATATTATATTTAGAGTCGGTTTAGTTTATGAGAAATTCAAATATTGGAAATGTTTTGTTAAATTCGTATAATTAATCTAGTAGTAATACTTTGGGAAATAGACTTGCCTTGTAACACGATAGGCGCCATCACGACCTGGGTTGAATTTTGGGTCGTGACAATTATATATTGTATACGAACCTATAAATAATTATGAGTAAAATAATATCTTAAGTAAATTTACAAATGACATGATTACGTTTTGAATTATAATTTACAATTATAAACAATAATATAATGTACTTTAATTTTTTGTTATAAACTTATACATATTAAAGCACAAACTGAATTAGATAAATGAAACAAAGATAAGATTCTAAAATTTATATATCAGAACTAATAGTAATAAATTGTATGAATTTCTTTATAAAAAATTTAAGGTAATTATATGCTTTTTGTTCAATCAGTTATATTGACTTATAACACAAATAATATTATTTGTACTTTAGATATTAGTAAATGAATATACACTGTTATTTTAGATAAATGTCATTACAAGAAACTTATAGGTTGGATGAGTCCATGGTCCGGCAATCAGACATAATACGAGTTCTCTCCTATTCTGATTTTTTTCTTTGTCAATGCATTTATTATTTTCTTTCAAGTACCTATACTTTCTTAGTTAAAAATCGAAAGTTGAATTGTAGAGAGAGAATCTCCTCCTTCTCACTAAAATTTCTATCCATGCACAATTCAAAGACCTCTAATCTAATCCCTCCTAAGCCTCCTGAGATTGATCAAATGCATACCTCAATAACTTCTACCCCTTCCAACCCTAGTTTCAAAGACAAATTAATCAATGAAATTCAAGATGGTCAGATCAACATGATCATTGATTCACACGACCAATCTCATCCATCTCCTCCTAATGGCTTTGATAACACAATCCATCACTCAAATGATGATCACCTAATTCATCTATCTCCAGAAGACCTCCAACGTATTTATTCTCCCTGGAAATACTCAACGATTATAAAGCTACAAAGAATGAGAATTCAACACCAATTATTATAGGGTCAGATTATTATATTACAAAATATAGTAATGAAGATAGCATGCTCAAAGTCCTCCACAATGGTCCCTGGTTCATTTTTGGTCATTTTCTATCTGTTCAAAAATGGGTACCCAATTTTATTGCCTCAAAAGCTAAGATATCACTAGCTACTATGTGGATACGCTTACCACAATTGCCAACAGAATTTTATGATGGTCAAATACTCAAAAAAATTGGCAACAAGATTGGCAAACTGCTAAAAATTGAAGGTCTCTGTTACACCGTTCATTTACATTGGACAACATAAACAGGAAATTCACTATGAAGGGGTGAATTTCCTATGCAAAAGTTGTGGTAAATTAGGGCATTCAATGGCCTCATGCAGCTATACAAAGCAAAGAATCAAATCTTCCATTCCAGAAGGGGACAGTGTCACTAGCAAATCCAAGGCATCAGACACTTCAAATTCTAGCATGCAAAAAGGATCTTTACTGCCCAAAGAGGATGCGTGGCACACTGTTACTTTCCCCAAGAAAAGAAGGTCTGTGTACAAGCCAAAAACACAGCAATACAACTCTGGTAAGACAATGGTTCCATTATTTCCCACCCCAGGTAAGTCTTCCCTCCCCATAATACAAAATGTTAATCTTAATGGGAAAATTATTACTCTTTTTCTATATGCTGAAAAGTCTAATCAAAATAAAAATAACATTGCCACAAATAATACGTTTGAAGCATTGGAAAATCCGTCTAACAACACCAATGCAAACCCAAATAGCCTAGGAAGTATCGACACTTCTTGCATGGTTATTGATGTGGCAGTCAATGAGCCAATGGACTTCCATTTGGCAGCCTCTAAAACAAACCAATTAAACCACATGCATTTAAATAATTACACCCCTACGACTACTGATGCCCTAACACCCTCTAAATCCAATCGTATTTTACACTCAAAATATACTAAATCCACTAATACTACCCAATCTCTCACTAATGAGGAGTTATCTTCCTGCATAGAGAGTAATTCTCCATATCTACTCTCTAACCACGTGGACAAAGAATTATCTTCCCAGCCCCAAATGGCCAATTAAACCTACCACGTTTCCCTAACAAAATCCAAGCCAAATCTTTCTAATACCACTGCTCCAAGTAACCTAAAAGATATCTCTACAGATATCAACACTGCCAGTCTCTCTAACTCGGCTACTCACAACAAAAACCTAGATAGCTCCCCTCCTAGGATTCATATAACCCCTACACATCCTCTTGACAATGCCAAGAATCCCAATAACCCGGAGAAGAAGATATCGTTTAGTGAAAATACTAAGGCACCAACGAGCCCTAAACATTTCCAACCCACCCCTTCCATCAAATCAAGCAGCGGGCAATCAAACATTCTTCATCCAGCCATCACTACCACATGATCACCAACCTCTTTCATGGGTGGAGCAAGCCCTCATGGGCTCTGCAATAACATTCAGCATGGTCCTCAATGGACAGAAAACAATCATTGTGCTCCAAAACTCTCACTTTCTAGCACAATTAGTTTCGGAAGGGATGAACATGGCTATGAACGACTACTTCAATCATGTGTGGATGAACAACATCCTCCACCCACTAGCCCCATCCCTGAACCTAAGTCAAGCTCAAGCCATGAGAAATCATTGGAGTTTACCACCTCACTTCAATCCCATCCAATCTCAGCAAGTTCCAATCGATCTCCCCTTCTTCTCTCTAGGGGAGATCAACAACATGAATCCCATCTTCATCCCTTAGACGACTTCATTCGACACTGTAGCTCCACAAAACAACTCCAACATGCAGCCACCACCCTATGCACAACCTCCACAACATGCACAACCTCCACCTCCACAAGATCCCCATGCACCACTTCAGATCCCTCAAATGATCCCTCAGGCTCAGGTCCCTCCCAATGCACCAGAACCAGACAACATAGAAATGGAGGAAGAGGAAGAAGTAAATCTACTGGGATCAGGACCATTCCTAGAGTTTTCAAGAATCAATGAGGTAAAAGTATATCTCTTCAGGGACCAAAGAGAGAAAAGATATGTACTTAGCTGCCCAGCAGTACTGTACAAATTCTCAATGGATGTCAAGCCCCCTCAGGATCCAACAGTGGGAAATCATGCAATGATCTTAGTTCCATCACTAAGGAGGAATCCAGTTCTTCAAACCCAGAGGGAAAATGGGACAGCAACCAACCATGCAAACATGTATAGGCCTACCAATATTATAATCTGGAACATCCGGGGTGGTAACAATGAGAAATTTAGGGTCAATTTTCGGGAGATGTTGGACACCCATAGACCTTGCATGGTTACTCTGTTAGAAACTAGAATGGAAAGTCATATGTCCCTTCTAAGTAATTTTGAATTTTTCCAAATGATTGAAGTTCCTAGTCAAGGTCAGTCCGGTGGTATTGTGCTTTTATGGGATGCTAGTGTTGTCAAGGTTCATGACTTTGTTAGGAACAACCAAGAGATACATGCCACGATTGAGGTACTCCCCTCAAAAACTACTTGGCTTTTTTCTTCCATTTATGCTAGTACTAAGCTTTATAAACGTGTTGGAATGTGGAATAACATAGAAAAGTTAGCAATAATTTTAAGGGACCTTGGTTACTGGGGGTGAATTCAATGATGTTCTTACTTCAAGTGATAAGCTTGGAGGTAACTCCATAAATCGTAGACGTAGCAAAAGAATATGGAATAGTATTAATCATTGTAATCTTTTAGATTTAGGCTACAAGGGTTGTAAATACACATGGTCTAACCATAGAAAAAAATCAAAGGGTTTAATTATGGAACGGCTAGATAGAATCTTTGTCAACAAAGATTGGATTGATATATACCCTAAAGTTGTGGTCATTCATCTTCCAAAAACTCATTCCGATCATAATCCCCTGTCACACCTCCTTTTTACCTGTACCGGCGAGGGTGTAAAGGAGTTTTTCCATTTAAAGGACAATCGGAACGGGATTTATTATTGAGATTTCAGAGTCGCCACTTGGGAGGTTAATGGTGTCCCAAGTCACCGGTTGAATCCCGATCCGAGGAAATTATGACTCTGTTAACAGTCCGCGAACCAGAAATCCGAGTAAGAAATTCTGTTAACCCGGAAGAAGGTGTTAGGCATTCCCGGGTTCCGTGGTTCTAGCACGGTCGCTCAACTGTTGTATTTGATTTTATCTGATTTCGAAAACATGTTCTAACTCATGTGCGCTGTTTTATTTTTTATGAGAATTGCAACGTCGTGAAAATGCATCTCAAATCACGTCGCACCAGTGCGCCCGTGACTGTTAACGCATTTCAACTTCGTTGAGATTTGGATTTGGGTCACATAAATGTGCACCCGATTTTAAGGGAGTGATGTTATTAATATACGCGCCTAATAGCAGCTACGTGTTTATTATATTTGGGGAAGACCATGAAATTCGCTAAATGGTTCACCCGAATTCTAAGCATTTCATATAACATCTATTGAGGGTCCAGTATTTATTTGGCGGGGCTCGTCTTGCCATTTTTATTTAAAGGCTACTCTTAGAGTGACTACAATTTCCTACTCACTTTGTCTCTAGAATAAATTAACAGAAAACAAAACCTAGTCAATTAATCCTGCTGTAAATTATTAACATTAATCCTGAATCTTTCGTTTACTCACAATCCTAGCAATTCTGGGCTTTGATGTCGATTGAGGCAACCAGCGAGCCCAGTTGGTTTAATTTTTAATATGCCTGGCTTTGCCTGTTGCTATTACCCTTGGGCCCAATTTGAATTAAGAAAGGCCAAGGCCTGGATACTTCCAGTTGGGCTAGTATGGGCCCAAACATCCAGTTCTTACTAATCATGAATCAATTTTTTTCAACACTATTAACAATAAAGTCCAGGCTACTTGATTTCCCAGACATTCACGAGCAAATCAGTTTATTCAATCAATCCAGTTAATGATACACGTAATTTTCAAGTAAAATACTGGTTTTAACAATCAACATGCAATTATTTATTCCTACGTTGAAATAGGGAGATTAATGGAACAGAAGAGATGACATTCATAACTAGCGTGACGAAAAGCATATTTAGCTCTGAGATTAAAATCGAAACAGGCTACTTTCTAAATCAATTATGGATCAAACTCAGTGCAGATATTCTACTTTTAACCAAGTGCTATACTGAACAGGTACTAAACTATTCAAAATCTACAGCTGATAGCCACAAATTAATAGTCCAAACAGTCCAAAGTCCAAATTATACAGTCCAATTTTCAGTCCAGTTGTACAATGTAAACACGAATTTAAAGCAAGCTTAACAAAGGCAAATCCATGAGTATCTATCCTAACATGACAACTTGAACACACACGTCTCAAGAGGTAAACAAATGAGCCTTCATTTCAATGTTCCAACTCAAACGATACATCAAATCAGTCTCAAGAATATGTACCTGGAAATAAAATAGAAATGGTGGAGAAGAGGTCAGCTAAGGCAGTAATGAACAACAGCAATGTACAACGACCAGCAGTGTTGAACGAACAGGGAACAAATGCACACAACAAGGTCCAGAAGTGATTTCAATAGTCCAAAAGTATTTGAAATCGAATATAGCTAACAGTTCAGTCCAAACCAATAGGCATAAACGATCTCGCAAATGAACACCAATGACTCTCTTTGCAACAACTCTCATATGTAGAACAGTACACTCATAAAAATAAAAAAAAAAAAAACCCGAGCTTGTTCTG
>NC_031990.1:4741042-4769488 GCF_001879085.1 Nicotiana attenuata
TCTAGCTATTTAAGTAATTTCCCAACCTTTCCCACAAGTTTCCTAAATTCCGACCCCGGGCCCACGCGCCCGGATTCCGATATTTTTCGAAGGAAATTGTTCTCTACAACCTAAGGATCAATAATATATCATTTCTAGTTCATTACATAGCAATTTACATGCTTAAATCTTAGTTTTACTAAATCCTAGGTCTAGCTCTAACCCTTGATTTTTACTAATTTTAGTGTTTAATCTACCTAATGTTCATGTAATTTAACTTATAATGGAGGGAGATTACTTACCTTACAATGCTATGTGGAAACCCTCTCTTTGGAAGCACCCAAATCGCCCAAGTGTGAAGTAGTGAGTGAAATAAATGACCTTGAGCTCGAATTAAAAAAGCTCACTGCCCAGCGGTTTTCGCTTCTGCGGTTTGGGGACCGCATCTGTGGTCCCGCTCCTGCGGAAATGGAGACCGCATCTGCGGCTCTGGGCTTCAAGCGACTGGACCGCTTCTGCAGTCTGAAGGGCGCTTCTGCGGAAACCGCTTCTCCAGTTTTGGGCCGCTTCTGCGGTTTTGTCCCAATTTGGCTGGATCGCTTCTGCGGTCGAATTTCCGCTAAAGCGGAGCCGCTTCTATGGTTTTCCCTGGGCCTGCTTTTGGCCGCTTCTGCGAAGGCCTGACCGCATCTGCAGTCCCGCTTCTGCGGCCCTAGAACCGCAGATGCGGTTATGACAGAAGCAGCAGTTCAGCCTCTTCTTAAATTTTTAACTTCACTCGAGCCTCGATCGTTTGACGCTCGGGGCTCTCGAGCCCCGCCCGAACATACTGGCAAGTCTGAAATCAACTCTTTAGCGACATTACGGACCTGTACCAAGCTTCGGAACCAAAATCCGAGCCCGATACCTAGGGAATCAATGATTACTTAGTTTCTTTAATTCCTTAAAGCTTCAATTAAACAATTTTAGATAAAAATTCATTACTCGGGCTAGGAACCTCGGAATTCGATTCCGGACACACGCCCAGGTCCCATATTTTCCCACGGGCCCTCAGAAATTGCCAAATCACGAATCCGGGCCCGTTTTCCCAAAATATTGACCGAAGTCAAACTTGGTCTTTTTAAGAAATCCTAAAGAAGAAAATGGGCATATTTTTACTCAAAACCCCTCCCAATTCCCGAACCAATCGCCCCCGCAAGTCGTAAATTAGTTAAAGCAAGTACGGGAAGCTTTATTTAGGGGGACGGGGTTCTAAAAGGCAAAACGACCGGTCGGGTCGTTATAGGAGCAATACCCGCTCACCAACCATAAAAGCCACATCTCGAACATTGCGGTCTGCATAGCTCTTTTGCCTGGACTGCGCTGAACGAAGCCTATCCTGAATAATCCTGACCTTGTCCAAGGCCTCCTGAACTAGATCCGTACCCAGCAACCGAGCCTCTCCCGGCTCGAACCATCCGACCGGAGACCGACACCGCCTACCATATAAAGCCTCATAAGGAGCCATCTGGATGCTCGACTGGTAACTGTTGTTGTAGGCAAACTCCGCTAAGGGCAAGAACTGATCCCATGAACCCCCAAAGTCAATAACACAAGCTCGGAGCATATCCTCTAAGATCTGAATAGTCCGCTCGGACTGACCGTCCGTCTGGGGATGAAATGTTGTGCTCAACTCAACTCGTGTGCCCAACTCTCGCTGAACTGTTCTCCAGAAGCGCGAGGTAAACTGCGTACCCCGGTCCGAAATGATAGATACGGGCACACCATGAAGGCGAACAATCTCCCGAATGTAGATCTCAACTAACCTCTCAGAAGAATAGGAGACTGCCACGGGAATGAAATGTGATGACTTGGTCAGCCTATCAATAATGACCCAAACTGCGTCGAACTTCTTCCGAGTCAGCGGAAGTCTAGTAACAAAGTCCATAGTAATCCGCTCCCACTTCCACTCGGGAAGCTCAATCCTTTGGAATAAACCACCAGGCCTCTGATGCTCGTACTTAACCTGCTGATAATTCAAACAACGAGCCACATATGTTATGATATCCTTCTTCATTCTACGCCACCAATAATGCTGCCGGAAATTCTGATACATCTTTGCGGTGCCCGGATGAATAGAGTACTGGGAGCTATGGGCCTCCTCCAAAATCGAATCTCGGAGCCCATCCATATTAGGCACACATACTCGACCCTGCAATCTCAAAACTCCATCATCATCTAAGGTAACATGCCTGGCACCTCCGTGCTGCACCGTGTCTTTAAGGACACACAAATGGGGATTATCATACTGCCGATCACGGATACGCTCCAATAATGAAGAGCGAGCGACCGTGCAAGCTAACACATGACTGGGCTCAGAAACATCCAGTCTCACGAACAGATTGGCTAACACCTGAACATCCAAAGCAAGCGGCCTCTCACCGACTGAAATATAAGCAAGACTGCCCATACTGGCTAACTTCCTACTCAATGCATCGGCCACCACATTGGCCTTCCCCGGATGATATAGAATGGTGATGTCATAATCCTTCAACAACTCCAACCACCTCCTCTGCCTCAAATTCAACTCCTTTTGCTTGAACAAATACTGAAGACTCTTGTGATCCGTGAACACCTCACATGCCACGCCATATAGATAATGCCTCCAAATCTTCAATGCGTGAACTATGGCTGCCAACTCCAAATCATGAACCGGATAGTTCTTCTCATGAATCTTCAACTGCCTCGAAGCATAGGCAATGACCTTGCCATCCTGCATCAACACTGCTCCAAGCCCAACACGGGAAGCATCACAATAGACTGTATAAGGCCCTGAACCTGTAGGCAAAACCAACACTGGTGTCGTAGTCAGAGCTATCTTGAGCTTCTGAAAGCTCGCCTCACACTCATCCGACCATCTGAACTGGGCACCCGTCTGGGTCAATCTGGTCATCGGGGTTGCAATGGATGAAAATCCCTCCACGAACCTTCGATAGTAGCCTGCCAACCCCAAGAAACTCTAGATCTCTGTAGTTGATGCTGGTCTAGGCCAGCTCTTGACTACCTCTATCTTCTTTGGGTCCACCTGAATACCCTCTGCTGATACAACATGACCCAGAAATGCAACTGAACCCAACCAGAATTCACACTTGGAGAACTTTGCAAATAGCTGACTATCCCTCAGAGTCTGAAGAACCACTCTAAGGTGTTGCTCGTGCTCCTCCTGGTTGCGGGAATATATCATATATCATCAATGAAAACTATCACGAATGAGTCCAAATAAGGCCTGAACACTCGGTTCATCAAGTCCATGAAAGCTGCTGGGGCATTTGTCAACCCGAATGACATAACCAAGAACTCATAATGCCCGTACCGAGTGTGGAAAGCTGTCTTAGAGACATCGGATGCCCTAATCCTCAACTGATGGTAGCCAGATCGCAAGTCAATCTTGGAAAATACCCTGGCACCCTGAAGTTGGTCGAACAAATCATCGATCCTCGGCAGTGGATACTTATTCTTGATCATTACCTTGTTCAATTGCCGGTAATCAGTACACATTCTCATCGACCCATCCTTCTTCTTGACAAATAACATCGGCGCACCCCAAGGTGAAACACTGGGTCTAATGAAACCCTTCTCAAGAAAATCCTGCAACTATTCCTTTAACTCTTTCAACTCCGGCGGGGCCATGCGATATGGTAGAACAGAAATGGGCTGAGTGCCCGAAACCAGATCAATGCAAAAATCAATATCCCTGTCGGGTGGCATACCCGGCAGGTCTGAAGGAAAAACATCAGGGAACTCACAAACAACGGGCACAGAATCAATAGAGGGAACCTCAGCACTGAATCACGAACAGAGGCTAAATAGGCCAAACACCCCTTCTCGACCATACGCTGATCCTTCACATATGATATAACACTGCGGGTAGAATGACCAGGAGTCCCTCTCCACTCTAAACAAGGCATACCCGGTAAAGCTAAGGTCACAGTCTTGGCATGACAGTCCAAGATAGCGTGATAAGGTGATAACCAGTCCATCCCCAATATAATATCGAAGTCAACCATGTCTAAAAGCAACAAATCTACACGAGTCTCCAGACCCCCAATCACCACAACACAAAAATGATGGACTCGATCAACCACAATAGAGTCACCCACCGGTGTAGACACATAAACAGAAATACCCAATGCATCACTAGGCATGACCAAATACGGGGCAAAATAAGATGACACATACGAATACGTAGACCCCAGATCAAACAACACTGAAGCATCTCTAACACAAACCAGAATCGTACCTGTAATAACCGCATCTAAAGCCTCTACCTCGGGCTTGGCCTGAAGAGCATAACATTGGGGCTGGGCCCCACCACTCTGATCTACCTCTCTAGGACGGCCTGCTGCTGGCTGGCCTCCACCTCTGGCGGTCTGAGCTCCACCTCTATGAACTCTACCTCCACCTCTGGCACCTCTACCCCCACCTCTAGATGGTTGGGCGGGCTGTGGAACACCTGGTGCCTGAACCATGGCACGAGAACCCTGGTGCTGAGAACTGCTCGGTGCTCGAGGGCAAAATCTGGCAATATGACCCGTGTCACCACAAGTGTAACAAGTCCTCGGCTACTGAGTCTGCTGGCCCTGTCGACCTGAATGACCACCACGGAAACTCTAAAGTGGCGGCGCACTGATAGGAGCTGGCGGTGCACTGAATGGCTGCTGATCAGAATAATGCGCGTGAGAACCACGGCCACCTGAGGCACCGTGAGAAACCTGGATGGCTGACTGGAAAGGCCTAGAAGGCTGACCCCTATCATACGAATCTCTGCCTCCAGACGAGGTACGACTGAATCGTCCTGACTGACGGAGCCTCTTGTCTGCCCTATGACCACCCCCTGTGACAATACCATCACAATCCTCCGGGCCACATTGGCCGCCTCCTGAAAGGATATCTCGCTCCCAGCTTCTCTAGCCATCTGGAGACGAATAGGCTGAATGAGTCCATCAATAAACTGTCTCACTCTCTCCCTCTCAGTGGGAAGTATAACAAGAGGATGGCGAGCCAAATCAATAAACCTGGTCTCGTATTGGGTGACTGTCATGGATCCCTAATGGAGACGCTCGACCTGCCTCCGATAGGCCTCTCGCTGTGTAATAGGGAGAAACTTCTCCAGAAATAGATGTGTGAACTACTCCCAGGTCAAGGCTGGAGATCCTGCTGGTCTAGCTAAACAATAATCCCTGCACCAAGTCTTGGCGGATCCAGACAACCGAAATATAGCAAAATCAACCCCATTGGTCTCAACAATACCCATGTTCCGAAGAACCTCGTGGAAACTATCCAGATAATCCTGGGGATCCTCAGTAGATGCACCGCTGAATGTAGTAGTGAAGAGCTTGGTAAACATGTCCAACCTCCACAAAGCATCGGCAGACATAGCTGCTCCATCACCGGCCTGGGCTACCATGCTATGCTGAACTGCTCCAACCGGCTGAACTGCTGGAGTCTGAGTCTGGGGAGCTACCTGCTCTGGAGTGCGAGTAGCAGGAGTCTGGGCCCCTTCTCCAGCCTGAGAGACGGCTGGTGCTACAGGAAGCAAACCTACTCGGGTAACACTCTCCATGAGACCCACCAATCGAACCAGAGCGTCTTGAAGAACTGGGGTAGCAATAAAGCCCTCTGGGACCTGAGCTGGGCCCACCGAAACTGCTGGGACTGGGGCCGGAACCTCCTCGTCGAAGTCAACCTGAGGCTCCGCCACTGGTGCTGTTGCTCGGGGCTGAGCTCTGCCCCTGCCTTGGCCTCTAGCACGGCCTCGGCCTCTCCCTCTGCCTCTAGCGGGAGCTGCCTGGGGCTCGGACTGCTGGTCAGAAGATGAGGAAGTGCGTGTTCTCGCCATCTGCGATAGAACAGAGTAGAAATTCAATTAGCATTTGAGGAACAAATACACACGACAAGAAAGAACAAATGTGAGATTTTCCTAACTCTGTAGCCTCTGGCGGATAAATACAGACGTCTCCGTACCGATCCCTCAGACTCTACTAAGCTTGTCCGTGAGTTGTGAGACCTATGTAACCTAGAGCTCTGATACCAACTTGTCACGACCCGGATTTCCCACCCTCGGGAGTCGTGATGGCGCCTACTAATGAGAGCTAGGCAAGCCAACCCGACCTCTTTTAGCAATTATCAACAATAATATAAAAGCAACGAAATTAAATAATAAGTGGAAGTCTTAAATTATTGAAAACTAAATAGAAATGCGGAAAATTCAACATAAGCCTCTACCCAAGACTGGTGTCACAATACTCACGAACTACTAAGAATACTAAATACAATCGTCTGAAAGAGATCATAAACTGTTTGTCTCGAATGCAATGAGATAACAGACTAAAATAAAGGATAGAGGAGACGTCGGGCCTGCGAACGCCTGAAGTCTTGCTCCCACACTATTGTTGCTGCTGTCCGAAACCTGGATCTGTGCAAAATAGCACAGAGTGTAGCATCAGCACAACCGACCCCATGTGCTGGTAAGTGCCTAGCCTAACCCCGACGAAGTAGTGACGAGGCTAGACCGGACTACCACATAAACCTGTGCAGTTATATTTACATATACAGCGGAATCGAAATACATAGACAAGAAATCAATATGGGAAGGGGGCATGCTAAGGGGAAATAACAATTTCAAGTAAAAGTCGTCCAGCAACGAAGGAATTAACACAACTCAGACATTAATAAAGAGACAGAAAGCAACAAGTGCACGGCATCACCCTTCGTGCTTTTACTCTCATCCTCACCAAGCAATGATATAATAAAATGTGCACGGCATCACCCTTCATGCTTTTACTCTATTTCCTCACATATAATCAATAGAATCGGCACAGAATGGTACATCGTGCGGCACGGCATCACCCTTCGTGCTTTACTCTCTTTCCTCACCATAAGCAAACAATGCACGGCATCACCCTTCGTGCTTTACACTCTTTCCTCACAATAAACAAACAACGCACGGCATCACCCATGGTGCTTCAACACTCTTCCTCACCCAAACAACAATCACAAACAAGGGGGCATGGGAATGAACAAAAAAAATAAAAGAAATCCCGGCAAGGGAACACAATTAAACAATTAAATCCCGGCAAGGGTACAACATCAATAATCTCAATGTCCCAGCAAGGGAAAATAATCAATAAACAACAACATCCCGGAAAGGGAACAATTTAAATACTCTTTCTATTCCTTTCACTTTTATTTCATATCTCACTTTACCACTTGAGCTAATGCTCCAAAGGGTTCAACCATTTCATAGATATTCACAATTGAAATATAACTTGAGTCAGTGCTCCTCGTTGTTCATAGGTCACAATTTCCTTTCACAAGCTTTTCACAACAAATGGGAATCATCACTAAGGCAAGGGAAATACAACGAAATCAAGATATTCACAATTTAAAGACCCACGGTCATGCTAGACACCAACATATAGATACTCATCACCATGCCTATACGCTGTACTTAACAAGAAGTAATTAGCAAATAAGACTCAACTCCTAGTCCCTCAAGCTAGGGTTAAACCAAACACTTACCTCAACTTCCACGGCCAAATCAATCCACAACAACCGCTTTCCCTCTCGAATTCAGCTCCAACTCAATCAAATCTATACAATAATGACTTCATAATATTAATATATGCTAAACAAATCAAACCCAATGCCTAATTATAGATTTCCAAGCTTTCTTCCCAAAATCCCAAAAATCGACCCCGGGCCCGCTTGGTCAAAACACGAGGTTCGGACCAAAATCAAATCCCCCATTCACCCACGAGCCCGAATATATACTTTGTTTTCAAATTCGACCCCAAACAAGGTCTAAATCAAGAAAAATTAAAAAGCCCCAACCCTACCCATTTCTCTAATTTCTACCCTTAATTACATGTTTTAGGCTTAGGAATTCATTAGATATTGATGAAAAATGAAGGAAACGAGTTAAGGATTACTAACCCACGAAGTTTTGGTTAAAGAAAGCTTCAATGAACGCCTAAGGACCTTGGAGAAGAAGGAGTTCGTGAAAACTTAATGAAATCCCGTCACTGTTCTGTTTTGGAAATTTTTAAATAAATGGGCAAAATTGCCCTTCGCGTTCGCGACAGGCTGGTCGCGTTCGCGAAGGGTAGCACTGACAGGCCTTCGCGATCGCGAGACGAGTATCGCGAATGCGAAGAAGGAAATGCTGGGGTCCAGAAATTTGGTCTATGCGAACGCGTGGAACTTCACGCGAACGCGATGAAGAAGTTACGATAAGCTACGCGATCGCGAGGGTACCAGCGCGAACGCGAAGAGGAAAGAAGGCTAAGTCCCCCAGGTCCAGATAACTCTATGCGAACACGAGGGCAGGGGTGCGAACGCGATGAAGGAAAAACTTAGAGCTTCGCGAAGGCGAAGAACAAACGGGACCTGCAACAGCTGAAGCAAATCTACTATTTTTCTAAGTCGAAACCACTACTCCCGAGCCCTCGGGGCTCCTAACCAATCACATGCACTAACTCAAAAACATCCTACGAACTTAACCGTGCGATCAAATCGCCAGAATAATATCAAAAACAACGAATCAAACCTCAAAATTACTAGTTTTTCCTCAAACTTCATTAACTTTCAAATTTAGAACTTAAAGTCCGAAACACCTCAAACGACGTCCGATTTCAACCAAGCTTTACAGAAACATCTTAAATCACATATATGACCTGTACCGGGCGCCAGAACCAAAATACGGGCCTGATACCAACATGTTCTAATCAATTTTCATTTCAATTTTCCTTAGTAATTTCAAAAAAATAATTTTACTCAAAAATTCATTTCTCGGGCTTGGGACCTCGGAATTCAAATCCGGGCATACGCCCAGGTCCCATATTTTCCTACGGACCCTCCAGGACCGTCAAATCACGGGTCCGGATCGATTTACCCAAAATGTTGACTGAGGTCAAATTTATTCATTTTAAATACCAAAATTTAGCATTTTTCACACAATTTCACCTTTAAGCCTTTCGGCTACGCGCCCGGACTGCGCACGCAAAACGAGGCGGCTATAAATGAGGTTTTCAAGGCCTCGGAAGCACAGAATGGATAATTAAAACAGGTGATGACCCTTTGGGTCGTCACAAAGCCATTATGAAAAATGGGTTTGGTGAAGGGACTCTTTCAACCTTGATATGAAAATTGGTGACCTTTGTGTCATAAAATTAGAAAGAAGTTGAAAGTTATTTAAAAGAAAATCCTCACAGGCTCAATAGCTCTTATCATATGTTTGGGCTAAAATTTAACCTGATATTCTTTCTCAGTGATGGTGTTCATATTTTTTTCGTTTTATAAAGCTTTTTCAAACGTAGCCTTTCGCTTCACAAGCGGAGGACCAAAGATGGTGGAAGCCTTGCTGGTGTCTCATGAAGTTTGTAGAGAAGATGAAGGCAGAGATAGATGACTTTAAACAATGGAGTTATGGTAATGGAAAGTGACCCGTGTATGAGAGTGGATGTCACGCCCCCAAAGTAGGGTGGGACGTGATGGTACTCAACCTATCTTACCCGTTGAGCGGACCCTGTTCTTTCTAACTGAAGGTCATATCAGAACTTAATCTTTAATGAAAGCTAATAAAGTATAACTATTTTTACATGTTTTAAAAACTGAATAACACACTTAATATAGTAATGTTCTAACATAACCCACTTACAGTCTAAGAAACTGAATTGTAAATACATGGTCTACAAGCATTCCCCGAGAATAATATGAATATATAAAAATAAATAGAGATCTGAAAGAGAATTCGCTACCGCTGGAAAGAGTCAACAGATCTCACCAACTGAATCTGGAAAGTCTGCATCGAGTCATGCACGTGTCTCGCCACCTACAAACTCAATGTGGCATGCCCACACAGACTAAGTACCACCAAAGGATACCCAGTAGTCTCATTGACAACTTCCTAAGTGGAGGATAATGTAACACGCCGGAAATTTTCGAAGTGTTTAAAGGCTTTAAAAAAGATCGGCATGTGCTAATTATATTAATTCGCGTGTGAGAAAGGGCTAATGACATGAATGATATCACTTGAACATGATAATAAGTGTATGAGGTATATTAGGAAGGTTTATGGTCTAATAAGAGCCCTAACATGTTAACTAATCGATTACGATAAATTGGATCGGATTTTGCTGTTTTTTTTTCTGCAGTACCTCGACGTGACATGAGCGCCAAGTCAAGTTGGAAATTATATGATGGGCTAAAATTTCAAGTGAGTTCGTACAAGACTTAACTTCAAACGAGCATAAATCTTAATATATGAAGTGTTATATGGTGTTTGACCTATCAAATGAAAGGTCTATGTGTCTAATTTCTAATTTTTCAAACCTTTTGTGATTTAAATATTTTGTCCAAAATATTATTTTCAAGACCTACCCTTAGGGTTCATACAATATCCCATTACAACTTTAAATAAAACTCATATACATGCTACCCATACTCCAATATATCATATATATGAAGTTCAAGTGAAGGGATTAGCTCTTGTTGGAAGAATATCACTTTCTCTTTTTTTGGTGTTCTTGAAGATTCAACCTGTTTCCTATGTATTTGATCCATAATAATATTACTGTTATCATTAAATAATTTTATATAATCATCCTTGTACCAATAATACTTACCTTGAAGTATATCCATGGTGGATGAGCTTCTTCTTCTCTTTAGAAATCAATTCCAAGTTGAAGAACTAACTTATTCTCTCTCTAAACCCATATTTCGGCCCTTTTAAAAATGACCCATAAAGTTGCGTAGCCTCCCTGTTTAGCCTATGCATGCTATGCAGGAGGCCTTCTCTTGGCCAAAATTTTAAATTTCATGCGCAGGTTGCGTACCCTGCTGCGTAGCTGCACTACTACCTTCTGGTAAAAAGTCCATAACTCATTGTAGAAGAGAAGATGAATAGTGATGAATTGATATAAATGGATATGTCTTGAGTTTCTAATGATTCCAATAGACTTGATAACCTAATTGATGAAGAACTGAATCGAGAATCACCATTTGAATAAGATACAATACTAGTTCTTGAAATGGGTGTTCTTGAACCTAGGGTTTTATTGGAGAAGACAATGAATAGTGACTTGATGATGTTGGATAATTAACGTACTATCATTACTCACTCCAAATGATTATTAAATGATAAGAATGGAATTGAATGTGCTAATGGGTGAACCTATTGGATAATTTAGGATGGTTGAAGGCTTGTTGTCGAATTGTGAAGCCTAAATAGATATTTGTGAATCGCTTTGTATTTATTTTAATGTAGTTAGGGATATCTAATAGTAGATATTGAATTGTGGGAGATATTTGGGCATTTTAATCAATTGGAGCATTGTAGTATTTTTGGAGCTTGAAGATTGAGGTAAGTTGATTATGACTTACAGGGATTCTCTTTAAAAGTATGTTTGAGTTAATACGTGATATTATTTATAAATGTGCGTCCGTACTCGTGGAGACAAGCGGGAAGGATGTAATCATGTATTTCTAAGTTTGTTGCTTTGAAGTGTCATGCGATCTTATATAAAAATTTTATTTTCAAAACTTGTTTGCAAGATGACACTTAAGGAAAACGTTATAAGCTTTATTAAAACTTATGCATTGATAAGAGTATAAACTATTTGAGTGTTAAATATATTTTCATGAAAAAGTATGTGTTTTAAAATTTGAACAATGGAGTAGTATGTATCTTTAAAAAATTGATGTGAAATAGCTAAAGGCATCAACATGAAAATGGTTATTCATTTAATTCTGTTCAAATGGTTTGGATTGGCTATAAAAATTATGATTGGATAAAAATAGATCTTTTGAGGTTATTAGACTATAAATCTATTTTTGATATTCAAATGTCTTGAGAATTACTAGTGGAGACCACCAAGATTGGTTCGGATGTTGTGTTCGTTACCATAAAAACTAGATGTGCCGGTGTAGGGACATATTCCAAGGCTAAGCCGAGGTTTGTGGGATAAAGTCCCCTATTGAGAGGGAAAATGATCATTACTTAAAGTAATAAGGTTATATTGACTCGTACGACACTACGGGAAGCCGCCCAAACAAGTAGGGTGAAATACTTGTTGTTAGGATGATCACTAGTAGTTATTCATTATGTCGGTGTCGGTATAGTACTCCAGGTGAAAAGTAAAAGAAAACATTCTTATGTTTAGACCTAAGGAGCCGAAAATAATTTCAATGATTCAATGAGGTTGAAATGGTTTTATATGATTTCTACTAAAATATTGGGTTGATAGAGACGTTCTAAAACTTTATAGCATGGCTTACATTTTACTTGTCTTTTATTTAAAATGATAAAGAGCATGATTTTCATAACCATTTATCACTTTATGTCAGATATTGGTTGCATAAATTTTGTAAAATCTTGTCCCAAGAACTTGAGTTAGAGAAGGTCTATGACACTTATTGAGTACCGCTATGGTGTACTCATCCCTTAGGGGCCTCCCTCAGAGCCCATTTAGTTTACATGTTTCAGGATAAGGTATGATACGTGGCATGCAGACATGACTAGGATGACTCTTTTCCTGAAGTATGTGATTCGGAACCACTCCTATTTCGTGGTAGCTATCATATTATTTTATTAATTTGTGTTAGTCAGCCATTAGCCCAAGTCTTTAGTTCTATACTTTCGAATAGAGGCTCTATAGATAGTTGTGAAAAGTTATAGTAATGGGGTTGTACACGACATACATGAAAATATTTTTATTTTACTTAGTCCATTGTTATATTTATGAAAGACTTCATGTATGATTCTGAATTGGAAAATTCTTCCATCGTTTAACTTGAAAATATAGATATCTTTTTCAAAGAGTTCCCGCAGTTAAATCAGTTTTCATGCAAATAGTTTAGGTGTATTATATGGGTGATAAGTTAGAATTGTAGCATGACTATACCCTACTTGCTATTGCTTTTGTTATGAAGTGCCACAAAATAACCCCAAAATCCTAACAAGTTGCGCTTGATTGCAGGTTTGAGCGACAAGATGACAAATGTCAAAGATCGGCTCAAAACGGAGTGAAGCCTGCCAAGTGTCAAAGACCAATTGAAGTGGGGAACAAGAAGACCTAGCACGGACCGCACTGATTTGCCACGCGGCCGCGCTAGGAGATTCAGAGACTGGGTCATTCAGAGGGGAATCTGCGCGGTCCACGCTCCTTTTTACGCGGTCCGCGCAGATGAGATTCAGAGAGATGGTATTTTTCCAAAGTACTGTCACGCGGCCGCGCGCCCTTTTTATGCGGTCCGCAGCCGCGCTCCATTTCTGCTCGGTCCGCAATCCCAACTTCAGAGAACAGAGTTCAAAGAGTCCAAGAGCCAACACGGCCGCGCTCCATTTCTGCACGGTCCGCGCCTACCCCGCAGGGGCATTTTTGTCCAGATTTTCTAGCTCGGTATAAATAGATCTTTTTGACATTTTTAGGTCATTTTAACTACTGAACGAGAGCTGCGCTCGTGAGAACTACTTTGTAGCCTAATTTGGCAATTTTACTCTTGAATATCATACATTTTAAGTAGTAATCAATTATTATGTTCATTTCATCATCTATTTCTACTGTTTCTTCTTTAATTATGTCTAGCTAAATCCATTAGCTAGGGTTGTGGCTCAACCCTAGTGTGGGTAGTTAATGGGTGTTGCATTCTAGGGTGAGATTGAGATTTGGTATTTGTTATTTGGGTTGATTTTGTGTTTCAATCTAGAATTTGTGGTTGCAAACATGAATTCAAGCTTAGCGGGTCTAACTCTTCTTGAGAGAGAGAGTCTTATGACCCTAAGAGTTAAACCAACAAGGAATTGGGATGGACCCATGAGAATGGTAGTCCCAATTAACGGGTTAAACCTCGAAAGAATAATTACCCTACTTGAGCCCTAGTTTCCCGGTCTAATTGGCCTACCTAATTGGTCTCGAGAGAGTCAATTGGGCAAAATCGTTCTCTCTACCGAGAGGTGTGAGAATGAGTGCACTTGTGTAACGGCTATAGCACTAAACCCAAACTTATCAATCTCCCCTTAGTAGCTTCTACCCGTTAGCTAGCCACCTAGGTAGTGTCACAACCCTAGTGCCTTTTTCTCATATCAAGCACAACTTAGCAATATTTTCTTAGCATAATTTAGCTTTAAATTCTTCCTTAGCATAATTAGCTTTAAATTCTTAGGTTACAAAAGTAGTTTTAAATATAAAAACCCTCAAAAATGTTAGGAGTGCAAATAGAAGTACAAACGCATTTCTAAACTAAACCGGCAATACAACTCCATTCCAAGCTCCCTGTGGAAATTCGACCCCGATCCACTATACGGGTATTAGTTATTGCTACCCACTCTTACTACCATTGAGTAGTGTTGAGACGGCCGCGATCAATGGGTTGGTTCACTTGGGTCGGATAGTGTGCCGGGTGTCGGACACGTGAATTTGGGACATGATAGACAAGACTAGCATGGGCTACATATGAATATAATAAAATACAACATGTATAATAGACAATTCACATAACAAATACTAAATAATCTGAAAGCCAAAAATGATTTTGAAAACTAATTTTTTACTGATAAAAAGATGAAAACTAGGTCTGTATTTGATAATTAATAAATTTAAAACGGAAAGCTGAGTCACAAACTGATATCTAAAATTAGGCTGAAAATCGAGTTCTTTTAAAGAAGTAACTTTTCTGAAAACTTTGCACGTAGTGGACCTGCGTATGTCAAGCATCTGGGGACACGCACGGAGGAGTGTCGACCTATCTCCCTAACACATAATTTAGCCCGGTGTATGTGAGCATCTGGGAACATGCACGGGGGAGTTTCGGCCTATCCCCCAACAAATAATTTTGCACCTTCAAGCATGGGGTGGCTAACCCTGGCCATTGTGACATCATGCTCGGGGAGGTTGGCTACTTCTCCCTTTATAAATGTGATCACATTTTATCTAAATATGAACTTAAGAGCTGAGCAAAACAATCAGTTGCAAATAAGCAATTAATTGTACATAAGCAGCATAATTGCATATAGACAAATAATTGCAACATATCATACAATTTAATCACTTTCTATTATAGTGATTTTATACAAACATATACATAATTTATTCTGAATCGATATGCAATAATCCCTATCAAAGTCCCAACATCGTCCCGTGCAAGATCTCAGACCTTAGTCATATACAAATTTTCGAGAATTTGTATATGACTAAAGTCTGAGATCTTGCACGGGACGATGTTGGGACTTTGACTGGGATTATTGCATAACGACTATCCGAAGAAATAGGTCAGCTCTGTGGTGTTGGGTCAGCATAGCGATGAAGTGATAGGTCCTTTGGATAGGAGTTCCCTACTAGTATTTGTGGAAGCACTCTTGGATTGGACGGCTTGTGTGACTCGATTGAGTTGGGGATTTGGACCTCGATTTGAGGTCCGATTTTAAAATAAATTATATATTTGAGTTCGTAAGTGAATGGGTAGTCGGGTTTTGGTTCGAACCTCGGGTTTTGACCATGTGGGCTCGGGGTCGATTTTTGACTTTTTGGGAAAAACTTTAGAAAACTTATTTCCATGCATTAGAATTGATTTATTTAGCATTTATTGATATAATTAAGTAACTTGTGGCTAGATACGAGCGCATTGGTGGTGGAATCAAGAGGTAAAGCGATAGTTGAGGCTTGAACTGTGTTCGAGGCATCGAGGTAAGTGTTTGGTCTAACCTTAGCTTGAGGGATTAAGAGTTGTGTCCTATTTGCTATGTGTTATTTGCTGAGTACGCCATATAGGCATGGTAACGAGTATCTATACGTTGGTGTCAAGCATGCCCGTGAGTCTTATGTTATGATTAATGTGACTCCATTTGTATTGTTCATGTTTAATGTGGTGGTTGCTATTGTTGAGCAAGGTTTGTGGAAAGAATATTGATATTTGTACATTGAAGAGCATTGGCTCAAGTTGTAAAGTGATTTGTGGAAGTATAATTGGCAATTGAACCTTATAGAGCATTGGCTCAAATTGTGAATCAAGTTGTGAAGTAAATGTGAAAATGAGAAGAGGATTATGGTATTGATCCCTTGCCAGGACGTTGTTGCTTTTAATGTTGTTCCCTTGCCGGTATGTTGTTGTTTTGATATTGTTCCCTTGCTGGGATTTTATTATGATTCATTTATTCCTTGCCCTTATTGTTTGTGTTTGTTGTTTGGGTGAGGAAGAGTGTAAAGCACGAACGGTGATGCCGTGCATTGTTTTGCTGAGAGAGTGTTAAAGCACGAAGGGTGATGCCGTGTATTATTATTATTATTTTGTGAGGAAGAGTGTAAAGCACGAAGGGTGATGACATGCCGCACGATGTACCATTCCGTGCCGATTATATTGATTTTATGGTGAGGATGAGAGTAAAAGCACGAAGGGTGATGCCGTGCAGTTTATATTGATTATATGGTGAGGATGAGAGTAAAAGCACGAAGGATGATGCCGTGCACTTGTTTGATTTCTGATATTTGTTGATAATTGAATCTTGTAGTATTTTATATATTTGCTTGCTATCCTCCTGTTGTTATTGGATATTTCCCCGCAGCATGTTTCCCCTTCCCCTCCTGGACTATATGTATTTCTGCTTTTATTTTTCTGCTGTACATTATTTATCTGCACAGATTTATTTGGTAGTCTGGTCCTAGCCTCGTCACTACTTTGCCGAGGTTAGGCTAGGCACTTACTAGCACATGGGGTCGGTTGTGCTGATACTACACTCTGCACTCTTTTGTGCAGATCCCAGTGCTGCAGATTTCGGACCGCAGTGAGATTTTCCGCTTCTTGTTCATCAGGCGACCCGAGGTAGTCCTGCAGGCGTCCGCAGGCCTTGGCATCTCCCTCCATCTATTTTACTGTTTCTTTTATGTAGTTCCAGAGACAATATTTTATTATTTCTTTCAGACCTTTATTTGTAGTACTCCTAGACAGTCTGTGAAGTTGTGACACCAATCTTGGGTAGTTTTGTTATGGAATGGTGTTAGCAATATTATTAAACCTGAAATTGGATCTTCCGCTTGATTAAATTATGTTGTTTATAGATTGTTGGTTCTAAATTGTTAGCGAATTTAAAAATGGAAACAAGGCAAATAATTTAGTTGCTTGGCTTGCCTAGCTTTTACTTGTTGGCGACATCACGACTCCCGAGGGTAGAAAATCCGGGTCGTGACACTAAGCCAACTAAGTTACAGCTAAAAAATAATTTTGATTGATAAAAGAGTAAAGAAGAGAATAGTTACAATTTATACCCTCTAAACCCTAGGTGAATCATCCAGAAAGCAAAATGGTTAAGGATTCAGTACAAGTCTATAAGACAAACCCGGCCATGGACTATGGTGACATCTAAGGAAATTAACGTGTGCCAAATATGTAAACACAGAAAGTTCTACTTAAAACTATAGTGGACTTAACTGTAACTTAACAAAACTTTTATTTAACTAAATAACTAACGGGTAGGTATTGTTGCTATAGCCTGGAGTCCAACCGCGATCATGCACTTTTATGATTCTCAGCTTGATTCTGCATCATTTCTCCTCTCTTAAAACTTTCCTTGTCCTCAAGGAAGAAAGATGGAAACATGGTCTTCAGCACATGATAATCTTCCCACGTGGCATGCTCCTTAGGCATATCTTTCCAGTGAATCAGCAGTTGAGCAACAACCTTGTTCCTCTTTTTGATCATTCTTCTTTCCAATATCTCCTGAGGTTCTACACAAAAGGAACTAGCAATGTCCACTATTGGAGGATGGTTGAAAGTTTCTGGTATCTCATGGAAAATCTTGAGTTGCGACACATGGAAAGTGGGATGGATAGCCACGTGAGGAGGCAAGGATGACTTATAAGCCACTGATCCCACTTTCTGTAAAACCTGATAAGGACTATAATACTTAGCAGATAGATTGGGCAAATTCTGGTTGATAGAGTTAGTTGCCTGTAAGGTTGTATTCTTAAGTACACCCAATCTCCTACTTGCAGTTGCTTGTCACTTCTACCTTTGTTGGCTAGAGAATGCATTCTTTGTTGAGCCCTGTATAAAAGGAACCCGAGCAATTGAGTATTTAACTCCCTTGTGATCAAGCTCTTGTCTATCTCCTCATCTATAGCTTCTCCGACCAAATAGGGTAAATGGGTAGGAGGAGGCTGCCCATACAAAGCTTCGTAGGGTGTTTTTTGGATTGCAGAATGAAAGGTAGAGTTGTAACACCATTCAGCCAATGGAAGGTACAATGCCCAATCTTGCTGGCTATCTAAACAGTAGCACCTCAAATAGGTCTCAACAGTTCTATTCAGCACTTCAATTTGGCCATCCTATTGTGGGTGGTAGGCTGATGAGGTGCTCTATGTGACTCCATGTAATGTAAGTAACTCCTGCGAAAATTTGCTGATGAAAACACGATCACGATCACTGACAATATTCTCTAGCATGCCATGGCACTTGAAGATATTATCCATAAAGACTTGAGCTACAGAGGTGGCAGTATAAGGGTGACTGATAGTAATGGAGTGTCCATATTTGGTGAACCTATCTACCAGTACCAAAATAATATTTTTCCCTTTTGATTTTGGTAATCCGTCTATAAAGTCCATGATAATGCTAGACCATGCTGAGTAAGGAATACCCAATGGCTGAAGTAGACCTAGGGAAGTTGCAGCATCATACTTGCTTTTCTGGCACATTGCACACTTCCTCACATAGTTTTTAACCTCATCTCTCAGTTTCTTCCAATAGAACAGTGAAGAGATCCTTCTATATGTGCTTTCCATTCCTGAATGCCCTCCACTAGGACTGTCACGCCATAGCAGAATAATGTCATGCCTCAGCTGATTATCATTCCCAACTACCAACTTACCATACCTCCTTAATAATTGGTTAAAGAATGCGTACCCCTTTAGATCCTCCTCCTGCTCCTTGACCTTGCTGATTAGTTCCACCATTTTTGGGTCCTGCACCCAAGCATTCTTGATCCTTTGAAGTAGTAAAGGATCAGTTGGTGCAAGAGAGATCATAAACAGTTCAGCAATGGGTAGCTTGGAAAGAGAGTCAGTTGTCTTGCTTTCCCTTCCTTTTTTGGTCTCAATTTCAAAGTCAAGCTGCATAAGTTTGGCTATCCATTTCATTTATATTCCCGTGTGTAACTTCTGTTCCAAAAAGAACTTTAGATCTTGCTGATATATTCGCACTATGAAATGTCTTCCAGCAGATATTATGACCATTTGGTGACAGCCATCACCAAAGCCAGAATCTCTTTGTCATATACTAATATTCCTTGATGCCTCAAGACAACCCTTTGTTGAGGTATGCCAAAGGATGGACTACTTGCATCAACATTATCTCAACTCCATGATCACAAGAATCCCTCTCAACAACAAACAATAAGAGTTGTTTGGAAGGGCCAAAACAGGTGCACTAGTCGGTGCTTCCTTCAGCTTATTAAAGGCTGAAGTTGCTTTATCACTCCAATGGAACCCTTCCTTCTTTAACAGGTCTTTGAGGGGTTTGTAATAATACCATATCTCCAAATAAACCTCATATAGTACCCTGTTAGTCCCAGAAAACCCCTTCGCTCCTTCACAGTCTTAGGTATTGGCCAATCTTGTACGGAAACTATCTTCTTGGGATCAGTAGATACTCCTTCTGATGTTATGAAGTGACCCAAGTACGCAACCCCTGTAACTCCAAAAGAGCACTTGGATCTCCATATAAACAACCTGTGTTGAACTAACAGGTTAAAGGTGATTCTCATGCGCTGCAAGTGTTCTTCAAGGCTGCTGCTATATACTAGAATATCATCAAAGACCACCAGTATAAATTTTCCGAGATAATCCTTGAACACATGGTTCATGAGGCTTTGGAAACTTGAAGGTGCATTAGTAAGCCAAATGGCATTACCAAGTACTGAAAATGGCCAGAGTGAGTTTTGAATGCAGTTTTCTGAATATCTTCCTTTCCCATCCTTATCTGATGGTATCCCGACCATAGATCAAGCTTTGAATAAATCTTGGACCTACCTAGTTCATCCAACAATTCCTCTATGACTGAAATTGGAAATTTGTTCTTGATAGTCATCTTGTTTAGGGCCATGTAGTCTACACATAGTCTCTAAGAACATCCTTCTTCCCTACTAGCACCACATGTGATGCATAAGGACTAGAACTAGGTTGTACTATCCCTTGGTTTAGATCTCTTTAACTAGCTGCTCAACGGTATTCTTCTGACGTGAAGAGTACCTATAAGGCCTGACATTCACTGGGTTGCTACCCTCTAAAAGGTGGTAACTCTTTTGGAACAGAGAAAAGTTGATGGTACTCATCAGTGAGAGTCAGTATCTGAGGATGAGTTATTTGATTCCATCCACTCCTTCTTCCTCTGCTGGCAGTACTCTGATTATGAAGAGTTGACTACCTGTGTTGGCCAACTTACCAAGTCTTTTGGCTTCCAGTGTCCTGGTTCTATCCTTTGTCCCCTTTAATACTACTTCTCTTCCTTGATACACAAATCCCATAGTCAACTTCTGGAAACTCAACTGAAGATCGCCCAAAGATAATAGCCATTGCACACCTAAGATCATATCACATGACCCTAGTAACAACAATACGAAATCAGCAATGAAAGTGAGTCTTTGTATCATCCAAGTGAAGTTTTTACACAACTCTGCAGTCTGCCTGTTATACCAAAAGGTACATTAACTGACTGGGGCCTAATGGCCTGTATTTCACACTTCAGCTTCCTAGCTAGCTCACAGTCAATGAAGTTATGTGAGCTACCAGGATTAATCAAAATACTTAAGGGACTACTTTCAGAATATCCTGTCACCCTTAAGGTATGGAAACCTGGGACCCCATTCAATGCGTGAATAGAAATTTTACAAGCCTTCTCATGTTCTCCCGCTAGTTCTGTTTCTATCACTTCTTGTTCCACCGCTTCCTCCTCAACTATGGGCTCGGGATCTTCATTAACCTCCATCAAGTACAATTGTTTGGAGGTGTTACACTTGTGACTGGGGACAAACTTTTCATCACAAAAGAAACATAACCCTTACTGCCTTTTCTCACTCATCTCAGCTGGGGTAAGCTTCCTGGAAAACTTTTTTTTAGGTTATCAGTAGGCTCCTTCTTATACTAGCCTCATTCCCTTCTCGGATGTACTTCTTGGAGCTAAACTATAAGAGCATCCCTTTGAATGAGAAGACCCCCCACTGAATAGAGAAGCCTTAGTTACCTCCAGTTGAGCCATAAGCTAAGCTTCTGTGTTTCTAGCCAACAGGTATGCTTGGGGTAAGGAATAAGGTCTGTGATTCTTGACTGTGAATCCAATCTCAGGCTTTAGGCCAGTAACAAATACAGTGATTGGATATTTAGGAAGAATGACTAATCTAGTCATTATCCTGTCAAAGTCTCTCTGGTAATCTTCCACTAACCCTATTTGCTTAATAAGCTTAAACTCAGCTATTGGATCTGCATACTCATACCCAAACCTATCCACCAATGCATACACATACTCTTCCCAAGAAGGATAAGGAAGATGAGCCCTATTCCTCAAGTAAGCAAGATGTCATTCAATAGATAAGTCATCAAAGTATATCGAAGCTACCTTAACCCTTTGAGAATATTCGACCTCATCAATAGAAAAGAATTGTTCTACCTTGCATAGCCAAGCTCTGAGGTTGGTACTCTTGAAATGATGAAACTCCAGCTTTGTCATCCTTGTCATAGTTGCTCCCCTTGGAAAAGTGACTGCAGGTTGTTGGTTCCTTCCCGCTGAATCTCCACCTCCTTGGTTAGTGATAGATGTTTGTCCTTGAACATGACCTACAGGGATCTGGACTTGAAGGGAAGCAGCTCCTAAGGGAACTTGAGAGTAGGGTAAAAGGCCTAGCCCAAAGTGGTAACCAGTAGGAGTATGATGTGGTATTCATGCCCCTCAATGACTGGGAGGTACCCAAGTAGCTGGGTTGCCGGAGGGAGTGTAGATCTCTCCAGCCAGTTCTGCTTTCTACACTTTTCCCTCTATCATACTTTATCGTAGCTTCAATGGACTCTTTAAGCTCAGTAAAAGCCTACTCATGCTGGTTCTCAAGTTGGGTCTGTCGAACTGCAAAATTTGCAATTTCGACAGTCATCCTTTCGAACGTAGACTTAATCTCATCCATGTCTGCCATAGCTTCACCCACAGAGCTTAAGATAGTGCTCTGATACCAAATATGCAGAATGAAGTAAAGCAGATGAATGGAACAATAAAAGCAAGAAGAAGACTAACTAAGCTAACTAGGTTATGGCAAAAAGGTAATTTTGATTGATAAAAGAGTAAAGAAGAGAATAGTTACAATCTATACCCTCTCTAAGCCGTAGCTAAATTATCCAGAAAGCAAAATGGATAATGATTCAGTACAAGCCTATAAGACAAACCCGACCATGGACTAGATGGTGATATCTAAGGAAATTAATGTGCCGAATTTGTGAATACAAATACTTCTACTTAAAACTATAGTGGACTCGACCGTAACTTAAAAGAACTTCTATTTAACTAATTAACTAATGGCTAGGTACTGTTGCAATAGCCTGGAGTCCAACCGCGATCAGCCACTTTTATGATTCTCAGTTGGATTCTGCATCATTCTCAATGACCATTCAATTTCAACTTAGTTTACTTTCCTTAGGTTGTAACGTGAGGCAACATATAAGTTTGGCTTAGCCCAATTATTAATATGTCAATATAAGTGTTATATCCTTAGCTATGTACATAAACGTGACTACTTGTCTATTTTAAGTGTAAAACTTATTTAAGTCTCTCTTTTCAATACACAGAGCAATAGTAATGGTAGGGACAACATGTATAAGTTGACATCTGAGACTTATAATTATTTGAATAAGACTTGATTTGTACATAATATTGTACTAACCAAAATCCCAAATCATCTACCATCGAAAGTCCATGCTCACTCGTCAACCTCTATATTTATTTCAACGCCATCATAAGTTATTAAAATTAAATTTCTCTCATATTTCATCGAATAAATACACGAGTGGACTTTTAATGACGTCAAAGTTGTCTGAAATTTTTACAGTGGATATAAAATGTATGTATAGAGTTCTTTTTTGAGTGATTTTTGCAGTGAAGATAGAGGCTTATATGTTAGTGGCATAGATGGCCGGAAAAAAATAGTGATGATGGGTCGTGTAGAATTTTGTCTGTGTGTTAGTGCAATGCAGATAAATGGTGAAGATGGCCGGAAAAAAATAGTGACGATGGGTCGTGTAGATGTTTGTCTGTGTGTTAGTGCAATGCAGAGAAATGGTGAAGATGGCCGAGAAAAAGCCTCAGATAAGCTTAGCGGAAACTTTAGATAAACTATTAAAAATTGTAAAAATAAAATGGAACTATCTATATAAGATCAAAGTTTTGATTATTTGCTAAATTTTTTTGGATGGTCTCACCCAACTTTAGTGGATACTTTGTGAACTTTTGCAGCCTTTAGGGCAAAATAAGCACACTCATACAGTCATACTTTGTACAAAACTATATGCTACTGCTTTTGCTTCCATCTTTGATATACGCGATTTTCTTTCATTTTGTAAAATTAGAGCTCATCTTTTATTTTGCCTTCTCCACTTCGTGAGTTACTTCTTCTCTTTTATTATGGTGTTTCTCAAGAACCAATATTTTTTTCTTTCATTTTATATGCTCCCTCCGTCCAATTTATGTAGTGGTTTTTGACTTTCGAAGGTCAACGAATTTTCTTTTACCGTAATCTTTTTATGTTTTTTAAGAATTTGAATTGATAAAACTTGTGAAAAATTAAACAACACAGTCAAAATTTACCCATGGTAAGACCTACTGTTTGGCTCAAAAGTTAACGATGTACTTTATAAGCGATAAAACAATCAAAAAATAGAGAAGGGGTAAATCGTAATCAAATATAATAAGCCTAGAGATGCAAAGATGATAATGTTGTTGTAGATCTAATATTGCAAAGTGATAATGTATGTTAATAAGGTATTTTCGTCAGAAGTAGTGATATAGAGAGAGAAAGACAGAAAATGAGAGAGTTGTATTAGATCAGATGCCCCCTTTTTACAATGTGGAGGTCTCCTTTATATAATAGGAGACCTTCCTCGAAAGAATCAAAAAATTACAGAGATAGGTAACGTCTCCCTAGTATAGACACTGAGTTCACAACGACGTCGCTTTGGTCCTTACGGCCGAGTCGTACCCGCTACGTTGGTCGGCGTACACTCATTGGGCGTAGAGATACTGAGGGTCAAATTTGACCATATACAGTTAGTCCCTCCGCTGGTTGGAGACGCGTTTGGTGGGCGTCTTCGGAGGGCGGAAATGCGAACCTCGTCTTAGGATAACTTGACCTCGACCGGGGGCAGAAATATGAGCGAAGTGAAACATATGACGCTGTTGAGCCGCTGACGCATGGCTTCCTTTTTGGAATGATGTCATCGCCTGTATGCATCATCATATATTTGCCCCCGAGGCGGTTCAGAGGATGAAGTGACGTTTTGGTTTCCGGCGCATGTTTTGAATCATGACTCTTCGATTCCTGTGCAGTTTAT
Organism: Nicotiana attenuata; assembly: GCF_001879085.1. Taxonomy (NCBI): domain Eukaryota; kingdom Viridiplantae; phylum Streptophyta; class Magnoliopsida; order Solanales; family Solanaceae; genus Nicotiana; species Nicotiana attenuata. The sequence continues at coordinate 4,765,633 of NC_031990.1, forward strand.
CCTTATAAGTATGAGAAGGGTTTGATCTGATTCCACTTTCAAGCCTCTGAAAAGTATTTTCTGATACACCCTTTTTCCTTTCTTTCCTGTAACCGTTATTTCGTGAGGGACTTTCCCGCTTCTGTTGAAACCACACTTCCTAGCGTCAGTGCTTCGTTTCTCAAGTAGTATAATCATGGCAAAACGCGGACAAAATAATAAAAAGTCCAAGGATAATGCCCCGTCTAGGGTTCCGCCATCTTCTGGTGGTGAAGGGGAAAGGCGGAGAAGGCCCTTGTTCCTCTCAGCGTAGACAATGTTCTTCCAAAGGAGATGCACGTTCGCAGGGATTTTCCGACTAAAAGCCCTGATCTTCCCTGGGAGCACAGTGTTTTGCTACAATCCAATTTAGACGAGCTGCGAGAGACGCACCGTATTTCGGACCACGTGGACATGGTTTCGGCCGGGACGGATTATGCCAATGTGCACCGGCCTGGATATTGCGCCTTCTACGAGTACCCGTTCTTGATCGGTTACGACCTTCCAGTCTATACTCTGGCGGAGGAGCTTTGCCGTTTTTACAATGTGTGTCCGGCCCAGCTTACTCCTTATACTTTGAAGGTGTGCCGTATCATGACCACCTATGCGGCCAGGGCTGGGTGCAGCGTCTCAGTCCACCACCTCTTACAGTTGTTCAGCGCTGGTTACCTGAGGGGTACCATGCTGCAGTTGAAAGGTCGTGGCGCGAAGGGCTTGGTCGTTCAAGCCGATGATAAGCCCAACCGCCGTTTTTGGCGTAAATATTTCTACATCAGGACGGAGCACCTGGTGTCGAATCCCGAGGGTTTCCCGGAAAAATGGAATCCAGAACGTAAGTATTTCTATTTGTAAATTTCAGTGCCGCTTGCGCTTTCGACCATACGGCCATTGTGACCTTTGTTTTTCTTTCTTCTCTTTTTTATTCGTAGCGAGGGCTTCTCCACCCCAGCTCGTTGATGACATTAAATCGTGGGTGGGAAGAATAATATCCTATGCGGAGGAGTGCCGTACCTGGGCTGCCTTTCTTCGACAGTACGGCCCGTCAGGTAATTCTTTGGCTACGGTTTGGGGATTCCTTACGTGTTCGTTACCTGACTTGTTCGTGTTTGGCAGGTCGGAGCGCCCCAAAGAAGAAGAAAAAGAGAGTCGTCATCCTACATGGGGCGGGGACCGATTCTGAAGGTGGATACATACCCTGCGGTTCGCCCAGTGATGACGCCACGGAGGTTCCTCAACCGCTGCCTGTGGCGGCGTCCGCGAGGGGAGCGACTCCTTCGATGCCATCCCCTCGGGCTGTGGAGGGGTCCTCTAATAGTGAGGAGACGCCGGAAAGAAAGAGACGTCGGTTGATAACCGGCAAGGGGGTAGCCACGGTAGATGAGGGGGCGAGTGAGCCTCGTCGGGAGTCAAGGCCTGTTTTTATGGCGGATGCCATCCGTTCTGGGAGGTCGGCTCCCCAAAGGGGGGCTGTTCCTGACGCCAGGCCAACACGCATTCCGAAAATCGGCTCGTCGGCTGCCGTTGGAGGGGCGGATGATGGTGCCGAGAGGGTGGGCCCTGAGGTCGCCCAGGCAGATGCAGAAGCGTCAACGCGGGGTCCGGCCCGTGTTGGGATGGCGGTAGGTAGATCCAACCGTCGAATTCTGATCCCGGGGGGGTATAACCTGTTGCAACACAGCGAGCAGGCCGCAGCGGATATGACCCTACTATGTGCGGCCGCTGAGCGTGAAACGTTACAAGGGGTTAGCGACGAGGAACTATCCCGGAGGGTTGCCGGTGCGGCCTTACAGGTACTTTTCGATTCTCTTCATGTATCGTAAAATAAATTTTGATACATGCTGACTTGCCCTTCATCCTTTTCCTCTCTTTTTTTTTAGACTCTCATTTTGGAGATAGAGAGGGGGCGGCGAGCGCAAAGGAAGGCAGCCACCTTTAACAAGGTGGTAAAGAAATATCGGCGGTGCCGAGTCAAGCATCAAGCGCTGGCGGACCTACTCAAGCAAGACCCGGAATTTTGGGTTTTTCGTGAGGGTTTGGAGGAGTCGGAGGCCCAGCTGAGAAGGAGGGTGGCCGAGTTAGAGCAGATTGATGAGCAGCTGATGGCCGCCCTGGCCCGGAATATTGAGCTGGAGACTCTTCTCCAGTCTAAAGAAGAAGAGTTGGAGGTTGGCCGGGGGGTAGCGGCGGAAGCTGCTGATTTGCGGGTCAAGGTTGCCGTTCTGTCCTCCGAGCTTGATGCCAAGGCAGCTGAGATTGAAGTCCTCAAGCGGACTGCTACGTCAAGGCCTGGTGAGGATGCGCGTCGTGAGGCGCATGATATGTGGGTATACGTCGAGGCCAGATTGGTCGTCTTTGAGGAGTTCTTAGCTGCGGGTCGAGCTACCGAGGCAGAGGTTCAAGAGCAACGGCGCATAGTCTGTGTCGCTCGTGAAACTTGTGGGTATAGTTCTGATTCCCCAGACCGGGCGGGCTATAACTCCGAAGATCAGGTAGAGGACGGCGGCGGACGAGATGGCGATCCGTCGGAAGGCGTTTGATCAGGATGGCGAGGCCCCTTAGGACTTGTATTTATTTTGTTTTGCTGTACTTGGAAATGTAAATGGGTCCTTTTTGTACATGCATTTTTGGATGATAGTGGAAGTTATACTTTTACTGTTCTTTTCTTTCTGTATCTTTTATTTTCGGCCTTAGCTTTGTTGATGGTTTTAGCCGTGTGCGCAACTTCGACTATCTTCGAGTTACACGCTGTTATAGTCGAGCTGGGTCGACTTATCGGCGTCGATGGCCTTAGTCGTGTAGGTGACCGGCTGTCGTTGAGTTGTTTACTCACCTTAGTCGAATCTAGGTCGACTGTTGGCGGCGATGGCCTTAGCCATAATGTAATTGATGGCCTTAGCCATGCGGGCGACTTCGACTGTCGTCGGTTCGTTTACTCACCTTAGTCAAATTTACGTCAACTGTTGGCGGCGATGGCCTTAGCCATAATATAATTGGTGGCCATAGCCATGTGGGCGACTTCGACTGTCGTCGAGTCGTTTACTCACCTTAGTCGAATCTACGTCGACTGTTGGCAGCGATGGCCTTAGCCATAATATAATTGATGGCCTTAGCCATGTGGGCGACTTCGACTGTCGTTTCGTTTACTCACCTTAGTCGAATCTACGTCGACTGTTGGCGGCGATGGCCTTAGCCATCATATAATTGATGGCCTTAGCCATGTGGGCGACTTCGACTGTCGTCGAGTCATTTACTCACCTTAGTCGAATCTACGTCGACTGTTGGCGGCGATGGCCTTAGCCATAATATAATTGATGGCCTTAGCCATGTGGGCGACTTCGACTGTCGTCGAGTCGTTTACTCACCTTAGTCGAATCTACGTCGACTGTTGGCTATAATTGATGGCCTTAGCCATGTGGGCGACTTCGACTGTTGTCGAGTCGTTTACTCACCTTAGTCGAATCTACGTCGACTGTTGGCGGCGATGGCCTTAGCCATAATATAATTGATGGCCTTAGCCATGTGGGCGACTTCGACTATCGTCGAGTCGTTTACTCACCTTAGTCGAATCTACGTCGACTGTTGGCGGCGATGGCCTTAGCCATAATATAATTGATGGCCTTAGCCATGTGGGCGACTTCGACTGTCGTCGGGTCGTTTACTCACCTTAGTCGAATTTACGTCGACTGTTGGCGGCGATGGCCTTAGCCATAATATAATTGATGGCCTTAGCCATGTGGGCGACTTCGACTGTCGTCGAGTCGTTTACTCACCTTAGTCGAATCTACGTCGACTGTTGGCGGCGATGGCCTTAGCTTTTCATTCATTGGAGACGTAAATG
>NC_031990.1:4769668-4772589 GCF_001879085.1 Nicotiana attenuata
GGGAGTGTTCCATCCTGCAGATAGGATACAAATTGGTTGCACTAGTCCCAAGTCAAATTTAAAGAGAGTACCTCAGTGTGATCTATGGCTGAATGGAGGAGGGTGACCACGCTTTCTTTGTTGAAGTTTTTAGTAGCTGCGGTAATTTTGCTAAGCCGTCTACCTCCACGTTCTGTGCTCTCGGAACTTGTTCGAAGCGGCACTCGTCGAACTCGATCATTAGCCTGTGGACTTCTGACTGGTATTTTTGCAACCTCTGCTCTTTGATTTGGTAAGTCCTAGTGACCTGGTTCACCACGAGCTGAGAGTCGCAATGGAGAACGAGTCGTCGAGCTCCATACTTGATGGCTAGTTTCAAACTTGCAATAACAGCCTCGTACTCGGCTTCGTTGTTAGTCATCTCGGGGCATCGTACGGACTGGCGAATTGTTTTGCCCGTGGAGACCTCGAGAACGAGTCCCAGTCCCGATCCCGAGGCGTTAGCGGCGCTATCAGTGTAAAGAGTCCATAGGTCGGCGTTGGAGGGGGCAGGGCGTGCCTCCAATTCCGCTTCTGGTAATATCTCTGCGCTGAAGTCGGCTATGAAGTCGGCAAGTACTTGCGACTTAATGGCGCTCCTTGGGTGATATGAGATATCGTGCTCACTGAGCTCTATGGCCCATCGGGCGAGTCTGCCTGATAACTCAGGCTTGTGTAGGATACTTCTCAAGGGGAAGGTCGTCACTACCTTTATGGGGTGGCATTGGAAATAGGGTCGGAGCTTCCGTGAAGCCACGACCAATGCCAAAGCTAATTTTTCAAGGTGTGGATACCGTGTTTCGGCGTCTACTAAGGTTTTGCTAATATAGTAAATAGGAGATTGTGTACCTTCATTTTCGTGAACTAGGACTGCGCTGACCGCGACCTCGGATACAGCTAAATACACCAGCAGTGGTTCGCCTGGGTTCGCTTTGGCTAGCAGTAGCGGTGAAGACAGGTACGCTTTCAATTTCCTTAGGGCCTCGACGCATTCCTCATTCCATTGTAACCCATTGTCCTTTCTTAGCACATTGAAAAACTTGTGGCATCTGTCGGAGGACCGTGAGATGAACCTAGACAAGGCGGCTATTCGCCCCGTCAGCTTTTGCACCTGCTTTTTGCTGTTCAGTATCTCTGGTATTGCATCTATTGCCTTGATCTTGTCTGGATTGACTTCGATACCTCGTTGTGATACGAGAAACCCTAAGAATTTTCCCGATGCCACGCCGAAGGCACATTTCTCGGGGTTCAGTTTCATCCCGTATCTTCTCAATATCTCGAAGGTTTCTTTCAGATGGTCGATGTGGTCCTCTTTTCTTGTCGACTTTACCAGCATGTCGTCGATATAGACTTCCATAGTCTTACCGAGCTGCTCTTTGAACATTCTGGTTACCAGTCTCTGGTATGTAGCCCCCGCATTTTTGAGCCCGAAGGGCATTACCTTGTAGCAGTAAGTCCCTTGGTGGGTGATGAAAGTCGTCTTCTCTTGGTCCTCCTCAGCCATCATGATTTGATTGTAGTCGGAGTAGGCGTCTAAGAAGCTCAGTAGTTCATGTCCTGCAGTGGCGTCGATCAGTTGGTCGATGTGGGGTAGTGGGAATGAATCTTTTGGGCATGCCTTGTTCAGATTGGTGAAATCCACACACATTCTCCACTTCCCGTTCTTCTTTTTTACCATGACAACGTTGGCGACCCACTCGGGGTACTTTGATTCTCTGATGGAGCCGTTGGTCAGTAGCTCGTCTACTTCTTTACCGACCGCTTCATTGATAGCGGCGTTGAATTTTCTCCTCGTCTGTCGCACGGGCGGATGTAATGGATCGACATTCAGCTTGTGGGTGGCGATGTCTCGCGGGATTCCCGGCATATCTGAATGGGAAAAGGCGAACAAATCTGCATGGTTAGTTAAGAATTCACAATACTTACTTGGGTTGGCGAGACCTTGCCCGATATAGGCTTTCTTCGTAGGATCGGTTTTGTCCAATTGGACTGGGTCGAGGTCTTCGACCGTTGCTTTACAGGCTTCCACGACGTCGGGGTCTTTGATGACGTCCGTTGTCGGGTTGACCTTAGTTCCCGACACGGCTAATTGCTATGCCTCCGCGCTCGCCCCCTTTAGCTGTTGGGTGTGGGCGCAGTCTTGGGCTATTTTGTAGCATTCTTGTGCGGTGCGTGGCTCGCCTCGAATACTGAATACTCCCCATGGGGTAGGGAATTTGATCACTTGGTAGTGGCTTGAAGGGACCGCTCGCATGGCGTGTATCCATGGGCGTCCTATGATGACGTTGTACGCCGTTTCTTGGTTCATCACGTGGAAAGTTGTTTCCAGCGTGACTCCTCCCGCTAAGACAGGCAGTGCTATTTCTCCGGACGTCCGTTCCACTGCATTGTTAAAACCGGTTAGTGTTATGCAGCGGGGTATTACCTTATCCTCGAGCCCCATTTGTATGAGGACCCTTGGGTGGATAATACAGGCGCCACTTCCGTCATCGATCATGACTCTTTTAACATCCGTATCAGCGATACGTAAAGTGATAACTAAAGCATCATAATGAGGGAAAGACAAACCGTCGGCATCAGACTTATCGAAGGTGATACAATCTTCGAAGTCCTCATACCGTTCATGGGCGATGGTCCGCTTTAGTCCGTGTGTGGTGGCGAGTTTGACGTGATTGATCGCTGACTCGTCGTCGCCTCCGATGATCATGTTTATCGTGCGCGCAGGGGAAGGTGGCTTCGGCGGCCCGTGGGGTTGTTCCCGTCCGCGTGCAAAGTTGATTTTTCCTTTGTCACTGAGTAGCTCCCTCAGGTATCCCTGGTTCAGCATCCTGACCACCTTTTGCCGCAGGCCTAGGCAGTCTTCGGTTTTGTGTCCTCGTTCCTGATGGAACTCACATAGGGCG
>NC_031990.1:4772689-4773359 GCF_001879085.1 Nicotiana attenuata
AAATGACAAATAGCAATTAATTATGGTTTATAAGGGGGGGGGGGGGGCAATTAGGCAGTTTAGTAATTAATATGTTGAATGTCGCGTAGCAATTAAGTCACATAAACATGTAGCAATTAAGGCATAAATTCAAGACATAACGTTGCGCAAGGACACCTTGGTTCAATAATAACAAGTAACACGATAAAGGGAAATGTCAACATAAAGGATCACGGAAATAGTGGAATAAGACATTTAATGCACTTGAACTGATAACATCAAGAAATAATAGCAAACTACAATAAGTGCACGGCATCACCCTTCGTGCTTTAACACTCTTCCTCACCCAATCGACAATCACAAACAAGGGCAAGGGAATAAATAAACAATAATGGAAATTCCGGCAAGGGAACACAAACAAACAATTAAAACCCGACAAGGGCACAACATCAATAATCTCAACGTCCCGGCAAGGGAAAATATTCAATAATCAACAACGTCCCGGCAAGGGAATAGATCAATACTCTTTCTCTTTCTTCCACTTTCATCTCATAATTCACATTATCACTCGAGCCAATGCTCCAAAGATTTACTTATCTCATATACCTTCACAATTTGTATTTCAACTCGAGCCAACGCTCCACGAAGTTTAAAGATCACAATTCCTTTCACAAGCTCTTTACAACATATA
>NC_031990.1:4776055-4782370 GCF_001879085.1 Nicotiana attenuata
GTTGAGGCCGTTTTAGAGGTCGAGGAAGAGGCATCGCTTAGCCTAGAGCTCGAGCAGCAACACCAGTGGAGGAGCCTCAGGTAGATTTTGAGGATGAGGCTCCGGCCCGGACCGTTCCAGAAGGGCCAGCTCAGGTTCCAGAGGGGTTCATCGCCACCCCGGTACTCCTAGATGCTCTGGTCCGTCTAGTGGGACTTATGGAGAGTGTAACCCAAGCATGCATACTTCTTGTAGCCCCAGCCGTCTCTCACGCTGGAGGAGGAGCACAGACTCCTGCTACTCGCACTCCGGAGCAGATGGCTCCCTAATTCCAGTCTCCATCAGTTTAGCCAGTTGGGGTAGTTCTGTCGGGTGTTGTGGCACAGACCGGTGATGGGTCAGCTATTTCTTTTGATGCCTTGTGGAGGCTGGACAGGTTCACCAAGCTTTTTACTACTACCTATGTCGGTACATCTTCAGAGGATCCCCAGGATTATTTAGACAGTTGTCACGAGGTTCAACGGAACATGGGGGTAGTGGAGACCAATGGGTCGACTTTGCTGCTTTTCGTCTTTCAAGTTTCGCCAAGAAATAGTAGAGGGATTATAGTTTGGCCAGACCAGCTGGGTCACCAGTTCTGACTTGGGACCAGTTCTCTCTGCTATTTCTCAAGAAACTTCTTCCTGTCACTCAGATAGAGGACTACCGCAGGCGGTTCGAGCATCTTCAGTAGGGTTCTATGATTGTCACCCAGTATGAGACTAGGTTTATTGATTTGGCTCGTCATGCTCTTCTTATACTCCCCACTGAGAGAGAGAGAGAGAGAGAGAGAGAGAGAGAGAGAGGAGGTTCATTGAGGGACTCGCTCAGCCCTATTCGATTGTAGATGGCTAAGGAGACATGGAGCGAGATTTCTTTTCAAGATGCGGCCAATGTGGCTAGGATGGGTCGAGATGGTTCTAGCTCATGGGAGTGGTCAGGGGTCTGACAAGAGGCCTCGTCATTCTAGTAGGTTCAGTGGTGCCTTTTTTGGAGGCAGGGATTCTTTTGTCAGGGGCCATCCTCCCAGGCCGTTTCATTCAGCACTTCAGGCTTCTCACGGTGCTCCAAGTGGTCGTGGTTCTCATGTGTAGTATTCTGATCAGCTACCCTACAGTGCATCGCCAGCTCCTATCGGTGCACCTCCACTCCAGATTTTTCAAGGTGGCAACTCAGGCTGTCAGGGTCAGTTTCAAGGCCAGCAGTCCCAGCAACCGAGGACTTATAATACTTGTGGCGATCTGAGGCACATTGCTAGATTTTGCCTTCGAGCATCGAGCAGTTCTCAGTATCAAGGTTCTCGTGCCATGGTTTAGGCACCGAGTGTTCCACCGCCCGCTCAGCCAGCTAGAGGCAGGGGTCAGGCAGCTAGAGGTAGAGGTAGAGGTGATAGAGGTGGAGGTCAGGCCACTAGAGGTGGAGGCCGTCCCAAGGATATAGTTCATAGAGGTGGGGCCCATCCCTGATGTTATGCTATTCCACCTAGGCCTGAGGCTGAGTCCTCCAATGCAGTTATCATAGGTACGGTCTCAGTTTATAGTAGAGATGCTTCAGTTCTATTTGATCTAGGGTCTACATACTCCAATGTTTCATCTTATTTTGCCCCACATCTGGTTGTGCCTCGTGATTCTTTAAGTGCTCCCATGTATATGTCCACGCCAGTAGGTGATTCTATTATTGTAGACCGTGTCTATCGTTTGTGCGTGGTTGTTATTGGGATTTTTGAGACTAGTGTAGACCTCTTACTTCTCGATATGGTTGACTTCGATGTTATTTTGGTTGGTTGTCACCTTATCATGCTATATCGGACTGTCATGCCAAGATCGTGACCTTAGCCTTGCCGGGGTTGCCTCGATTGGAGTGGAGAGGGACTCCTGGTCATTCTACCAGCAGGGTTATCTTTTATATGAAGGCTCGGTGTAGGGTCAAAAAGGGATGTTTGGCTTATTTGGCTTATGTTTGCGATTCTAGTACTAAGGTTCCTTTTATAGATTTTGTGCCAGTTGTTCGGGAGTTTCCAGAGGTATTTCCTGCAGTCCTGCCGGGGATGCCACCCGACAGGGACATTGACTTTTACATTGATTTGGCTCCGGGCACTCAGCCCATTTGTATTCCGCCTTATCGTATGGCCCTGCCAGAGCTAAAAGAATTGAAGGAGCAGCTGCAAGATTTGCTTGATAATGGCTTTATTAGACCTAGTGTCTCGCCCTGGGGTGCGCCGGTGTTGTTTGTTAGAAGAAGGATGGATCGATGAAGATGTGTATAGATTATCGATAGTTGAACAAAGTCGCCATCAAGAGAAAGTATCCATTACCGAGGATTGATGATTTATTTGATCAGCTTTAGGGTGCCAAGGTATTTTCGAAGATTGATTTGAGATCTAGCTATCACCAGTTGTGGAATAGGGCATCCGATGTTCCTAAGACAGCTCTTCGCACTCGGTACGGGCATTACGAGTTTCTAGTGATGTCATTTGGATTGACAAATGCCCCAGCAACGTTTATGGATTTGATGAACCAGGTGTTCAAGTCCTATCTAGATTCCTTCGTGATTGTTTTCATTGATGATATTTTGATCTACTCCCGCAGCCGAGATGAGCATGAGCAACATCTTCGAGTCGTTCTTTAGACTCTGAGAGACAGTCAGTTATGTATGCTAAGTTTTCGAAATGTGAGTTTTGGTTGAGTTCAGTTGCTTTCTTTGGTCACATTGTGTCAGCAGAGGGTATTCAGGTGGATCCTAAGAAGATTGAGGCAGTCAAGGATTGGCCTAGACCCACATCAGCTACAGAGATCCGGAGTTTCTTGGGTTTGGCAGGTTATTACCGTCTGTTCATGGATGGGTTTTCATCTATAGCAACCCCGATGACCCGGTTGACCCAAAAGGGTGCCTCGTTCTGGTGGTCAGACGAGTGTGAGGCGAGCTTTCAGAAGCTCAAGACAGTTTTGACTATGGCCCTAGTGTTGGTTTTGCCCACATGTTCAGGGCCATATACAGTATATTATGATGCATCTCGTATTGGACTTGGTCCGGTGTTGATGCAGAATGGCAAGGTTATTGCATATGCTTTACGACAGTTGAAGATTCACATGAAGAATTATCTAGTTCATGATTTGGAGCTAGCATCCATTGTTCACGCGCTGAAGATTCGTATGGTTGTCGTGTCCTAGCCTCGTCACTACTTCGCCAAGGTTAGGCTCTACACTTACCAGTACATGGGGACGGTTGTACTGATACTGCGCTATGCACTTTCTATGCAGATTTCGGTGCCGGACCTCGTTAGTAGATTTTGGGTTGCTGCCTTCAGTCCACGGGAGACCCAAGGTAGATCTGTCGGCGTTTGCAGACCTTGGTGTCCCCTTTTCGCTATTTTAGTTTTCTTGTCTCTTTCTATTTTGAGAACAGATGTTCTTTTAAACCAATATTTGTAGAATTTATTAGATGTTCGTGGATTGTGACACCAGATCGTTGGGTTAGTTATGTATTAGAGTTGTTGAACTGTTATATCACTTCCGCTCTTTATATATGTTTAGTTTTTAGCTATTATTTATTTATTCTTTGGTTAATAATAAATGTGGTAAAGTTGTATTTGTTGGCTTGCCTAGCTTTCAAGAGTAGACGCCGTCACGATCCCGACGGTAGGAAATCCGGGTCGTCAAGTTTATATTTTCTTACCTATGTTAGTGTTACCGTATATATAATAGTCTAAGTTAAAATTGATCTTCCATTGCATATAGATTGATTTTAAAAAGAAATATGTCTGTTATGCTACTGAAAAACTTAGATCCGCTGAGTAGCTTATGTAATAGCACAATAGATGGTACATAGAAATTTTGACAATAACGTCATACATGCAAAAATTATGATACTGGTCAATGTACTTCTAAGTATATTTTTATCCCGGAATCCAACTTTTGTCTTCCGAAACCAAAGAATATCCTTTTAAATTTGTGTAAAAATAATTTTCAGTATATTATATTTTGTAATTCTAATAAATAAAGCACACGGACTAGCATCCTAAATATTGGACTATATTTATCGTAATATATTTTCTTGGACGAAGAACTATATGTTGCACTCTCAAGAGGGATATCAATATCGACAACAAGAGTTCTGATTATGGTAGAACAACCAAAGTATTAGAAAGAAACATACACAAAAAAAATCATCCTACTATGACGTGTTCGGTAAGATACCATCACAACAAATACTTTTAAATTATAGTATGTAATTATCTAACATGACTAAATTGATCATTTGTATAAGTTCTGATGATGTCCTTTCATTTTGAAGTCACGTATTATGCTATATAATAATATTTCCCGGCTTTTTGATGATTTAAATGTTTAAACCATTGCGTGCTATTATTCATAGATACTAGTTTAGATAAAAATATGAAAAAGTAAAAGAGAGGAGGTGTGGTAATTCAAAATTAAGCTGCTTCTCGTACGAAGACACAAGTTACATAAAACTGTGACTAATTATAAGATTGAACATATCATTGCATAAGCTTGGAGGAGCCAACATTGACACACAACTACTTGAATGGAACAGTGAGGAAACAACTTCCTACTTGAGAGTACTTATGAAAGTTAGAACTGTTTGCATAAGCGTGAGCACGAGGAGGAACACGGCTGCTGCAGTTGAAAGTCCCACCCAAGGTCCATTAAAGTAATTGTGCCTCAAATTTGCCATCCTTCTATTCCATCTTTTATTACAATGCTCAACCACATTTTTGCATTCTTCTTTGTAATAGAAGTTAGTAGGAGGGATGACTCCATCGCCAAGTTTGTTAAAGATGCTAGCCACATCACTGTCGTCGCCTATCCGGTTCCTAATGATTCCCTTCAACCGTAGCAACTTCACATCTTCAGCTGAGTTGATAAGACGATCCATAAAAATCACGTAATCTGTGAAATATTTAGTGTATACATCAGAAGAATGTTGCTCGTAAGCTACTAGATTCCTCAGGACTGTCTCTGTATCCAGCCATGCCCCATGACCCCTTGGGCGCGCCCCGTGGCGTCCTAGCGAACCTCCCAATGCCTAGCGCCACGGACGGTCCCGTGGTCTTGGCCGCGCCAAGTGACAAGCGCGCAGGTGCCTCTGTCGCCCCACCGATATCCCTCGCGAGCGCCAAGCCGCAGGCAGAAGCCAACAGCGCCGCGCGCGCAGACAACGCTGCGCGCGCAGACCGTGATGCCAAAGACACTGCTGCTGACAACGGACCTGCTGCTGCCTTATAGAAAACTAAGTCATTTTCATTGTAAATATAGAGTAGTTTTATTTCATGTACTTCCATTATGTTTCTCTAGCTTAGTCAAGTCTAGTCTTGTAACTTTGGATTATTTTTTTTAAGTACTATTAGGGGGGATCAAGCAATCAAAACTTTCTAGCAAACAAGCAATTCTCTGTACTGGTGTCTCTCCCCCTCGACACCGCGTTGCTTTTCTGTAATAGCTTTCATTAATTCAATCAAGCTTTCTTTCATTCTGAATTCTCACTTCTGTTCTCTCAATTGCTCTTGACATTGGTTTTCCCGTATGGCACTGACAATCTCGTCTAGCATACGGAGGGGACCTCAGTTGGCGGACAGCAACTGCACTGACATCAGTTGCCTAGCCTTACGTCGCCCTTCTAAGGAATCTCAGGAAGGCGCCGCGTAACAGTTGGTATCAGAGCCTAGGCTCGACATCGGACGAGGGAACGTATTGACATACCACCATTTCTGACCATGGTGAATCATGGGGACCGCATTGCGGCCCTCGAAGGGACGGTTGAGGTATTGCGGCCTATTATGGATACGGTGCCTGAACTAAGAACCAGCCTACTGCAAAGGTTGGACGACCTGGACCGCAGGGTGCTTCAGGTCGAAGTTGACGTTGAAAACATCAGTCGCGACTCCGAGGGAGACCGGCAGACGGCAGCCACAGAGGCAGCCGAAATCTTTGAGAAATTCGAGGGGCTCCAACAGGAGCGCACCGAGGATTTAGCCCACAGGGCACAAGAGGCAGAAAAGGTGACTGTCATGCAACAAACCATTGACAAATTGACAGACCAACTCAATGTTGTCAACGCTGCTTTACAGGGCCTACTCCGAGGAGGTGGAAACCAAATCGGAGGTGCTGTGAACTCCGCTTTCGCGACAAAGAAACTGAAAATTCCTGAGCCAAAGCCATACAGTGGAGCTAGGAATGCCAAGGAAGTGGAAAACTTCATCTTTGACGTCGAACAGTATTTCGATGCTGTTGGGGATCTGGAGGAAGCTAAGAAGGTAGCAACTGCTGCCATGTATCT
>NC_031990.1:4782470-4784488 GCF_001879085.1 Nicotiana attenuata
ATTTCAGTAAAAGCCTAACTGGGGCAGCTTTGGATTGGCATGGTCGTCAAAATATCGATGGGTGGCTTACATTAGGCGACATGGCTCAAGACTTTGTCCGATACTTTCAACGCAAATCAAGTGTTACCCCAGACCGCACCTTGCTATCTAAGATGGAAAAGAGGCCGGAGGAAAGCTTTAATGAATTTGGGCTCAGATGGAGGGAGCAGGTTGCTCGAGTCAGTCCCCCGATCAACGAAGAAGAAATGGTTAAGCTTTTTCTACAGGCCCAGGGACCCACCTACTACAGTCATTTGATCCCGGCCTTGGGTAAGCCTTTTAATGATGTGTTAAAAATGGGGGAGCTAGTGGAAGAAGGAATCAAGTCAGGCAAAATCGTGAGTCGTTCGGAAGCCAGTCAGAACGTACCAGTAAGCTTGGTTGGAAGAAAGAGGAACAGAAAGGACGATCCGATAAGTTTTCCCGATCAGCACTTCCGGCCTCGACATCGTCCCTGTGGTTATCCTTGTGCATTAGATGACCTTGTTTGATGCTACTTCTCTCCACAGAAATCCCAAAGTCGCACATCACACTCTCAGTACCCAGCTCCTCAAAATGCCCATCTATCCCCGCGAGCTTCCCAAAAACACCCCGGCTCAGGTTTCCGGCCCAATCCGGCATTTAAGAATGAGAGGTTACGAAAGAAGAAAGACTTCACTCCGTTGGGAGAATCATACGCCAGTCTGTTTCAGCGGTTAAGGACACTGGACATGTTGAAGCCGATTCAGGCAAAAGTGCCGAACCCTCCTCCAAAGAAGTTCAATCCTTCTCAACAGTGCGCATACTGCTCAGGTGCCTTGGGGCACAACATAGAGAAATGTTGGAACCTGAAGAATGCAATTCAAAAGCTTATTGATGCAGGAGACATCGTCGTGCAAAATCCAGATGCAACAAACACTGGCCAAAATCCATCTCCTGTGCACAATGAGACGCATATGGTGGGTATGATTGATCGTGAGAATGAGCCGGTAGAAGAAACCCAGAAGCAGTTTGCTCAGAACAACGTGATGAAGACTTGTGAAAATTCCAGCAATCTTGATGTGAAATTCAGTGGCTAAGACGTCATGCTTGGTAATTGGAAAGACGCTCCATCTCTTGGAGTTTTGGTGGTTTATTGTGTTGTCATTTCTGTTGTCCGGGTTATTTTAGGGTTGTAATCCGGATATGGTCTTGTTACTCAAACCCTTCTATCCTTTCACTTTGTCTTGTTTGTCTCGTCGTAGTAACTTGTGTAGTGCTGTTTAGGTTTGTTCAAGGGTTGTAACTCTAGTCTAGTTTGCTTGTTTCGTTGTTTAAAGCCTTTCACCGTCAGTCTAATGCAATTCTCTGTTTCCCGCCATTTCTAGTCATTTTATCTGGTTCCTTTCTCCTTTTGCAATTCTCTTCATGCTGGTTCTGGTGACATGACATGCACGCATAATTCTCAGCCTGGTTTTATAAGTCAGTTTGGTAATGAAGCAATAAAACAATGTTAAAGATGTAAGGACAGTCGAGGGATTTTGAAATCTCTTCGAGCCCAAATTGTGTGAAACTGGGTCAGATGGAACATAATGAAATACTGGGGAAATGCATCATGCCACATCGGCTTGAAACCAAAGGCAAGTTTGCCCCAGGTCTACAGGGACTGTTCGTGGTACCAAGATTGTTGTCCAATGGTGCTAGGTAATTGACAAATACAGAAGGCAAATATGTGAATATGGTTAGTAATTCTGGTGCAATCAAAAGATGTTGTGTGTTTTCCTCAGCTTGTTTAACTGCGCAGTTTGTACTTGGTATGTTTTGAAGATTGGAATGACGAAGGCATTTTTATCTGCTATCCAAACACTTTGTCCTTTGTACCCCTTTGAGCCTCGACTATTTTCTTGCATACCCCTCTTTCGGAATCATTAATCAGACTCGCAAGTTCGAATGGGGAAGTAAATGGAGAAACAAGAGAAAAATAGTGGAAAAGAAAAAGAAGAAAAAAAAAAGAAAAGAAA
>NC_031990.1:4787289-4802347 GCF_001879085.1 Nicotiana attenuata
TGTGAGCACGTGATTTTTGCCCTATATGAATTATTCCCATAAATTCAAAACAAAATTACTTCTTTTCATTATTTGCAATTTTATGGATTTTTGTGGCATGTTTTGTTAATTGTTTGCATTTGTCTGTGCACGTTTATCATTGTTTAAGTCATGAAAAATACAAAAATACTTCGCATTTGCATGTAGGGTTAACGTCACATTTTAGGATTAATTAGTACTCAATACTACAGAAATAATAAAGAAAATAACAAAAATGGTTCTTTCGCATTTATACTTGTAATTTGTCTTAGGTTGCATTAAAATTAGGAATTAGTGTAGTTGGAAATTGAGTAATATAATTCAAGAAGTCGATTTGGGTTGTTGTTTGTTGCTTTGGCATTTAATAAAAATCAGAAATAATAAATACAAAATAAAAAAAAGGTGAAAAGAAAAGAAATTAATTGGAAAATTAAAGAAAGAGTGGTCTTAGTAAATGCCCAAATTTGGGCCAAATTGGCTTCACCCAAGCGAAATCCAATACAAAAATCACTCCAAAGACCGGCCCAATACAGTCCCTAACCCGGTCCGGCCCTCCCCTCACCAAAACAACGCCGTTTCCCCTCCTTTTGATCTGGACCGTCGACGTTCATCAATCCTACGGCTGAGAACTGGTCTCATTTTAATATACATATGTCCTGACGCCCTCAGAACCCCCTCCCCTTCGTCTCCCTCACCTCCACCGGACCACACACTAACTCCACCGTCCCTCCACCTTAAGCCGCCGGCCGGAAATCGTCTCCGCCGGCGGCGTTCATCCAAACCGCCTGAAAATTACACCACCTCTTCATCTCATCTTCCTCATCACGAATCTAGCATTATTTCTCCTCGAATCCCACCCCAAAGCTTCGAATATTAGATCGAAGTTTTCCGGCCATGACACAACTCCGTCCAAACCACCCCAAATTAACACCACATAACCGCCTTCACCTCCTCTATCAAACCCCCCAAACCCCATCCCTCAAATCTCGCCGGAATCGCTCGAATATTAAATTTAAATTTTCCGGCCAAAACCCTAATTGCTCCAAAATGTTCCAAATTGATGCCACATGGTCCCCTGGCCTTCCTCGTGATGAATTCAATGTCAATGGCCCTCAAATCCCATTGGGGATCGTTCGATTTTTGAATCTGTAATTAATGAGTGAGTTCTCGTTCTTCTTCCTGGTTTCTTTGTTTATTTTCCTTCTTTTCTTGTTTAAATCCCTCTGTTAGTTCTGCTATCATGTTTGTTAGTGTCCAATTAATTTTCTTTTTTTTAGCTTGGTTAATGATTGACTAGTTTGATTATTAGATTAGAGTTCATTTTATGTTGATTCAATACTGATTTTGTTAGGTTAATTTGAGTCTGTTTTAGGTATTAGTTTAAACCCTGCGTTGTTAATTTTTAATTAATTTTGTGTAGGCTTGACTGGTTTTAATTTGTTATACAGTGTAGTCTAAGTTGTTAATCAGTGTGCTAGGGTGTAGTTTTAATTTCGGTTATTTGGAGTAAATCAGTAGGTTTTTCTTTCATTTAAGTAATTTTTTCTTAATGATAATTGATTCTGGTTTTGGTCTTTAATTTTGGTTCTCGTTTGAATTGTTGACTCGTTTAGTGAATTAGCTTAGTTTGGATTAACAATTCAGGTAGATTTAAGTTCCATGTTCTGATTAGTTGGTTGAGTAATTAGCTCAACTGTAGGGTTTGTTTGAATTTAATTGAATTTCTCTTTTCTTTTGAGTAATTAACTACAGTTACTGACTAAGGTTAAGAGGGGCAGGGGTTAGTTAGCCTAGGTCAGTAATTTAAGGGTAAGGTCAGGGGTAAAGTAGGCATTGTACAGTAAAGGAATCTTGCAGTAACAGATTAAGAAGCCCCTAGAAGCTCCTAGGTGGGGTGAGAGCTGCAATTTCTGATTTTTGATAGCATTAACTTGAGAAACAAGTCAATAAAGAGAGGACTAAGCAGAAAATAAAAGAGGGACTAAGAGGAAAATAGAAAATTAGGGGCTGCCCTCATCTTTGCCTATAAAAGGCAGCCTCTAGTGCCTTGAAGAGAAGTTTTTGGAAAAAGCCCAAAAATTACCCCTCAAAGTAGTTTATATTTCCAGAATACGGAATTTGAATTTCAGATGAACACTAGATCTGAAATCTCCTTTTCTTCATAAAAAATCTCAAAAAAAAAAAAATACAAAAGCTATAGAAAATCCAAAAAAAAAAACTGTTTCATTGACAGCCTTAGGTTAATTTCGAGTTTTGGTATTTGATTTACATCTTCTAGTTCAACATCGGGTGGTTGAAGTTTTAGGGATTTCCTGAATGTCGATTTGAGTCAATTTTGGATGTGATTGAGCTATTCTAGTGGAGTTCAAGTCAAGGTTGAGTTGTTCGAAGTTTATTCTGGTTTATTACTTGTTTAGTTCTTCTGAAATTAGCTGTTATTTGGTTGGAACGTCATTTTCTGGGTCAAAACTTCAGTTCTGAGTCACTGATTGATTGTTGGTTACTGCTGCTGGGTCATTATCGCTGCTACTGACCTCTATCTCTTCAATTTTGATTCGAATTCCAGGTACATGTCTTGAACCTTAGTGGTGTAATACATGATGTTAAGAAGTTGGAATGGAACCTCGCGGATTCTTCACCTGCTGATCTTGTTTACTTTTCTGCATTTACCCATAGTATTAACTGTATGATTGAATTGTGTAAACAACTTTTGAACTGTATCAACTGAAACTCCACGGGCTGTACTGGACTGTGTGATTTGTTTGGACTGTGTGATTTATCTGCCTAGATCCTAATTCCAATACTTTAGCATAATATATAGTGCAACAGGCTTATGTGGAAATGAATCGCTGTCAACTTTCGGATTTAGGGGATAATTTCAAGTATTGGAACTGACTGCATGATTTAGTTATTAGTCACCTTAGATAATCATGGCATTTTATGTCTGTTTGTATTACTCCTTAGTTTAATAGCCTCACATGACTAATTGCTCCAAATCTATTTGATGTATGAAATTGAATTAGTATTTTTGGGTGAGCATTAGAGTGTGGGTAGAATTTGATAACAAATGTTCACGTTTGTCAATTTAGTCCATTAAGTTTGAAGGTTTAATTTAGCTAGTGATACTTTAGTTTGATCAACACATTCAGAATAATGCAGTGATCCGTTCAGTCATACACAAGCCCGAGTATAAAATTAAAATTAAAGCAGTAAGTATCATCTAGATTTGAGTAGAACAAATTGAAGCAATTTCAGTGGCTGCTTGCGTAAATCGAAGTGAAGCTTGGTCTGTCTTGATGATTTGGGTTCAACAGCCCATTGTCAAAAGTGTAGGCTTCTGTGCTTTAATGAGCAGCCCAGGTTCATTTCGTGCGCCCGTGTACGTTTGCGCTTAGGCCAAGGCTTGTGACGGGCCATTCTTTTGAGGTAGACCTGAACGCGATTTTCCTTCCGGTGTGCTTTAATCCAGCAATAAATTCATTAGGACTCTTTCATTGGAGACAAGTGAAATAGAAGATCGTAGTTACGTTAGGTTTGCCTTTTAAATAATAAAGTGAGATGAGCCTCGCCAATAAAATGCAAAATTACGGGGCCCTCGATAAATGCTTATACTAAAATACTTAGAATTCGGGCGGACCGTTTAGCGAATTTCACGGGCTTCCCCAAAGATAATAAATGCGTAGTTGCTTTAGGCGCGTATTTTAATAATATTACCTTCCTAAATGTGGGTGCACATTTATGTGACCCAAATCCAAATCTCAACGAAGTTGAAATGTGTTGACAATCACGGGTGCACTGGTGCGACGTGGTTCGAGACGCATTTTCACGACGTTGCAATTCTTATTAAAAATAACAATAAAAGCGGTTTACTACTAAAAGGCATATAGGTTAGAATATGTTTTAAAATCAGGTAAAAGCAAATACAACAGTTGAGCGACCGTGCTAGAACCACGGAATCCGGGAATGCCTAATACCTTCTCCCGGGTTAACAGAATTCCTTACTCGGAGTTCTGGTTCGCGGACTGTTAACAGAGTCATACTTTCCTCGGATCGGGATTCAAACGGTGACTTGGGACACCATTAATCTCCCAAGTGGCGACTCTGAATACTAATAATAAATTCCGTTCCGACTGTCCTTTAATTGGAAAAACTCCCTTACGCCCTCGCGGGCATAGCGAAAAAGGAGGTGTGACAATGAGCGTGTTATGGAGTGCACTACTTCTAATTTTACTGGGTATGGTGAACTTTTAGTTTCTTATTTATGAATAATTCAAAATATATGTTTCATCTTTCTTCTTTGTTTTCTTGGGCCTAGTTAAATTTTTAGTTAGTAATTTTGGAGTTACAATGTAACAGTTTGATCTCAGTCATGGATCCAACTAGGAGCTGGGCAGCCCGGTGGCTTCGAATTGGTATCTAAAACCTTTCTTAAATTCTTATAATTTTGATGGAATTTGTTTACTTATTCGGTATATTTTGCATGCTTGAAATTGTGTATACAAGTGCTTTATAGTTTTTTCATGGCATAACTAAAATGCTTCATAGTATTAGTGATTATGAGATATCCTTTTACCCTTTATCGTCATAAATGGAAGTTGTTATGCCTTGGGGGGAGAACTTTTTTTTATTTTTTTATTGCCTATATTTGTTTACTGCTATTGGCATGCACTGCACTTCCTATGTGAAGGGTTCTTTATGCTCATTAACCTTTGTGAGCAGACTTACTTGTACAGCTTTTTGGGAGGGTGGTGTCTGTTGGTGTCTGCATCATCGTTTATTTATGAATTTTCCAAAGATGATTTTTACTCGGATTTGATGTACTTTGCAATATGTTGCTGTCTTTGCTTCTTGAGGATATATTTTAGACTTTCTTAATGTGTGAATTTTGCCTTAATATACCAGCATAGTGCCCTGAGCCTAAGTTGCTCCGACACGGCTTTAGGTGCCACGCCTGTGTCGACACGACACTAGTGTGGCCGTGTGGGTGTGGGTATGGGATCCCTACTGGATTTGTCAAACGATTTTGGGTACTTTGACTATGACGGATGGAAAAATTTGAGACGAGATACTTTGATTCCCGAAATCAGAACCAAAACTAGGGTAACTTTGAAGAAAATAGTATACCTTATCTAGGAAATCAATCATTTACTTATCTACAACTTGAGAACAAAAAAGAAATACACAATTTACAAACTATACGTAAGTATTCCACAAACTTTCTCATAATTTAGAGATATTTTTATATGTTTGAATTATTTTTAGCCGGATCCCCGCACCCGTATCCGTACTAGGATCCGTATCCCCGAATCATAACTTTTACATCTCGAAGGATCGGACTTCTAGATCCACACTCATGTCCGAGTAACTTAGGTAGAAAGTAGTAAATTGAGGCTAAGCGGGATGTTTGAGAGTTGTTTCTTTTGGTACTTTGGAAATTTTTTGAAGGGGACCATGTCGGTCGTAATTTAGGTAGTGGGTTCGTGTTGCTATCAAGTAGATCCATTTCAAGTAATTGAATTTGATCTTCTTAGAGGAACATATTCTACAGGGAAGCACTTATTCAGAGGGCTTCTTGTTAATCTTTTTTTTATTTGGTTCATAATTGAGTACACATTGGTGACGAGAAACTTCAAAGAGACATCCCTTTTTTTGCAATCTTTTGTTTCTTTGTAGTAGAAACTTATCTAATTAGTTTATTCTAACTGTATGCTTTATACCACCATAATGTTGATTTAGAGTTCCTAGTAAGGATAACAGTTTTCTTATCCTGACAACTCCTTAGTGCATCAGTATTAGAAACTCTACTGAGACGACGCTAAAAAAGCAGCAGCCTTGATTAGACAAGAAAGATCTGCAATGCAAGTTTATGCCTTGAATCTGTAGCACTTAAGACCTCCAAAATGCAAATATTGATGATATTATTATGCCTAAGTAGTAGGAGAGGGGGAGTACCTGTTAGATTTATAGGCGTCGATGAAGGAAATACATAAAAATAGCAAGGAGTACTAGGAAAAATCTGAGCGTTGATGCTTTCTTACTATTTTTGTTTTCCAGTCCATTCATTGAAAATCTCCACAAACGGGAAGAAAATAGAAAAAGAGAAAAAGCACATTTTGATATTCTTTGATCTTTATGCTAGCGACTGTTTGCAAATATTTTCTATCTGAATTTTGTATGTTGGTAAATACCGTCATCTCTATACAAAATATTTTATTGCTTCCTATTGCATAACGGGGCATACTGTTGACCCGAATTCTCTCTCTCTCTCTCTCTTTTCTTTTTTGAAACATTTTCAGCACGGTTTGTCCCTGGTTGTTACGCGCTTTTAGTGTCTGATGAGCTCCCGGAAGATTTGCAGGTAAATGATGCCAGATCTTTGCTACTCCATAGTCCTTTTGTATTTCATCAGATGGCTGTAAAGTTGCAAGTTTTGAACTAGCAAGCTATGTCAATATATTCTTTTACTTGCAAATTGTCTCGTCGTTCATGTCTTGTATTATATTGTACTACTAGCTATTCCTTGCCGGTGTCAATATTTAGTCGTCCTAGGCCGTCTATATTTGAAATTCCTTTTAGGTTGGTGAGAATCATCTCTGTCTTGGTACCTTGTGGTTGTAGCGCAATTGACAAAGCTTACTGAATTCTGTTATCTTTTCCAATTCCTGTTAGTTGCAAAAGTTATCTTTATTATTGGAGAGCTAGGATCTTTGTCTTTGTCAAAGCATATTAGAGTTAGCTAATTATATTAGTGTCACTGTGGAGGCGCAAGTTCTTATGTATTAGGCTAATTAGGGGTGGGCGTTCGGTACTTCGGTGCGGTATTTATGAACTACGGTTCGGTACTTCTGTATTTGGTATATTAATCGTGCATACCAAATACTGGACTTAAGTAATTCGGTACAGTTCAGTATTGTTTTGTTTGGTTCGGTATGGTTTCAGTACCGTACCGTCTCTGTCCAACGTGAATCTTAGATGAAGGAATAATTCAGATTAATATCTAGATAATGTTGCTGCAGAAATTGGCACTGAAATTGGAAGATTGACAGAAGAAGCTAAGGATGGAATTTAATTCCATTAGCATCATTTGGCTGCACAACTAGTGGGATGAAATAGACAGCTATTAACCTTCAAAGAATACTCTGTGACAAAAGGTTATTTAGAACGATTTGTCTTTTGGATAAGTCTGCGTATCCTCACAAGGTAGGGGTAAGGTCTGCATACACACTACCCTCCCCAAACCCACGGTGTGGGATAAGACTGGGTATGTTGTTGTTGTCTTTTGGATAGGTCAACTCACTCTTTCTGCTGAGATTTCTAAAAAGAATCAATTACAAATTACACTATTGGCAAAGCTTAATTAAGCCTCAATTCATACTAGTTGATGTTATTATGTGCAGATTGATATAGCAGAACTCATAACAATGTAAAGGGAGTAAGGGACTAAGGGGAAACCTTGGTTGGGGCGTTGGGCTTAGTCTTACTGGGCTAAATTTTGGGTTGGAAAGTGAAAATTGATAACTTGGGCTGCGCAGTGTAGGAATGACTGGAATACTTAACTAATCGAAACCTCAATACCGAGGAGAGTACCGAAATACTGAATAACTGAAAAATCTATATCGAAATAGTACCGAAATACCGAACTAATTCGGTCTGGTTTGGAATTCAGATTTTTGGATTTAATGCCCACCCCTAAGGCTAATTAGTGTGTGCCAAATTATAATCACATTGGCTTTGTGAAAGTGATTTTCTTTTAAGTGCAGATATTGCTCCTTCTGTAATTGTTAATAAGCTACTCTACGCGTCCTAATTTAAGTTGTTCATTTGTTTCGTATTGTTATTTACTTTTATTTTATCTGCAGAATCTTTGTAAAAATCAAAATATCTCATATGCTCGTCCAAAACGCATCTGAGCGGACCAACCAGCAGCGATAACATCAGCACATTTTGGGTTTTGATATGGGAAGTACTCAGCATCTTGCAGCGTCAAAGTAAATTTCGCCTATCTTAGAAAATAGGGATAAATATTATATAATTAAGATAACATAATATTGGAATTATCATTCACCTCCCCATATATATATGGCTGTGTCTCTTAGTTGTCTAGTGAACTCGAACTCTGATGCACTAGTGTTGCGTTCATGTGACCTGGAATTTTGGTCTTTTCTCGTATTAATTTTCAAAGTGATGTGTTCGGAGAAGGAATTGTTTTGAGTATTCATTTTCCTAGCTTTAATCAGAGATCTCGGGTTCGAGTATGAAAATGGAGAAACTCTGGTAGGGAGCATTTTTCCCTTTAGTGGGTCCAATGCAGGCGCAAATCTGGATTAGTTGGACCAATGAGTTTCAGCTACGAGATGGTAATACAAAAAAAGAAGAATCAATTTTTCCGCCTAACAGCGAACACAATTTTCCTATTGTTTGCTGTAGTTTATAACTTTATATGCTTTGCTAGTTGTAGCATCAACCTATTTAAAGTGACCAAAATTTTCTCTTGAAAAGAACTATCTTCTCATTCTGAAGAGGAATGATGCATCAACAAAACTGCCCTTTCATATAGATTGTCGTATATCTGATCCTTCACCATCACTTGGTAGGGTAGTATTTTGTCATTAAGCTACTTGGTAGGTTTGATTGTTTACCATCCAAATTTGGTAGGGGATTTGTACTTTATTGAAGTGGATTTGTACTTTATTGTAGACACGTGCACGAGGTATCTCGCGTTCACGCATGGTTAAGTGAAGGACACCCTAAGTGAGTGTGATGTAGGCAATCTATTCTGATGCAAGCATTAGGGCTGATTCTACGGGTCGAACTCGTGACCTATAGATCACAAAAAAAATAACTTTATCGTTGCTCAAGGTTCCTCTCCTACCTTATCATCTAAATGCTAGATATTTATTTCACTCTGTCATCATGTGAACTTTACCCTTTTTTTCAAGGGACAAACAGTATCTTGCAAAAAAGCAAGAAAGAATTAGTTCAACGTAGTGACAAACCAAAAAGATATCCATAGGTTAAACTAGTAAATGGCTGGTATTTAACCCCCCAAAAAAAGGTATATAAAAGAAGAAATATCACAATTTGTTTGTCGTTTTGGGAGGTGTCAATTAGGACATGCAGCAGTATACTAGAAGCTGAGAAAATAGAGATTTATTAAATGTAGTTCATAATTCTTTGAGGGGTCTGCAGCTCTCCTATTAATCAACGATCAAATACGTTATATGAATTATTCATATCTGTCCAGCTTTATTTAGGTTAGTATCTAAAGAATGTACTAAAATAATAATTAAATTATTTTTACGTTAATTGTCAACCTACCATAGCTCACGTGGTGGAGTTTAAGTTGATTTAAATAGAATCCTAATATTAAGAAATTTTTCTTGTGAATTTCTCAAACAATTTTATACTTACATTTTGTGGTTAATTGTATTTATAATGCACTTTTTAAGATATAAATTTTACTTTTAAATAAGGAGCTAATTATATTTACAAACTATGGCAAAGTTTTTTACATTGACCGTTCAAGACTTATATTGTTGACTCTAAACTTGTCGGTTTAATACTTTATCATCAGTTGAACTACTACAAAGACTACAGGGGTCAAAACACTTAATTTTCGGTGTGAATTTGAACATAAATTCTTCAATTTTTTGGAAATAAAATTTGTATTTATGAAAATTATGTAAAAAATACTATAAATTAAAATATTTAATATTAAGAAAAATCTCTTTTTAACTCTCCAAATAGTAAATGCGACAAACAAAGTGATATGAAGGAAATATTTTCCAAATAAAAATGGTCGCAAAACTCTTAAAGTATATATAAAACGAAGTGGAAACTAAATCTAGGAACGGGGGGGAGGGGGGGGGGGGGGTTGTTGGAGGAGTCAATCTGGACATGCAGCACTATATAGTACTAGACTGTTGAGTAATATAATGGATGGTTTTATCATATGTAATATGTTCCATTTCTCTAAAAGAAATGTGATTGTAATATATTTCTATTATATAGAAAAGCCATCATGGTCGACCAAGGGCAAAATAGTCATTTCATACTAATTTCACAATTTTCTTTTCCCACGCACTAAACCCAGGTCTAGAAACATCTGACTTTTCCATCTTTTCTACTCCTTCAGTTCTCCTTCTTCATACTTTCACTTCCAGAGAATACTCTTTCAGTTATGCAAAAAATAGAGAGCAAATTTAGTTTAGGTAGAATTATTTATTGACATTATTTATGCCGAGTGATGTCTCCTTCAAACACTTACTCGACAAATTCTGATTTGTTAGGATGCTTCATTTATTTGTTAAGCTTGAATTTGTCATTTTCTTCCTTTAATCCCTGGTTTGAAAATTGTTTAATAGGAGCACTATCTTTATGCTTCTCGTTCGTGAATGAAATTTCCTGCTATTGTTAGCATGCAATATTTGATGATTCTTAAAAATTATATTGTTTCTTTCTGCAGAACTTGGATATTAATAATTTTTGTTTTATTTAAAGAGGAAGAATTAGAGACAATTAATAGCAATAACTTGTTTGTTGTCTTCCATTGAAGAGAGTTCGAAAAGGAAATGAAATTGTTATAAGGTAAATTTGACTACTTCATTCTCCAATATTGGGGAACAATGATACATCTGGTTTATATGTGAATATGATACGTTTCAATTATTTGGCTCTGGTAGATACATGCTTTCGTGTTCAAGTAACAGTGACATTCCATTTCTGATATGTTTTGAAAGGCCTTTTGTAGCTTCCGGAGTTCCGGTTAAGAGTTGATTAAGCCTTTTTCTTTCTTTCTTTTGACTATACTCTGATAAATTTGAGATCTTTAAACATGAGTTCTTATAATATGACCTATCTTTAAACATGACTTCCTAAATTTATTATTTGATGCTTATCTGTAAATGACTCAAACTTTTGTCAGTGTGTTACTGTTCAATATTAGAAAATCTATTATTAAGTAATTATTTGTATGTTGTATGTGGTTCCTCATAGCTATATTGGACAAATTCCTTTTGAAAACCTTTTTTTAGAAGAAACTTCTTAGCTAATTTCATTTTAAATGTGGGTATACTCCAACCCCTATCCCCAAGGTTCTCTTCTCGAGTTCTTCGTGTAATTGCTACTAGCTTGCAGCTACAGTGTTTTTCTCT
This sequence comes from Nicotiana attenuata, assembly GCF_001879085.1. Lineage (NCBI taxonomy): Eukaryota > Viridiplantae > Streptophyta > Magnoliopsida > Solanales > Solanaceae > Nicotiana > Nicotiana attenuata. The sequence goes on from NC_031990.1 coordinate 4,798,461, forward strand.
GTAGTGCCAGATACACTATGCTATGTTCTCATAAGTAGGTCATACATTCATTTTATAGCATTTTTTGTGGGGTTTTTTTTTCTCAATCTTATTAATGTCGTAGATGTTGATACTTCGAAAAACTTAACTTTTTTTATGGACTGTTTCAACATTTAGTTACTCCTAAAATATCATCTTATTATGTTGGTAGTCATTTTTATGTGAATTTTAAAGCTTTGATTGAAAGATTGTCCTATAGACCTATACTAATCAGGTTTTTATGTTTAGCGTTTTAATCTCCTTTCAACTACTTTATATTTTTTTATTGTTTTATTTTACTTTGACTTTTAATATTCTGATATGTAGAGTCTCATTTGCTGAAGAAAAGAGAAAAACACTCGTAGATTTGAAAGCTCCGTGTTTACAAAAGATGATAAGAGTTTGCTTGGACTTAGTGGCTTTTGTGCTCAATAAAATTTCCAATAATTGACAATTTTTTATGTTGAAAATTTCTGGTAACCTTTTCTTTTTCGTTTTAGAAGTATATCCTGTTGTATTGGATTTTTTCTAGGTTGAAGCTGTAGAAGATCCATTAAGTTGGCAAGAAAAAGAACTGATTTAGGAAAAGATTGATGTGAAAAAGCTTGCAACTTTTCTGAAGTATGTATGTTAAATTATGTGTCGAGTTGTTAACACAAAAATATCATGAATAAAATTTGAAACAAGAATCTTAACAAGTTGTAGAATATTAAGTATGTGAAAGAGGACTGGGAAAAGTTGATAGACTTGTGGAACTCAAGATGAGGTGATAGTTTATGCAAACTACTACTATGCATGTCTAAGACCTCTAAGGGGTGAAAGATTGTTATACAATAGGGTAGTTATACCCTGCTCCTTCTCCAAATTTTGATGCTTCTTTCGAGAAAAGGGTCCAATACTTTAAATTTGTTGTTGGAGCCACTCAAAAGTTTTACAAGCTCAAAATGTAAATCATTGTCAACATCAAGTTTTGAATTAGGTATCAATTGTCGTAATTATAACTAATGTGAACATATAAAAAAGGTAAGTGCTTTAATTGGTGTTGTTACAAGAAAATTCTCTATCTGAAAATATAGAAAATAAAACATTATTATTTTTATCTTGATTTAAATTAATGTTGACTATTATTCCTTTTCTATTTTTGATATTTGAGTAATAGATTTGGTCCATAGGCCATGAGACAGGCCTTGTGAATTTACATCAATTTGCTTCATTTGTGTACATTTTGGAGAAGCTCAGTTATCATGCTTCATAACTCATAAGTAAGACATTTCTTTATATGATGAAAGTTTTAACTTATTGTTGTACTTTTTAATGTCAGATAATTTAAAACTTCCATATTGCAGACACCATCGAAGCACATCTATCTTTTAGTTGGATGCGCGAGATGAGTTAGCTCCATGCAAAATAGAGCTGAAGGAAAAATTAGACCATCTTGATACTGTCTCAAAACCTGTCATACCTGATCAATGATGGTCGTAAAAATGACCTTTTCCCGCTAGAACCTACAAGCTACTACTTCATAAGCACAACGTTGGGCGCGTGCTCAGCACGCGCTTGATCTCATCTAATTACTATAATAAATTAATTAACGACATTTAATTGCAAATTGGTTGAGGTAAATTATATTATAAATTAGTGAAATTGATTATATATAAGACAATATCCATTATATTTCGTTCGATATATACATCATTATCAATACATTTTATTTTCACAATCTAGCATTATATTCCTCCTTTATTCTACAACAACAACAACAATCCAGTAAAAATTTCACAAGTGGGGTCTGGGGAGGGTAGAGTGTACGCAGACCTTATCCCTACCCCGGAAGGGTACAAAGGCTGTTTCCGAAAGACCCTCGGCTCAAGAAGAAGAAAATAAGCAATTGACAATAGATCAGTGACAGCAATAGAAGCCAGAGAAATAAAATAATATCGGCATCGTAAGAAACAGAAAATAAATGTAAAAGCAATAACAACAACACACACTAACGCCATAAAAAATAGTGTGGAAGCTACGTAACCACTAACAACCCAAGGCGAAACATTATCAGCCTAGTCACTGTCACACCTCCTTTTTCACCACACCCGCAAGGGCGTGAAGGAGTTTTCTAATTGAAGGACAATCGAAACGGGATTTATTTATTAAAGATTCAGAGTCGCCACTTGGAAGATTAATGGTATCCCAAGTCACCGGTTGGATCCCGAATCGAGGAAAATATGACTCTGTTAACAGTCCGCGAACCAGAAATCCGAGTAAGGAATTCTGTTAACCCGGGAGAAGGTGTTAGGCATTCCCGGGTTCCGTGGTTCTAGCACGGTCGCTCAACTGTCGTATTTGGCTAAATATATGATTTTAGTACATATTTTTATCTTTGAACCGCTTTTATTATTATGTTTTAAAGAGATTTCAACGTCGCGAAAATATGTCTCGAACCACGTCACATAAATGCACCCGTGGTTTTTGACACATTTCGACTTCGTTGGGATTTGGATTTGGGTCACATAAATGTGCACCCGATTTTAGGAAAGTAAATCATTAAAGTACGCGCCTAAAGAGGCTAACGCGTTATTATCTTTGGGGAAGGCCGTGAAATTCGCTAAACGGCACGTCCCGAATTCTAAGCATTTTAACATAAGTATTTAAAGAGGGCCACACAATTTATGCATTTTGTTTGGCGCGGCGCACCTCGTTTATTTTAAAGGTATCCTAAAGCAGACTACTATTTTCTGTTAATTTGTCTTTAAAAGGACCTAATTATTTAACATTGTTAGTTGCTAATATTACAAGTAATCAAGGAATTTTGGCCTCAAGTTCAAGTCCACACTTGAACAAAAGGAAACACCTCTTAATTTAAGTGTGCTACTTAACTCAAAGGCCCAAAACCTATGATTCAGTTTTAAGTCATCTAAGCCCAACAACTTTACTAAGTAAAACAAAAGAATTTTAGCAAATTATTCGAAGCATCCCAATGGGAAGGGAGTGACATTTCGGTTTTGTTCAAAACAGGCCCAGATGTCATTTGTGAAAAGCCGGACAGCCTGGGCCTGTGATAAGCCTAAAGACCCAATGCCAAATTGATTTTTGGGCCTGTTAAATTACTTCTTCATGGCCCGGACAGCTTAGGCATTTATAACCCAAACTAACTGAGTCTTAACAAAGCATTAATGTTTTAAACTATCAACTATCATCAAAAATGAATTGGCTGTGCATGAAATATGGGACTAGACCTCGGGGTTCGATTTCACGTATAAGTTAGAATCTAAACATTTATTAAGCTACGAATTATCAAAAACAATGATAGGAAGTAATGGTTACACTAGAGTGATTATCAACTGTATGGAAGCATCAAACTTAAAACAGATTTAACATGCTGAAACGCATACTATTTTAACATTCCTTAGACCTATTAGACCTGAGGTTAACACGGATATAAACATACATACTAACTTCAGAATCAGTTTCAAATTCCATACTATTTTCAAATTTTAACAATTACCCTGACATCAAATCAAACCTATAAACAAAAATCAGAACTAACTCATACTAAAGCCAAATATTACTAGCTGAATGTTCACAAGTATAGCAGTCCAATTATTACAACTGTCAAAAGCTCAGGTCGTTTAAATTTCAAATGCTGCTACTACATAAGTAAACTAATGTGTACATAAGTAAGCTAAACATGAAATTATCATGGACAATTTGTTATATGAACAATACACATGAATAAACACGAATTTGAACAGTTCAAGCACTCAGATCAGCCTTCTATTTCAAATCAAAACTTTGATTACAAGTTGCCATAGCTTTGGGCCATTGGAGATTAAGCAAGTACCTGAAAGTAGAATGAAATGTAAGGGAAGAGA
>NC_031990.1:4805647-4815396 GCF_001879085.1 Nicotiana attenuata
AAATTTTCTGCCCCAGTTTGGACTAGGAAGATTTGTGAGTTGTTAGCAAAATTGTAAACCACTTATACTACTGATGCAATGATGAGAGTGAACTAAAGACTAGACTAGGATGTGCGTCTCCTACGAGTAAAACCAAAACTTTGACTAGCAAATGCGTCTGCTAAAATAAAACCGGAATGAACCTAACTAGGAAGTACGTCTCCTAAGGGTGAATTTAAATGACCAAGGCTAGGAAATGCATCTCCTAGGGGTGAAAACTTTAGTGACTAAAATTAGGAAGTGCGTCTCCTATGAATGAACTCAATATTTAGGAAGTGCGTCTCCTAAAGGTGTAACTTCAATAAACCAGACTAGGAAGTGCGTCCCCTATGGCCGAACTTAAATACTTAAACTAGGAAGTGCGTCTCCTAGGTGTGAAAACTTTAGTGACATAAAATTAGGAAGTGCGTCTCCTACGAATGAACTCTCAATTTAGGAAGTGCGTCTCCTAAAAGAATAACTTGAAAGACCTTGATTAGGAAGTGTGTCTCCTGCAGGTAAACTTCAATGATTCAGACTAGGAAGTGCGTCTCCTATGGATGAACTCTCAATTTAGGAAGTGCGTCTCCTATGGGTAAAACTTCAATGACTCAAACTAGGAAGTGCGTCTCCTATGAATGAACTATCAATTTAGGAAGTGCGTCTCCTATGGGTGAAAATTCAATAACTCAAACTAGGAAGTGCGTCTCCTATGAATGAACTATCAACTTAGGAAGTGCGTCTCCTACGGGTGAAAATCAACTTAGGAAGTGCATCTCCTAACGGTGAAACTTCAATGACTCAAACTAGGAAGTGCGTCTCCTATGAATGAACTATCAACTTAGGAAGTGCGTCTCCTATGGGTGAAAATCAACTTAGGAAGTGCGTTTCCTAAGGGTGAATTCAATGACTCAAACTAGGAAGTGCGTCTCGTATGAATGAACTATCAATTTAGGAAGTGCGTCTCCTACGGGTAAAACTTCAATGACTCAAACTAGGAAGTGCGTCTCCTACGAATGAACTATAAATTTAGGAAGTGCGTCTCCTATGGGTGAAAATAACCTTAGGAAGTGCGTCTCCTAAGGGCGAAACTTCAATGACTCAAAGTAGGAAGTGCGTCTCCTATGAGTGAAAATCAACTTAGGAAGTGCGTCTCCTAAGGGTGAAACTTCAATGATTCAAACTAGGAAGTGCGTCTCCTATGAGTGAACTCTCAATTTAGGAAGTGCGTCTCCAATGGGTGAAACTTCAATGACTCAAACTAGGAAGTGCGTCTCCTATGAATGAACTCTTAATTTAGGAACTGCGTCTCCTATGAATGTACTCTCAATTTAGGAAGTGCGTCTCCTAAAAGAATAACTTGAAAGACCTTGATTAGGAAGTGTGTCTCCTGCAGGTAAAACTTCAATGGTTCAAAATAGGAAGTGCGTCTCCTATGGATGAACTCTCAATTTAGGAAGTGCCTCTCCTATGGGTAAAACTTTAATGACTCAAACTAGGAAGTGCGTCTCCTATGAATGAACTATCAATTTAGGAAGTGCGTCTCCTATGGGTAAAACTTCAATGACTCAAACTAGGAAGTGCGTCTCCTAGGGGTGAAATTTCAATGACTCAAGCTAGGAAGTGCGTCTCCTAGGAATAAACTTAAATGGCCCAAAACTAGGAAGTGCGTCTCCTATGGGTGAGACTCAATTTAGGAAGTGAGTCTCCTACAGGTATATTCTGAAAGACCCAGACTAAGAAGTGCGTCTCCTAGGGGTGAAAAGTTAATTTAGGAAGTGCGTCTCCTACAACAAAATATAACTTGAAAACCCCGACTAGGAAGTGTTTCTCCTAGGGGTGAAACGTCAATGATTCAAACTAGGAAGTGCATCTCCTAGGGGTGATGTGTGATCCTCTAAATAGCCTTTGCGTAAGCAGAATTGGCGCATTACACCTGAAAATTTCAAGCTTCCCAGCTTTGATATGAACACAGCTTTCATACCTGTTTCAGACAAAGAAAACTTGTTAGTTTAAACATGGTGGTTGGTTTGTGGCCTTGGCTTTGAGTACGATCGCTCCTCCATGTGCCATGATTACTTTGATTTCACTCTGAAAGACATTGCTTGCTTATTGATTAACCAATTTCTCTGTCACCCTTATCACAGAAAATACCTCTTCTCCGTCCAGCCCTAATACCCTTTATCTGTTGCATTGCTCCTGAACTGACATTTACCAAACCTTTTGTTTCACATGAATCCCAAAACGCGTCAATTGCCACCCACTCAGTGCGTATGCTGTTCTTTCTTGACTTAAACCACTGGCCTTGGCCTTGAGGTCTATTGCTCTTTCACTTGCCATATTCCAACAATAACTTTGATTTCTGCTTGGAATACCTCGCTTGTCACTGGTTTACCACCCTTTTTGTCAATCTTTTCATAGAAAATACCTTTGATCCGTTCACCCTAGCCCTCATTCTGTTGCATCGTCCATGAATTGATACATACCAAGCCTTCGTATTTTAAAAGAATCCCAAAGCATGTTAACTGTTACCAGCTCAGTGCGTTTGTTGTTCATTCCTGACTTAACGCTTTGATGTGTTCACCAGATCCCGTTTTGTTCAATTGGAAAGCTTGGTGGCAGATTTTGAAGTCATTTCTCACTTGTTTTGACCACACAGACTCAAGAGGAGGAAATAAACAGGACAAAAGGAACATAGTAGGAGGACAATGAAAGAGATGGTTCCTAACAAGAAAACTACAAAGTAGAAACCTATCGGATGTGGATACCGACTTTAATGACCTTGACATGCACCTGCAGCCTGTTCCGTTCAACAAATCCGATTGTTCAGCTCTTTTTGTACCTTTTCGCCGTGAAACAGGGCTTCATCTGATTCGCAGTCCTTATTCGACTTGTGGTGCCCGTAGGTTTTCACCATCAAGCCTCTCTCATTTTGGTCTTTTCTCTCACCTCACCAAGCCTTATTGTGCCCGTGAAGGTTTTCACCAATAAGACTCTCTCATTTTTTATTTCTCTCAGCTTTCGTTGCCTTGGGATACCCGTGAGGGTTCTCATCAACAAGACACTCTCATTCTTCATTTCCTTCGTTTAGACCGGAGTGTTGCCCCTGATATGATTCACCTCTACACGCTTGACTTGGCATCTCTCGAAAACTGATCAGAAGGTCTTCCTTTGGACCGTAATGTGGGATTTTGGATAGGGTTAGAAAGAAAAGGTATCAAAGGCTCAAAACAATTCAACATGGGTTCAAAATTACAACTTTCGGAATCAGATTTCCCACAACAACCACAACTTCTGCCCCAGTTTCTTCCTTGGGGACTTTGGACTTTTATTTCGGTGTGACTGAACCTCAGAGAGAGGCTGCCTACGTACCCTTTCGGGATCAACTCAAACGTAGTTTAGGTCATAAAATTACTTCGTTGTTGCGATCTTTCCTTTTCTTCCACTTTTCCTTTTCTTTCTTTTCATTTCTTTCCTTTTCCTTCTCTTTTCTTTTCTTGTCTTTTTCTTTTCTCTTTTTCTTTTCTTTTCTTTTCTTTTTCTTTTCTCTTGTTTTTTCTTTTCTTTTCTTTTTTTCTTTTCTCTTCTTTTTCTTTTCACTGTTTTCTCTTGTTTCTCCACTTTCTTTCCCCGCTCGGGCTTACGAGTTTTATTATTGATTCCGAAAGAGGGGTATGCAAGAAAATAACCGAGGCTCAAAGGGGTAACAAAGGATAAAGTGTTTGGATAGCAGAACAAAATGCCTTCGTCATTCCAATCTCCAAAACATGCCAAGTACAAACTACACAATTAAACAAACATGAGGAAAACATACGTAACATCTTTTGATTGCACCAGAATTACTAACCATATCCACACATTTGCCTTCTACATTTGTCAATTACCCAGCACCATTGGACAACAATCTCGGTACCACGAACGGCCCCTGTAGACTTGGGGCAAACTTGCCTTTGGTTTCAAACCGATGTGGCATGATGCATTTCAACAGTATTTCTTTATGTTCCGTCTGCCCCAGTTTCACACAATTTGGGCTCGAAGTGATCTCAAAATGCCCTTACGTATTTCCCTCGAATGTCCTTACATCTTCAACATTGTTTCATTGCTTCATTACTAAACTGACTTTTAAAACCAGGCTGAGAATTATGCGTGCATGTCATGTCACCAGAACCAGCATGAAAAGAATTGTAAAAGGAGAAGAAAACTAAACAAAATGACTAGGAATGGCAGGAAACAGAGAATTGCATTAGACTGACGGTGAAAGGGTTTAAACAACAGAACAAGCAAGCAAACCTAGACAACACTAAACAAGCTATTACGTCTAAACAAACAAGGCAAAGTGAAAAGATAGAAGGGTTTGAGTCACAAGACAATATCCGGATTACAACCCTGAAATAACCCGGACAACAGAAATGACAACAAAATAAACCACCAAAAACTCCACTCCGGCTGACCAAGAAATGGAGAGTCTTCCCAACTACCAAGCATGACATCTTAACCACTGCGTTTCGCATCAATGTTGCTGGAACCTTCACCAATGTCAATATTATTGACTTCATTCAACAAGTTTTCGAGAGGGTTCTCATACTCCCTGTCACCATGGATCTTCCCCACAAAATGTGCATCATCATGTGCAGGTAAAGGCTTCTGTGCAATATTCTGTGTGGCACTGTCCTGGACCGCAATTATCCCTTCCTGAATCATTCTTTCTATCTCTCTTTTCAAATCCTGGCAACTTTCGACATCGTGCCCCTAGACAGAATGGTATTCACACCTTTTAGAAGGGTCAAAGCCTCTTGCACGCTTGTCCACAAGATTTAGAGGAATGGGTGCAATCAGGTTATATTGCTTTAGTTTCTCAAACAAGTTTGCATATGACTCTCCCAAGGGGGTGAAAGTTTCTTGCTTCTGTGCCCTCTCTTGCTTGAAATTTTGGCTGGCCCGCAAACCTGCTCCAGGAGGATTCTTGTAGGCTCTTGGGGGTGGGTAAGCATTTTATGGAGCCGTCTACCGGAAAAGTGGTGTATGACTCTGGGAGTTATGTGGAGAGAAGTAGCATTGGGAAGAGTCACCTGGCGTACAAGGATGTCCACGGGGATGATGTCGGGGCCGGGAGTGTTGATCAGGAAAACCCATCGGATCACCTTTTCTGCTTCCCCTTCCCCAACCCAAGCTTGCTGCGATATTCGGAATGTCTTTCGAGAAACTCATGATCTTTCCTGACTTGATTCCCTCTTCTACTAGCTCCCCCATTCTTAACACCTTATCGTGAGCAACCTCGGAGGGATAATATTGAGCGTTATGAGCTTTGGGCGGGTGTTCATTGTTGAGAACTGTGGATGTGACCGGAGGGCACTTTTGGGAAAAGATAGTTGGACGACGAGTGATGGAGCTACTAGGGTGGCTGGGAAAGCTGTGATAAGCGGGTAAGTATGGAGAGGGTGGAGGATCGCCTGGCATTGTGTCCGGAGTTTGGGTAAGGACAGCGTCTAGGAGGCTGGGTGGTGGCGGGGGTGGTGCCTTCCCAGTCATCCATGCCCGATACATGTCTGCCACGTGTTGTCTCAACATCTTTACCTCTTCTACCAACCCGTTGTCCTGTTCAACCAGTTGCTTTCGGGCACCGGTAGCAACCCACTCAGTTCTATTGTTGTTTGCCATTGCCTTTGTCCTTGTGTTGTGAAGAAGAGTTACCACTTTAAAACCACAAACCAACCACCTCTCTGGAAATGACATGACAAAATGAAACCATCACGTTAGCGTTAGGGCATTTAACATATTGGTACCGCACATTTGGAGAGTGAATGCACCTAGGCAGTTAACAGTTCCTATTATGCTTTTGATCGGTCGCATGCGTCATCCCGGCCTTTTCCTTATTTCCAATTGCACACTTTCTTTTCTTTTTTTTTCTTTTTTTTTCTTCTTTTCACTCTTGCCTTTGTCTTCTCTTGTTCCTATTCTCTCCCTTTCTCGATTTTTCCTTTTCTTTCTTGTTTTTCCGCTCTTTTCTTTTCTTTTTGCCTTTTTGTTGTTTTCCTCTCTTTTCTTTCTTTTTTTTTTTAGTTACGGTCGAATCCTATGGAGACTGCCTACGTATCACGACCCCGCATAAAACAAACCAAGTGTAGTTCTTGCAACTAAACGCAAAAATAAGGAAATAAATTTTGGGATTTTTTCAAATTTTCAGTAATAAAATCTCGATTACAAAGCTACTAGATTACTTGTTTTTCTTGAAAAGGAAACTACAAAAGCAGACTCAAAATAACAAAATACAGACTCGATGACTAGGAATACATCAAAGCTTCAAATCCTGGGGACCGCGGGGCATCACTCGGCATCGCCGCGGGACTGCGCAAGACTGAGAATGTTTCGATGTCAACTGTAGGCTATTTAAAGAAAGCTGGCCATGTAATGACTTATTTTGACTTAAAAAAGAAAAGTGGCTATTTTTCAAAAATATTTATTTTGAGAAAACAAAGACTCGGTTTTGCAAATACGGCCTTTCAGCACTTCCGAAAGGGAGATTTTAAGGCTGTGCCCGCAAACCGTTTTAAAATAACTCAGGGTGGCTGTTCTTGTAAAAACAGCCTTCCGGCGCCATTTTGGGGGCATTCGGCTTATTTTAAACAAGAATGGCGGCACCCGACTTATTTTGACAAAAAATTAAAGTTTTGGTATTTTTGGCTATTTTTGCAAAAGGGAGGTTGGACCCGATGAGGGTTGCCTACGTATCTCACATCCGGCAAGAATCAAACCAGCGTAGTTCGGGTAAATAAAACTAACTATTTTCGAATACTAAACTCTTTTTGTTTTTTTGTTGGCAAATACACTATTTCTGAGAGCAAGACTCTTTTTTATATTTTCTTTTTCAGTGGCAAATAAAATAAACTAAAAAAAATACTCTTCTTCTTTTTTTCTTAAAAATCCGGCAGAATTTCGGTACTACTTGGACATTGGTTTTTCTAATATAGGTAATTAACTCTCTACACTGCTATTTTCTCTTTTTCTCTTTTTGTTTTTCAATTTTTCCAGATATTCAAAGTCGGTCAGCATGCGAGTCCAAAACAGATAAATGCACAAGTAGGATGCATCAGGATGTTCTATTATTCCGGGTACACCTGTCCTAGACGGACCCAACCCCTGTGTTGAGTCCCCTAAGTCATATGCACGTGATGCGAATAAGCATTCCTACTAGGGATCCGGCATGAGGTCAAGTTATTCTAGGTTCAAAACCTGGGTATATGTTCTAGACTGTGTACCCGAGCGAACAACTCGAGTCGAGGAGGGGGCTACGTACCGGGGATCCGCAAGATCGTCCGGCTTAGTAACTTGTCCGAGCCTCTTTCTTGTTTCAGGGTATGACACTAACAGAATAGGGAGTCTCAACCAGTAAGCACATCCCCGGAGGTGAGAAAAGAAGGGTTTCGGCACAGTTTATATACAGTTCAGATAATATCAAAACGGAAAAGTATTTAGCAGATTTAGCAGGAAACATGTAGGAAAATCAGATAAAGCCAAACATAACATTTATTCTAAGCTCGAATTCTTAAACCCTGAACCGAAGTTCTGGGTTTGTCTCCCCAGCAGAGTCGCCAGAGCTGTCACACTTCCTTTTTCACCACACCCGCAAGGGCGTGAAGGAGTTTTTTCAATTAAAGGACAATCGAAACGGGATTTATTTATTAACGATTCAGAGTCGCCACTTGGAAGATTAATGGTGTCCCAAGTCACCGGTTGGATCCCGAATCGAGGAAAATATGACTCTGTTAACAGTCCGCGAACCAGAAATCCGAGTAAGGAATTCTGTTAACCCGGGAGAAGGTGTTAGGCATTCTCGGGTTCTGTGGTTCTAGCACGGTCGCTCAACTGTCGTATTGGCTAAATATCTGATTTTAGTACATGTTTTTATCTTTGAACCACTTTTATTATTATGTTTAAAAGAGAATTGCAACGTCGCGAAAATATGTCTCGAACCACGTCACATAAATGCACCCGTGGTTTTTGACACATTTCGACATCGTTGGGATTTGGATTTGGGTCACATAAATGTGCACCCGATTTTAGGAAAGTAAATTATTAAAATACGCGCCTAAAGAGGCTAACGAGTTATTATCTTTGGAGAAGGCCGTGAAATTCACTAAACGGCACGTCCCGAATTCTAAGTATTTTAACATAAGTATTTAAAGAGGGCCACGCAATTTATGCATTTTGTTTGGCGCGACGCACCTCGTTTATTTTAAAGGTATCCTAAAGCAGACTACTATTTTCTATTAATTTGTCTCTAAAAGGACCTAATTATTTAACATTGTTAGTTGCTAATATTACAAGTAATCAAGGAATTTTGGCCTCAAGTTCAAGTCCACACTTGAACAAAAGGAAACACCTCTTAATTTAAGTGTGCTACTTAACTCAAAGGCCCAAAACCTATGATTCAGTTTTAAGTCATCTAAGCCCAACAACTTTACTAAGTAAAAAAAAAAGAATTTTAGCAAATTATTCGAAGCAGCCCAATGGGAAGGGAGTGACATTTCAGTTTTGTTCAAAACAGGCCCAGATGTCATTTGTGAAAAGCCGGACAGCCTGGGCCTGTGATAAGCCTAAAGACCCAATGCCAAATTGATTTTTGGGCCTGTTAAATTACTTCTTCATGGCCCGGTACAGCTTAGGCATTTATNACACCGGTGCCGTAGTCAATCTTGATTTCAATTCTTGGAAGCTCCTTTCACAAACATCAGACTATAGGAACTCAACCGCTTTCTGCGTCAATTTAATCAACGGAGAGGCAAGAGTAGAGAACCCCTCCACAAATTTCCTGTAATACCCGGCCAAACCCAAGAAGTTGTGATCTCTGTTGGAGTTGTAGGTCTAGGCCAATTCTTCTCTGCTGCAATCTTCTGAGGACCAACCTTAATTCCTTAACTGGAGACGACATGACCCAAAAATGTGACAAATTCGAGCCAAAATTCACATTTTTAAAACTTCGCATACAACTGGTGCTGACGAAGAGTCTGCAGAACTGCCCTGAGGTGATCGGCATGGTCCTCTCTACTCTGTGAATATACAAGGATATGCCAAATATTACTAGCTGAATATTCACAAGTATAGTAGTCCAATTATTACAACTGTCAAAAGCTCAGGCCGTTTAAATTTCAAATGCTGCTACTACATAAGTAAACTAATGTGTACATAAGTAAGCTAAACATGAAATTATCATGGACAATTTGTTATATGAACAATACACATGAATAAACACGAATTTGAACAGTTCAAGCACTCAGATCAGCCTTCTATTTCAAATCAAAACTTTGATTACAAGTTGCCATAGCTTTGGGCCATTGGAGATTAAGCAAGTACCTGAAAGTAGAATGAAATGTAAGGGAAGAGATGATTCAGCAGCAGTTCAACAAGTTAACAAAGCAAGTAGCAGGTCACAGCAGCAATTTTAGCTCAGAAATAATCTCAAACGACCCAGTAAATGTTTCACACCAGATCAGACACAAAACCCACTCAAAACAGCTTGATAACACCAAATTGACTCGAAAATGCACCCAGAATGCTTCTGAAATTTTCAGTAGACCACAACTCAACCAAAATCAGCTAATTAACCCAAAATCACTCGAAATCAACTCAGTGAACCTCTGAGACTTCGGCCAACAGACATTAAACTAGAGATGTGAATCAATAACTAGAAATCGAAATTAACCTAAAGTTTTTCAATGGAACAGTGTTTTTTT
>NC_031990.1:4816939-4825887 GCF_001879085.1 Nicotiana attenuata
CCTATGACACGCTGGCATCACGTAGTCCCTACAAGCAACACGCACATAAGTCCCACCTTATACCGTACGCGTGCAACATTTAAACCCCAAGCCCTATACTGACCGCATGCGTAGTCAATATCACATAAACGCAGTTCCTAAGTTGATTTTCACCCATAGGAGACGCACTTCCTAAGTTGATAGTTCATTCATAGGAGACGCACTTCCTAGTTTGAGTCATTGAAGTTTCACCCTTAGGAGACGCACTTCCTAAGTTGATTTTCACCCGTAGGAGACGCACTTCCTAAATTGATAGTTCATTCATAGGAGACGCATTTCCTAGTTTGAGTCATTGAATTTTCACCCATAGGAGACGCACTTCCTAATTTGATAGTTCATTCATAGGAGACGCACTTCCTAGTTTGAGTCATTGAAGTTTTACCCATAGGAGATGCACTTCCTAAATTGAGAGTTCATCCATAGGAGACGCACTTCCTAGTCTGAATCATTGAATTTTTACCTACAGGAGACACACTTCCTAATCAAGGTCTTTCAAGTTATTCTTTTAGGAGACGCACTTCCTAAATTGAGAGTTCATTCATAGGAGACGCACTTCCTAATTTTATGTCACTAAAGTTTTCACACCTAGGAGACGCACTTCCTAGTTTAAGTATTTAAGTTCGGCCATAGGGGACGCACTTCCTAGTCTGGTTTATTGAAGTTACACCTTTAGGAGACGCACTTCCTAAATATTGAGTTCATTCATAGGAGACGCACTTCCTAATTTTAGTCACTAAATTTTTCACCCCTAGGAGACGCATTTCCTAGCCTTGGTCATTTAAATTCACCCCTAGGAGACGTACTTCCTAGTTAGGTTCATTCCGGTTTTATTTTAGCAGACGCATTTGCTAGTCAAAGTTTTGGTTTTACTCGTAGGAGACGCACATCCTAGTCTAGTCTTTAGTTAACTCTCATCATTGCATCAGTAGTATAAGTGGTTTACAATGTTGCTAACAACTCACAAATCTTCCTAGTCCAAACTAGGGCAGAAAATTTTCTTTGTTTGTCTATTCTGTTGCAGTCAGGAGCCCACCTGGAGAACAAGGGAATACTTTTCGAGTTTCAGCAATCAGGCGCCCACCTGGAGAACAAGGGAAGTACAATTCAAATTCTATCTTTTAATTTTTAATATTTGATAACATGATGTGCCCAGCCACCACACTGGGATAGAAAATTTTCTTTGTTTGTCTATTTTGTTGAAGTCAGGAGCCCGCCTGGAGAACAAGGGAATACATTTCAAGTTCGGCAATCAGGAGCCCAAGGGAATACATTTCAAGTGTTAGCAGTCAGGAGCCCGCCTGGAGAATAGAGGCATATATTTCAAATTTCAGCAGTCAAGCATCACTCGGAGGAATGGCAAAACAGCTTCGATCACAATGCAAGGCAACAACGCAAGAATTTCATCGGAAGAATACAAGCTCAAGGCAACACAAGAGCAAGTTTGAAGACATAGATAGGACTTTTTGTACTTCATAGATCATAGCTTAGGCTAGCTTCTTTTTATTTCGACTCGGTGTAATAAGGAGGTCAGCAAGCAGTAGCAACAGCAACAGCAGTGAAAATCACAGCTCCTGGTAGTCCCAGCTACCAAACCTTCCCGAACTACACTGACCTGATTCCTTTTTAGCCAAGGATATGTAGGCAACTTTTGAAGCAGGATTCGGTCAAATGGTTTTTAAAAATGCTTCACACGGAGTAGTCGAACGGGCAAAAATCGCTCGTATCCGCTCACTTATCTTTGCCCGAGAACTCTTCGTGTTCCCGAGCAAAGAGGGGCAGCTGTGAGCACGTGATTTTTGGCCTATATGAACTACTCCCATAAATTCAAACAAAATATTTTCTTTCATTATGTTGCAATTTTGTGGATTTTTGTGACATTTTGTGTTAATTGTTTGCATTTTGTTGGTACATTTTAATTAGTAAAAAATACAAAAATACTTGGCATCTGCATTTAGGAGTTAATTTGAGTTACTTTATACAGAAGAAAATAACAAAAATGGTCCTTTTGCATTTTTAGTTTTAATTTTATCTTAGTTTGTGTTTAATTAGAAATTAGTGTATTTGGGAATTGCATAATAATTTTAGAAGTCAATGTGGGTTTTTATTTTTGAATTTGGTATTCAATAAAAATCAGAAAATATAAATACAAAATAAAACAAAAAGAAAAAGAAAAACAAAGGAAACTAATACAAAGAATTAAAAAAAAAGGCCCGAATTTGGGCCAGGTGTGTCTCCACCCAAATAAGACCCCAAAATCGGACCAGGTACCCGTCTAGCCCAGGCCCAAACCCATTCCCCAATCTGGTCCGCCCCGTTACTTAAACAAACGACCCTGTTTTGATGGCTTTGAATCCCAGCCGTCGAGGATCTCTGATCCAACGGCTGGGAACTGGTTTAATTGTCACATTTAAGTGTCGGATCTCTACCTCTTACCCCCTAGAACCCTTCGTCTTCTTCGTTCATCACAAGCCCTGTAACGCCGCCGTGTTCCGCCGTCGGAAACCGCCTCACGGCGGCGGCACGTCTCCAAGCCACCCCAAAAATACACCATAGGATCTCCTCTTCCCCCTCATCCCAAATCCACCCTCAATTCACCTCGAATCGTCACCAATCGGTTCGAATATTAGATCGAAAACCTCGGCCAAAACGTCAACTCACCCAAACCAGTCCACATTAACACCATAGAATCGCCTTGGTCTCCTCTCTCAAACCCCTCAAACCCCGTCCCTCGAATATGACCGGAACTTCTCGAATATTAAGTTGAAGTTTCCCGTCAAAACCCCACTTCTTCCAAATCCGGTCAAAAGCGTACCCCACAGTCTCCTAGGCCTCCTCATTCCGAATTCTAAGTCAAGAACCTTCAAATTCAAGTGAAGCTCGGCCAATTTCAAATCTAGGGTTTGGCCCTTTTGAAGTTAGGGACTGAATCGACCCATGCAATGGCCTCCTAGTCAGGCATATAGTGAGTTCTTCTCCTCTCTTCTGTTTATGTTTGTCTTGGTTCCTTCTTGGCTTCTCTTCTTTTTTTATCGTCAGTATGTGAAGTCTCTGTTCTTCTCCTTGGTATTTCAGTCCGAATTGATGAATGTGATAAGTTTGTTGAGTCAATCATGTTGGTTTTATAAACTTAGGATTGTGGTTTAATTAGACTGCGAGAATGATTAAAAATAGTAAGCGATCTTCATGGATTTTTCTGATTAGTTTAAATTTCGTCTGATTTCTGTTGTCATGTTGATTATGCTGGTTTTAATTTTTTGCTTTACGACTCAATTGGTTCTCATTTGGTTTAATTGTCCTCTTGATCCTGTTGCGTGACATTTGAATTTTATTTTTATTATGTTTCGTTAGTGAAATTAGAATGGTTCTCCAGCTTTATTAGTTCATTAGATATGGTTGCATTAGGCTCTTTGAATAACTGTAAGCATTAGGCTCTTTGAATAACTGTAGTTAAACTTCAACTAGGGTAAAAGGGTTAGTTTAGTCTAGTAAATTTCAGAATAGGATGAGGGTAGTATAGGTAATCCATAAATAGAAACACAAACTAGAATTCCCTAGATCCTTCTAGAATAGGGCTAGTTTAGATTTTAGTAAACTTAGGATAGTAACTTGAGTAACAAGTTAATAAGTAGAGGACTAATCTGAAAATAAAATAAGGACTAAAAGGAAAATAGGAAATTTGAGGGTTGCCCTCATCCTTGCCTATAAAAGGCAATCCCCTTTGCCTTCATTAACAAGTTTGGGAGCTCTAAAAAATTCCCCCCAAAATCCATTCTCTGCAGATCTGAGTTTCCAAGTTTGAATTTCAAATCCAAATTCTAGATCTAGTTCTTCAAAAAAAACAACAAAAAATCAAAAAAAATCAAAAAAAAAAAACACTGTTCCATTGAAAAACTTTAGGTTAATTTCGATTTCTAGTTATTGATTCACATCTTCTAGTTTAATGTCTGTTGGCCGAAGTCTCAGAGGTTCACTGAGTTGATTTCGAGTGATTTTGGGTTTAATTAAGCTGATTTTGGTTGAGTTGTGGTCTACTGAAAATTTCAGAAGCATTCTGGGTGCATTTTCGAGTCAATTTGGTGTTATCAAGCTGTTTTGAGTGGGTTTTGTGTCTGATCTGGTGTGAAACATTTACTGGGTCGTTTGAGATTATTTCTGAGCTAAAATTGCTGCTGTGACCTGCTACTTGCTTTGTTAACTTGTTGAACTGCTGCTGAATCATCTCTTCCCTTACATTTCATTCTACTTTCAGGTACTTGCTTAATCTCCAATGGCCCAAAGCTATGGCAACTTGTAATCAAAGTTTTGATTTGAAATAGAAGGCTGATCTGAGTGCTTGAACTGTTCAAATTCGTGTTTATTCATGTGTATTGTTCATATAACAAATTGTCCATGATAATTTCATGTTTAGCTTACTTATGTACACATTAGTTTACTTATGTAGTAGCAGCATTTGAAATTTAAACGGCCTGAGCTTTTGACAGTTGTAATAATTGGACTACTATACTTGTGAATATTCAGCTAGTAATATTTGGCTTTAGTATGAGTTAGTTCTGATTTTTGTTTTAGGTTTGATTTGATGTCAGGGTAATTGTTAAAATTTGAAAATAGTATGGAATTTGAAACTGATTCTGAAGTTAGTATGTATGTTTATATCCGTGTTAACCTCAGGTCTAATAGGTCTAAGGAATGTTAAATAGTATGCGTTTCAGCATGTTAAATCTGTTTTAAGTTTGATGCTTCCATACAGTTGATAATCACTCTAGTGTAACCACTACTTCCTATCATTGTTTTTGATAATTCGTAGCTTAATAAATGTTTAGATTCTAACTTATACGTGAAATCGAACCCCGAGGTCTAGTCCCATATTTCATGCACAGCCAATTCATTTTTGATGATAGTTGATAGTTTAAAACATTAATGCTTTGTTAAGACTCATTTAGTTTGGGTTATAAATGCCTAAGCTGTCCAGGCCATGAAGAGGTAATTTAGCAAGCCCAGAATCAATTTTGCATTGGGTCTTTAGACTTATCACAGGCCCAGGCTGTCCGACTTTTCATAAATGACATCTGGGCCTCTTTTGAACAAAACTGAAATGTCACTCCTTTCCTATTGGGCTGCTTCGAATAATTTGCTAAAATTCTATTGTTCACTTACTAAAGTTGTTGGGCTTAGATGACTTAAAAACTGAATCATAATTTTGGGGCCTTTGAGTTAAGTAGCACACTTGAGCTAAGAGGTGTTACCTTTTGTTCAAATGTGGACTTGAACTTGAGGCCCATTTTCCTTGATTACTTTTAATAGCAATTAATAATGTTAATTAATTAGGCCCCTTTAGAGACAAAAAATAAATAGAGAATCGTAGTTTGCTTTAGGTTGGCCTTTAAATAATAAAACGAGATGAACCTCGCCAAATAAAATGCATAAATTGCGGGGCCCTCATTAAATGCTTATATTAAAATACTTAGAATTCGGGACGTGCCGTTTAGCGAATTTCACGGCCTCCCGCAAAGATAATAATACGCTACCCACTTTAGGCGCGCTTTCTAATAAATTTACCTTCTTAAATACGGGTGTGCATTTCATGCAGCCCAAATCCAAATCCCAAAACGTTGAATAAGAATGTGTCGAGGATCCGGGTGCATTTCATGTGACTTGATCCAAAAACACGTTCTTAAACGACGTTCACTTTTCTTAAAAATGACTAAAAGCGGTAAATCATTCTAAAATGGCATTATAGGTTTTAACATGTATAAAAATCAGAATTTAGCCAAATATAGCAGTTGAGCGACCGTGCTAGAACCACGGAACTCGGGAGTGCCTAATCCCTTCTCCCGGGTTAACAGAATTCCTTACCCGGATTTTTGGTGCGCGACTGTAATACAGAGTCAAACCCTTTCCTCGATTCGGGATTCAAACCGGTAACTTGGGACACCATAAATCTCCCAAGTGGCGACTCTGAATCTTTAATAAAATGAATCCCATTTCGATTGTCCCTTAACTGGAAAAACTCCTTTTATTATACCCTTCGCGGGAGTGTAGTAGCGGAAAAAGGAGGTGTGACAATATTCTTGCACTATGTGTTTAAATATTGCAACGTTTTCTTCTCACAATCCCTACTAACTTGTTACCTTTTGTTTTTACTTTTGCTTATTCCCCTCCCCAAAGGTTAGTTCGTGCACACTGGCATCGTCATCATATTCCACAAGATCCAAGGGTCCTCCTCCTCTGAGTCCTATCAGAAATAAGAACAAAGGAAAGATGGAAGATTTTAGCAGCATCAGAAAGGAGAGCTCAGTTGAAAGGGTAGAGACTTCTCAGGGTATTCAGGTTTCCAGGAAAGTGCCTCCCAGTTCGAACAGAAGTTATTGAAATTTCAGGAAGAATTGGACCAAGTTCGGAACTTGGCAAGCTTGTCATTTTCCCTCACTACCCCGGATATCAGCTTCCCCAACACTTAAAATCCCATACCTCCTCAAAACATCCCGAAGCCACAAAACCAACCCACTCCCCATCACTACTGCAACACATGCCACACTTCAGGCAACACCACACTGCTCATCCCCGAACCACTGAACTCCACAAATGATCATCACCACAACACCCCATCTATGTGGAAACCATACCACACCACATTTAGCCCGCCTGAAGCACACCTAAGTCTGATGACAAAGACTCTCTTACCAAGAATCTGGCCGCAGAACTCAAGAAGCTGACTAGCCGAGTTCAGGGTGTTGAAGGAAGCAAGGGGATCGAGGGACTGAATTACGAAGACCTTTGCATTCAACCAGATGTCGAATTGCCCGAGGGGTACAAACCTCCCAAGTTCGAAATGTTTGATGGTACAGGAGATCCCAGGGTACACTTGAGGACATACTGCGACAAGTTGGTCGGAGTAGGGAAAGATGAGAGAATACGAATGAAGCTTTTCATGAGAAGCTTGAAAGGAGATGCTCTGTCTTGGTACATTAACCAAGACCCCAAGAAGTGGTCAAACTGGGTTAGTATGGCGTCCGACTTCATAGACAGGTTCAGGTTCAACACGGAGAATGCACCAGATGTATTTTACATTGAGAATTTAAAGAAGAAACCTACAGAAACGTTCCGCGAGTATGCCACTCGTTGGAGGTCAGAGGCTGCTAAGGTTCGACCTGCTTTAGGGGAAGAACAGATGAACAATTTTTTCGTCAGGGCTCAGGATCCGCAATACTATGAAAGATTGATGCTGATCGAAAACCTTAAATTTTCTGACATCATCAGGCTGGGAGAAAGGATTGAAGAGGGCATCAAAAGTGGTATGGTCACTAACTTTGAAGCTTTGCGAGCCACCAATAAGGCTCTGCAGTCCGGTGGTACATCCAAGAAGAGGGACGTAAGTGCCGTAATGGTTGTACAGAGAACCAAATCACCAGTCAAATATCAGACCTACCCGACATCTCCACTTACATATCAACCCACTCCAAATTTCCAATCACCCGCACAAGTCTACCAAGCCTACAACACTCAACCATCCCACTATCATTCACCTCCTACTCGCCAAAACTTTGCTAGACCCCGACCAAATTTTGACTGCAGACCTCCCAAACAATACACCGCCATTGCCGAGCCAATCGGCCAGCTGTACGAAAGACTCAAAGCCGCTGGTTATGTCACCCCTTTCCCCGCCATAAATCCTGAAAACCCTTCCCAGTGGATTAACCCAAACAAAACCTGTGCATACCCTTCTGGCATGAAGGGACATACTATTGATGAGTGCCGCTCCCTGAAGGACAAGATCCAGGCTTTAATTGATAACAAGATTATCGTGGCAAAGGAGCCTGCTCCGAACGTCCGCAGCAACCCTCTACCAGACCACAAGGGTGGAAGTGTTCATATGATTGAAATAGAAGATGATTGGGACCCCAAAGGATCAATCGGTTTGATCACGGAAGGTGATGATCCAAAGAAACCAACAGTCACTCTTAACCCGATTGTAGTCCAAATTTAGCCTTCTGAAGATGCTGAGGTGAACATGTCCATACCGCTCGAGTTTGAAGCACCAGCCTCCGCAAAGACGCCAACACCAATCGAGGTCGAGTTTAGGTCCCCAAAGGCGCCTGAGCCCTTTGAAGTTGCTGTATTACCTTCCAAGGCAAGGGTGCCTATTCCAGTAGCAATGACAGCCGTAACACCGTTCCACACAAAAGCTATACCGTGGGACTACACAGCCGAGGCAAGAAGGAAAGGAAAAGCCAAGTTCGGAGAAACAGTTACAGCGCAGGGTATGACAAGAACCGGCAGGGTTTATACCCCAGAACACTTAGCTGAGTCGAGTAAGCAGACCTCTGGCCGACAAGCCATCATTGAAACTGGACCCGGTGGTCTCTGGAGAAAGATACAAGCCAAGGAATACTCGGTCATTGACCAGCTGAACAAAACACCGGCACAAATTTCTATCTTGGCTTTATTACAGAGTTCTGATGCACACAAGAATGCCTTGTTGAAGGTATTGAGTGAGGCGTATGTACCAAGCAACATCACTGGAGGAGAAATGGCAAACATGGTGGGCCAAGTGTTGGAAAGTCATAAAATCACCTTTCACGAGGATGAGCTGCCACCGGAAGGATTGAGTCATAACAAGGCATTACACATCACTGTGCAGTGCGAAGATTATTTTATCACCCGGATCCTAGTCGATGGGGGGTCCAGTCTCAACATTTGTCCTCTGGTAACACTCAGAACATTGGGAAAAGGGCTGCATGAAATCAAGGATGGGGCCATCAACGTCAAAGCTTTTGACGGATCTCAAAGGTCCACTATTGGGGAAATTAGCCTACGTTTGCAAATGGGGCCCACTTGGTTCGATGTTGATTTTCAAGTGATAGACGTGCCGGCTTCTTACAATCTGCTGTTGGGACGACCATGGATTCATG
>NC_031990.1:4825895-4860023 GCF_001879085.1 Nicotiana attenuata
AGGTTACCAGAAATTTCAACATTAAAAAATGTCAATTATTGGAAATTTATTGAGCACAAAAGCCACTAAGTCCAAGCAAACTCTTATCATCTTTGTAAACACGGAGCTTTCAAATCTACGAGTGGTTTTTCTCTTTTACTTCAGCAAATGAGACTCTACATATCAGAATATTAAAAGTCAAAGTAAATAAAACAATAAAAAAATATAAAGTAGTTGAAAGGAGATTAAAACGCTAAACATAAAAACCTGATTAGTATAGGTCTATAGGACAATCTTTCAATCAAAGCTTTAAAATTCACATAAAAATGACTACCAACATAATAAGATGATATTTTAGGAGTAACTAAATGTTGAAACAGTCCATAAAAAAGTTAAGTTTTTCGAAGTATCAACATCTACGACATTAATAAGATTGAGAAAAAAAAACCCCACAAAAAATGCTATAAAATGAATGTATGACCTACTTATGAGAACATAGCATAGTGTATCTGGCACTACAGAGAAAAACACTGTAGCTGCAAGCTAGTAGCAATTACACGAAGAACTCGAGAAGAGAACCTTGGGGATAGGGGTTGGAGTATACCCACATTTAAAATGAAATTAGCTAAGAAGTTTCTTCTAAAAAAAGGTTTTCAAAAGGAATTTGTCCAATATAGCTATGAGGAACCACATACAACATACAAATAATTACTTAATAATAGATTTTCTAATATTGAACAGTAACACACTGACAAAAGTTTGAGTCATTTACAGATAAGCATCAAATAATAAATTTAGGAAGTCATGTTTAAAGATAGGTNATTTTGTGCTCGATTCCGTTTGTTTGTCATCCCGTATAGCTTTTAATTCATTTTAATTTTTGGTTTTAGTCTGATTATTAGTGTAATTCTTTGTTAATTTGTTGTGATAGTTTGGGCTTTGTTTGAATCTGACTCCTTATGGTTTGGTGTTAATGACTTAGGTTAAATCAGTTTGAGTAGCAATTATATTAATAATTCCATGTTTTAAGTTTAATTAAGTGTGTCTGATTTGTTCTTCATGGCAGTGCTTCATATCTGATTTTAATAGGTTTAATCTTGTGTTAGTTAGTTGATCCACGAATGATTAATGCAATTTGTTTCCTTGTTAGTTAATTGTCCAATTAGTTTAACTTTAGGTGAATTGGGTTGTAGCTGGTAGCTTTGATCAGGGAAGAAGGGTGGGTTAATTGTGACCTAGTTAAGTAATTTCAGGGGGGTATCCAGGGATAGTTTAGGTATTTAAGATTGGGTGGAATATGGTAGTTAACACTAGAGTCTTCTAGGGTCTTCTAGACTAGGGCTTTAGTTGTAATTTCAGTAAGCTTAGGGTACTAACTTGAGGAACAAGTCAGAAAATAGAGGGTTAAGTAGAAATAAGTAAAGGACTAAAGGGCAAACAAAAAAGCTGAAGGCTGCCCTCATTGATGCCTATAAAAGGCAGTCTTCTTGGCTTCATTCACAAGTTTTTGAGCCCAAAATTCCCCCGAAAACCATTGCTGAAAATCTGAGTTTTGAATTTTGAATTTCAAGTCCAAGTTTTAGATTTAGCTCCTCCAAAAAACCCAAAAAAAAACAATAGAAAAATCACTGAAAATCAAAACAAAAAAAGTACTGTTCTATTCAATTTTTAGGGTTAATTTCAAGTGTTAGCGGTTGATCTGCATTTCATAGCTCAGATTCTGGTAGTTGAAGTTCGGAAGTGTGCCTTTTTGATTTCGAGCAGTTTGTGGGTTTCAATCAGCTTGTTTTTTTGGTCATTTACTGGGTGCTGCATTTCTGTGGTGTCTGCTTGGATTTTGTAAAGTTAGTTTGGTTCAAAGTATTCCAATTGTTGCTGTTGTTAACTGCTGGATACCAGCTGTTGTTACCTGCTGCTGATCTTCTTCCTCTTGTTGTATTTCAAATTCCAGGTACGTATCTTTTAAATTCATCTCGATGTAGCCTTGAATTGGAGTGGAAATGCAAAGTGTTCATCAGATTTCTGTTCGTTGGATGGTTTCTGTTGTTTGTAGTTAAATAAATGTTAGTTAGTTATTTGGTTTGTATTACATGAATAATAAACACATAGACTGTATAATTAGGATTGTTTTTAAATTGATTTGGACTGTGTTGGACTGTTGATGGACTGTATTGGATTGTTCTAATTGGCTTATACAAATTGCTGGTTTTAGTCTGTATTGATACAGTTATTAGTATAACTCTAGAATAAGTCAGGTTCACTCAGAGTTTGATAGGCATTGAATCATAGCTATGTTGAAACAGTTGGAATTTGTATGAGCATTGAGTGTAATATTGACTAAACATCAGTCGAATTGCTTGAAACAGTTTGAACTTGTATGAGCATTAAGTGTAATATTAACTAAAGGGTTCGAAACTTAGGTTGCTTCAGGTCTACAAATATGTTGTTAGCCATGATGTGTTTACAGTAGTCCAGCTATTATTTCCATTTGAGTACCAAAATGAATGAATTTGAGTGTCAATCACATTAGTCAACATTTCACACTTTCATTCCCTATTCTCTTTGAATATCTGCAAGAACTTGGTTAATACGAATCAGATGTAAAAAATCTATAGAGATTAATCGAACAGCTATTAGATTAACTAATTGTGAATTATCCTTTTCGTTGACACCATCAGTGGATCCGTCTGGGCCATGTTACCACTAAAGCGCTGCCCAACTTCAACCTCCTCTATCTTATTGATTGGGCCTGGGTTGGTTCCCAGAGCTAGTAATAGCTCAACAAAAATGATAGATCTCGTTGCCCCTGTACTAGGCCGAGGTCATTTGGGCCTGAATGAATATTAAACATAAGGTTATATTGCAACATGGTCTTTGGGCCTTTGAGTTAAGTAGCACACTTGAGCTAAGAGGTGTTACCTTTTATTCAAATGTGGACTTGAACTTGAGGCCCATTTTCCTTGATTACTTTTAATAGCAATTAATAATGCTAATTAATTAGGCCCTTTTAGAGACAAAAATAAATAGGGAATCGTAGTTTGCTTTAGGTTGGCCTTTAAATAATAAAACGAGATGAGCCTCGCAAAACAAAAATGCATAAATTGCGGGGCCCTCCTTAAATGCTTAATTAAATACTTAGAATTCAGGGCGTGCCGTTTAGCGAATTTCACGGCCCTTCGCAAAGATAATAACCCATTAGTAACTTTAGGTGCGCCTTTAATAATTTTATCTTCTTAAATACGGGTGTGCATTTCATGCAACCCAAATCCAAATCCCAAAACGTTGAATAAGATTGTGTCNCTATCAAGCTCAAGAAGCATGGTACCACCTTCGGGTTGGGGTATGAGTATACCTGGGAAGAATTCAAGGACTGGTCGCCACTATGGCGCGGCCCTTACTATCCATTTGAGCAACCGATACCCCGTCTAGAGCAGACTTTTCAACCAGCCGAGGTTATCTATGGGTCAGAAGAAGAGGAAGCATTAGCAGCGATGAGGAACTTATTCCTGGTAGATGATGATATGGACTGTTGTGTCATTTTTGAGGGGGGGGGGGGAGGAAGCCCTTCCATATAGGCAGTGAGCAGAGGCGCACACCTCAGTAACTGGACCGTCAGAACCACCAGAGCCCGACGTGCCTCGGGGTAGCAAGGCTGAACAAAGCATTACGCACTATTTTGCTTTATTAAGTTTATTTTCTTTTCGCATTTTTCTTTTTTCGCAAGAAAGAGCTCCAATGTTCAAAACACTTATGGAATTTATTAAAGTATTTCAATTTTCTTACAAATCTCTCTCTTATTATTTTCTCTCATTACTTTACTCAAACAGCATTACTATCACTTATCTTGATGAACCAACGACTGTGACATGCAAAGAGACAACGCGGCAAACGGACACAGATTCAGAGGAAGATGATATACCGGAAGAAATCGTTAAAGAAGTTGAGAATTTTGAGAATAGGCCTAAGTCCAACCTGGACGAGACGGAGATTGTCAATCTAGGAGATGCAGAGAACATCAAAGAAACACGAGTCAGCGTTCATTTATCACCGTCTGAGAAGGAAGAGTATACAAAATTTCTAAAGGAATATGAGGACATATTCGCATGGTCATATGACGACATGACTGTTCTAAGCATGTCCATTGTGGCTCACAAATTATCGACTGATCCGGCCTGTCCGCCAGTGAAACAGAAGCTCAGAAAGTTCAAGCCAGACATGAGTTTGAAAATCAAGGAAGAAGTCACTAAGCAGGTCAAAGCTAAGGTCCTCCGGGTAGTAGAGTATCCGACATGGTTAGCCAATATTGTGCCAGTACCAAAGAAGGATGGGAAGGTCAGAATTTGCGTCGACTACCGGGATCTCAACCGGGCCAGTCCAAAAGACGATTTCCCTTGCCGAATATACACATCTTGATTGACAACTGCGCCAAGCATGAGTTGCAGTAATTCGTTGATTGTTTTGCTGGGTACCATCAGATATGGATGGATGAAGAGGATGCTGAGAAAACGGCTTTCATTACGCCGTGGGGGATGTATTATTACAAAATGATGTCGTTTGGGTTAAAGAATGCAGGGGCCACCTACATGAGGGCCATGACCACAATTTTTCATGACATGATACACAAGGAGATCGAAGTGTATGTAGACGACGTCATCATAAAATCCAAGAAAGTCGCTGATCACATGGGAGATTTGAGGAAATTCTTCAATAGACTGAGAAGCTACAACCTGAAGCTGAATCCCGCAAAATGTGCATTTGGGGTTCCTGCAGGAAAACTACTTGGGTTCATTGTGAGCCGCCGAGGGATAGAATTGGATCCATCAAAGGTCAAAGCTATTCGAGAATTGCCGCCGCCGAAGAGCAAGAAGGAGGTTATGAGTTTCTTGGGGAGACTTAACTACATCGGCCAGTTCATAGCTCAGTCCACTGTCATTTGTGAGCCGATCTTTAAGATGTTGAAGAAGGACGCCGCTACCAAATGGACTGACGACTGCCAGAAAGCCTTCGACAGAATCAAAGAGTACCTGTCAACACCGCCGGTTCTGGTTCCGCCCGAACCAGGTAGACCCCTGCTACTCTACCTTGTAGAAATGGACGCAGAAGTTTGGCCAAAGACAATAAATTCAGATGCAGTCAAGCGATACTATGTGTAACCATTTATGATTTCCTTATGTAATTTGAACTACGTTTGAACTGATTCCCGTTTAAGAGGGGATACGTAGGCAGCCTTATGGGTTCGGTCACAATTCAATAAAATTTTCATTTCCCCCCGCAATTAGGAACTGGGGCAGAATTTTGAGGAGGACCCTCAAAATTCTGAAGTAACTTCAGTCGATCATTGCAAGCAGTCGTCAGAAGCATCAACCCACTAAACTGGGCAAAATTTTGAGGAGGACCCTCAAAATTCCGTAGCAAGAAAGGTCGCAATATTTTGAAACACGTCGTGGTCGTTGGTTCATCTAAAGCTGTTTTTTTAAGTATATATACATATATCATACCTTTAACAAAACTCATGCATGCCTATTATCGAAATCGCTTTGTTTGACAAAGCTACCCTGAGGGTACCTACAGTATCACCATAAACAGAGCCGAGCCAGTCAAGCGAAGCCAGCGGGGACGCGAACTAACCGGCCCCTTTACAAAACTCACGATTTTTTCTTTGGATGCAGGCACCCAAGTCGCAAATCAGCAAATCCATTTACACACTCGTACTTTCAGGAATACAACTCCCGAAATTATCGCTTCACAACCACTATCCATACACGATATCCCCAGCAGCCACAATGTCGCAATCAACAACCAGCTATCCGCTATCAGCTAAGAATCTTTTACTATTACTCGTCTCTCATCTTCCGCATAAGGCTACTATTCTGCCTTCCAAGGTTAAGCTCTACCTCCATTTGCATTTCTTGCATTGCATAAGGCTACTATTCTGCCTTTCGAGACTAAGCTCTGTCTCCATAATTGCATAAGGCTACTATTCTGCCTTCCGAGGTTAAGCTCTACCTCCATTTGCATTTCTTGCATTGCATAAGGCTACTATTCTGCCTTTCGAGACTAAGCTCTGTCTCCATAATTGCATAAGGCTATTATTCTGCCTTTCGAGGTTAAGCTCTACCTCCAGTTGCATTTCTTGCATTGCATAAGGCTACTATTCTGCCTTTCGAGACTAAGCTCTGTCTCCATAATTGCATAAGGCTACTATTCTGCCTTCCGAGGTTAAGCTCTACCTCCATTTGCATTTCTCTACACTGCATAAGGCTATTATTCTGCCTTCCGAGGTTAAGCTCTACCTCCATTTGCATCTCTTTGCATTGCATAAGGCTACTATCCTGCCTTTCGAGACTAAGCTCTGTCTCCATTTGCATGGCTGAAATATCGCCACTTCGTTTTAATCTTGCATCGGCTGAAATATCGCCATTTTTTTAAGTCCTGCATCGGCTGAAATATCGCCACTTCGTTTTAATCTTGCATCGGCTAAAATATCGCCATTTTATTTAAATCTTGCATCGGCTGAAAGATCGCCACTTATATTTACACTTTACATCGGCCGAAATATCGCCACCTTATTTAAGTCTTGCATCGGCTGAAAGATTGCCATTTATATTTACACTTTACGTCGGCTGAAATATCGCCATTTTGTTAAAACTTGCATCGGCTGAAAGATCGCCAAATCCTGCATTTCATGGGCTGAAAGATCGCCAAATCATCCGAAGGTGTCATCGTTCAGAGGCACCATTTTCATAGCCCGAGAATATCATGCCATGGCCTGAGGACCCCACTTTTATCTCTGCATCGCATTATTCAAAGGCATCATGGTTCGGAGGCATCATTCTCATAGCCCGAGAGCATCATTTCATAGCCTGCGAATCCTTTATTATGTGTATCATGGCCCAGGACACCATAGTCCGAGGACGTCATCCTAACCGTCCAAAGACAGCATTCATGGTCCAACGGGAACTTGCATCACGTTTAAATTTACGCACAATATGTTGGTATTATTCATTTGCATGTACACCGGCTAGCAACGGCCGTCTCGGCAGGAGCAATCCCGCTCCAGTTCCCGCAGCCTATCAGACTCTGACCATCCTTCTCAACCTGAACATCGCGTCCGCTTTTCGAAAATCTCCATCGGCATATTCCGCCAATGGGTCCTGAACTACAGATGGCCTGATTCCTGTAAGACCAGGGATATGTAGGCAGCTCAGGAGCCAGAGCTCGATCAAAATTCTTCAAATCGTTCGGTCAAAATTGGCCATCATATCTTTACCCGACAACTCTTTCATCCTTCCCAGGTAAAGAGGGGCAGCTGTTGATACCCAATTTTTTCCCTATGTACTTTTATATGCAAAATACTTTCAAAATAGCATGTACATGCATATATAAGCATGCCCAAGAGTGTTGGTATTTTTCCCTAATTTTTAAAGATTTTAAAATTAATTTATTATTTATTTTTTAGCAGTACAAAATCCAATAATTATTCCCAAGATTATCATTTTGGTGAATAATTTATTTCTATTCTCATATTTACACCAAAATATAATTAAGGTGATTTTTGTATATTTTTACAAATTTATCTGGCATTTTCAAAGCTAAATTGCAGTAATTGTAATTATAGCCTATTTTACGATTAATGGCATTTTATAATTATAAAATTATTTCCAGTATTTTTAAATTAATATTTATATAGTATTTGTTGGCTCAGCATTTTTAATTTACTTTTAAAATCATTATTACTATTTTTATAAAATAAAAAGGGAAAAATTGGCTATTTAACATTTAGCCCATTTCTATTTCGATTACAGCCTCATTTCCTTTCAATTTTAACCTTAAATTGACCCCAATTCCACCCCAAATTAAACCTAAATTAGCCGACCCCTGACCCAATTTAAAAACCCAACCCGTTCCCCACCTACCCACTTAAATCTGGACCGTTGATCACTCAAGATCAACGGCCATAACTCGCCCTTTCCTAATTAAACCTAAACGACTGCCCTAATCCCCCTCATTCCCACCTGATCTGCCGCCTTTGAAACCTCTCGTCTCTCAAACTCTCTCGAACCCCTCCGAAACCCTAATCGTTTCCCACCTTATCTCACCATGCTTCCACTGGAATCCATGGCGTCTCCGGCCATGGACGGTCTGTACTTATCCTTTCTCACCATCAGACCTAAGTTATTCAAGGTTTGAAGCCCGACTTCGATGGCCCTCTTCAGATCCTTCTCAGATCTGTAGATCTATGGCTTCTCCGGCCATTATTCCAGCATGTTCAAGCAATATGAGTCTTTTCGACTCAGGATCTGTCTCTCCTCAAGACCTTTCTCATTTCTAGGGTTTTCTCTGCAACTCTAAGCCGTCTGAGGTTCTGTACTTGTTTATTTTCTTAGATCTTTGATATGTCCGGGCTTTACTTGACATTTTAAAGGTTTTTCCCAAATTTCCTTTTCAAAATCGTTCAATTTCGATTTTAGGGTTTTCGAAAAAGTTTCTTCAAATATCATTCTGATTCTTTCTGTTCTTTCTTTATGTGTGATCATCTATGTTAGGCTCATATGTTTTCTTTTCTACTACGCATGAGGTTGCTCTTTGTTTCTCTTTCTATTATGCAAGATTCTTCTATTTTTGTTGTTATCCCTGTACTCGCATGTTAATCTGTGTTGTTTGCTATATGTGTTTATGGTTGAATTCTTTGATTTTGTTCACTTTGCTGAACTCTGTTTATCTTCCTGCTAAGCATATTTCATCTACTTTTGTTTAAAACTCGTATCATCTCTTTCTTCTGAACTTGTTTAAATTCCGAGTTTTCTCAAACGTGTTCTCATGACCTTGAATCAGTGTTCTTTCTATCGTGTGTGTTTGTCTCTCATCAGTCTTTGGAAAAGACTTCTGAGCCTCTTTCATTGACCTGTTTTCTCACCTCTATGTCTGACTCAATTCGAAACCCTAGGATTTGGGGGTTTCTTTGGCAAGTGGTATAAGGGTTCCACTTTGGGACCCTAGGCTTTAAGACTCACTATGAGTCCACAACTGAACATGAATCCCTTTTGCTTTTGACTCTAAGGCTTTCAATGTTAGACTCTTTTTCTAAGAAACCTGATGATTCCTTCTGCTTGATTGGTATGCTTTATATATGAGAAATTTCTCTTTCAAAAGGTTTTTTTACCAACTAATTGATTCTAAAATCCTTTTAATAAGGCTGACGAATTGTCACTGATTTTTCTTCGATTGAACCCCCTTAACATTTCTTGACTTGGTTCATTCCAATTGAACTTGTAATTTTGGTGTCATGGATGTTTGATTGATTCCCTTGCCATATTTGGCACAAACCGTGTACTATTGATTGTTTTCCTTAAATAACTTCTATGTATTTACCCCTTTTGTGCTACTTTGAAAGGTTTTAATTAAAATTTTCTTTCCTTAACTAGCTTTTACCCGTTGGAATCAGAATCCCTTAACCAAAGGGAGACTGATTTCAATGATATTTCCTTGCCTTTCTTACTTGTTTCTTTGCACTATAAAAAGGGACTGCCCTTCTGCACTTTTAAAACATCTTACAACTTCATTCTTCACACAACCTTCACACCACTAGTCTTTAAAAATACTTGCACACTTGCAATACTGTTTTGAATTCGATATTCTGCTTTGCTTGGGATCTTTTGGAATTGCTTTGCTTGCAACTTGGCCTTTTCAAGACTGTTGTTTTTAATTATTTGTTTCCCCTGAAACTGGTATGTCTCAATTTTGATTTCAGCTCTTTCCCTATGTGTTTACTTTACAGTTGCTCTATTCCTGTCTACCTTGCTGCTCATGTTCTGTATATTACTTCCTTTTATGTTTACTGCTTGTTATAAATCCCCCATACCCCCATTCCCTTTTGTGTGCTGAGTTAAAGTTCATGGCCTGGCAATATCCAAATTACTGCCCAGGTCTGAACATGACCTTCAATAGGTCCTAACTCCCAAATTCAAGCTGACGGGCTGGTCAGGGGTGTGCCAGCATCCTAGTTGCTGGGCATGACCACTAGTTTGTCATGGCTTTCCCTAATTCCCCCTCTATTGCACTTACACTTATTCTTAGACTCTAAGTTCTGCCCTCCTCCTATGAGCCTTGCCTTGGGGACCTTGAGCTCCCTCTGAACTTGGACATTTGAGGGCTGGCTATTCCACACTACACCATAATCTTAATTCTGCAATGTAATTGGGTGTAAGCATTGCCTGGAGTTCATGAAGCTCCTTGGAACTTTGACACACCCAAAGGATGAGAAAGGCTTTTGGAAATCTGATCCTGGAAGTTGGTTTATCTCATATTGTTGGACTTTGAGTCTGAATTAGGCTGTTTGGTTGTAGCTGGAACTTCTGATGTAATTTTACTTTTCTTTCTTTTGATTCATTCGGGTCTGTAATAATTTGTAGTAACTATTGGGGATGGTTAGTGGAAAGGGATGGGGATGAATGTATGAAAAAGGGTAGAAAACATGCCTATATGTTATTTATTTCTGCATTCTCATCTTAGAAAACATGCCTATAGGTTATTTATTTCTGCATTCTCATCTTAGAAAACATGCCTATAGGTTACCTATAAACTTCTGCATTCTTATCTTAGATAACTTGCCTATAGGATTTTTAATTCATGCATTCACATAGACAACATGCGTACAGGTCATTTATTTCTGCATCTCTGCATATAGAAATCCTGTCTCTAAGTCCCTGCATTTCTGCGTATAGAAATCATGATCATAGGTTTCTTTTCTGCACTTCTGCATATACCTGTCATTAGGCAAACAATCATAGGTCTAATAATAATCAACTTCATTCTAGATACCATGCCTATATGACTCTTGCATCTATGTAATCGTTTAAGCCAATAACGCCTAGATAACTTGCCTATAGGAATAATCAATCGAATCAGCCTCGTCTATTTTATCTATACGTTTAAAACCAGTCACAAGTTCGTTTAAAATCTGCAGATCTTTTGTCTATAAAACCAGTGATCCCTTTCTTTAAAATCAGTACGCTCTGTTAGATACCATGCCTATAGGTCTCACTTAGGCAAACCATTAGGTAATTAATTAACTGTGTCAGCTTTGATAACTACAACCAGACAAGGCTAATTCGGACTCCTCATTTGAGAAATATGTGATAAATCAACCGGTCCTAACGCTTTTAAATTTAATTCAGACCATAACCGGTATTTGAAGTCATGCTATACAATCTACTCTTTTAAGTGAGGAGGCCTATTTGAGCCTTAACTGCTGTTTGTTTCTCCCCTATTTGATTATGTGTTTTTGTTTATCGCCTAGACTTTTATCCTTTTAAAACTTCTGAAAAGCCCCAACTCCCTCCCCTTTAGGATTAATAGTCTCAATGCCTCCGGGACTGATAGGATCGGGACGGGTAATAACATGCAATAAGTAACGATACTATTCCGCGCTTTAATATCTTAATGGGGTAGGAAGGGTAGACATGGATATGATGATCACGCAATAACACCACGCGTATAATTGGTTACTGGTTGTTGCGTGGATGATCCATGTTATTTATAAACCTAGGACCCCCCCCTCCCTCCTTATGTACTTTCGTTATTGTTTTTTTAAACTGTCAGTTTCCGGCTCTTTAAACCTTGTATTTCGCTTCAAATCATTTAAAACCTCTTCGAATTTCCAGCACTGTTTTCTTTTTAAACTTCCGCCCACTTCACTTCTTTTGTCTGATTGTTTGCACTCGTTATTTGATCCTTATTTTTCTGCACTTATACATTCTTTAAAACAACTATGAAACCACCTATTTCCTGACTTCAGCATGCTTATTTAACCTTTATGCATTCCTAATTGTAATCGTTATGTGGAAGTTGTCGTGCATGTTTACTTGTTTTAAAGTCACAAATTGTAGCATGACCGGGAACCACACTAGTGGATCTTGGGGGGTGCCTAACACCTTCCCCCTGAGATAATTTCAAGCCCTTACCCATTCTCTGGTTCTTCTTTCTTTTAAATTCTTAGTGTCCTAATGCACTTAATCATTAGGTGGCGACTCTTCTAAATCTCAAACCCAAATTCCCAAAAGGAATAGAGTTGTCCGCCCAAATATCGTAAACCCGATTTCGCCTTTAGAAAAAGGGGGCATCGACAGCAACAATAAAACATGATGCTCAGTCCAAAATATCATTTAAAATATCATTTAATGTGTTTAAACAGAGTAAACATGGCTGAGTTATGAAAATAGTAGGATATAGCATGACTGAGTACAAGTATAAAGTCAAAACAGTGAGGAATATAGCAGTAAAAATCCCCTAAGGGTCCGAACAGTTGGCACAAAGCCCAAATATGGCATTTAGACCAAAACATGAATACATCAAACAGTTTTCGATCAAATACGCGGTAAAATAGTCATTCGGGATGGACTAAGTCACAATCCCCGACGGTGCACGACCCCACGCTCGTCATGTAGCGTGTGTGTCACCTCAACATAGCACAACGATGTGTAATCCGGGGTTTCATACCCTCAGGACAACATTTAAAATCATTACTCACCTCAATCCGGCCCAAACTCAAACTCGCGATGTCTTTGCCCCTCGAATCGGCCTCCGGATACTCCAAATCTAGGCAAAACCAGAAAATAACCATCAAAGTATACTAAGGGGACAAAGCCCACTCGAAAACAATCGACAAACAACGCGAATACCGAAATTAGCCAAACCCGACCCCCGGGCCCACGTCTCGAAATTCGATACATTTTACATCATTAGACTCCTTATCTCCCCACGAGTTCATACATATCAAAAGTTCTGAAATCCGACCACAAATGGTCCTTCAAATCCTTAATCAAAGGCCTAAGTTCCCAAGCCCTAATTTCCTCCATATTTAACCCTTAATTCCTATTATTATAGCTCTAATCCGTGAAATAATACCATTGAAACGAGTTTTTATGATCCGAAACCTTACCTCAATGAAGTCTCCTTGAATTCCCTATTCAAAATCACCCAAAAGCTCCAGAATTCGCATTTAAAAATGGTGAAACCTCTGAAAATCGCGAAGGAAAAATTATATACATTCTGACCTAGGCTTTTCGCACCTGCAGTCCAAATCCCGCTCCTGCGGCCCCGCTTCTGCGCTCTCGACCACCGCACCAGCGGTTTTCACTTAAGTGGCCAAAATCCGCATCTGCGATGCACAATCCGCACATGCACCATCACAGGTGCGGTTCCTCAACCGCTTCTGTGGTTCCTGCCTTCCTAGGCTCTATCCGCTTCTGCAACTGTTCTTCCGCATCTGCGGGGTCGCACCTGCGATCCTTCAACCGCAGATGCGGTTATGACAACAACAGAATGGCTTCAGCTTCCCAACTCAACTCCAAATCTTCCGTCAACAATCCGAAATCACCCCGAGGCCCCTGGGACCTCAACCAAAAGCACCAACAAGTCTTATACTACCATCCAAACTTATACCAATCTTCAAAACACCTCAAACAACATCAATTCAACCAAAACACATCGGATTCAAGCCTAAGGTTCTCAAAATCTTCCGAATTACGCTTTTGATCAAAAAGTCTATCAAACCATGTCCGAATGACCTGAAATTTTGCACGCACATCCCAAATGACACAACGAACGTACTGCAACTTTCGGAATTCCATTCCGACCCCTATATCAAAATCTCACCTACCAACCGGAAATGCCAAAATTCCACTTTCACCAATTCAAGCCTAAATCTACTACGGACCTCCTAAACACATTCCGATCACTCTCCTAAGTCCCAAATCATCTCCCGAAGCTATCCGAATAATCGAAATTCACATCCAAGCCTTATAACATAAGTCAACATCCGGTTGACATTTCCAACTTAAGCTTTCTTAAAAGAGACTAAGTGTCTCAAACCTTACCAAAACCTTTCCGAACCCAAGCCAACCAACCCGATCACACATAGAACCGATAAACAAAGCAATAAGAAGCAGAAATGGGGGAAATGGAGCGGTAACTCATGAAACAACCGGCCGGGTCGTTACATCCTCCCCCTCTTAAACAAACGTTCGTCCTCGAACGAGTCAAGAAACATACCTGAAGCCTCAAACAAGTAAGGATATCTGCTCCGCATCTCCCGCTCGGCCTCCCAGGTAGCCTCCTCTACGGGCCGACCTCTCCACTGCACTTTTACTGAAGCTATATCCTTTGATCTCAACTTTCGAACCTGACGCTCCAAAATAGCCACTGGCTCCACATCATAAGTCAAATCACCATCTAACTGAACCGTGCTGAAATCCAGAACATGAGACGGATCCCTAATATACTTCTAGAGCATAGAAACATGACATACCGGATGCACACTCGAAAAGCTAGGTGGCAAAGCAAGCTCATAGGCCACCTCTCCAATCCTCCGAAGTACCTAAAAAGGCCCAATGAACCGAGGACTCAATTTACCCTTCTTTCCAAATCTCATAACACCCTTCATGGGTGAAACCTTCAACAGAACCTTCTCACCAACCATGTAGGATACATCCCGAACCTTCCTGTCAATATAGCTCTTTTGTCTCGACTGCGCTGTACGAAGCCTCTCCTGAATCACCTTCACCTTATCTAGAGCATCCTGCACCAAGTCTGTACCCAATAGCCTGGCCTCGCCCGGCTCAAACCAACCAATGGGAAATCTACAGCGTCTCCCATACAAAGCCTCATATGGAGCTATCTGAATACTCGACTGGTAACTGTTGTTATATGCAAACTCTACGAGCGATAGAAACTGGTCCCATGACCCTCCAAAATCAATGACACAAGCGCGTAACATGTCCTTCAATATCTAATAGTGCGCTAGGACTGCCCGTCCGTTTGAGGGTGAAAAACTATGCTCAACTCAACCTGAGTACCCAACTCTCGCTGTACAGACCTCCAAAACTGTGAAGTAAACTATGTGCCCCGATCTGAAATGATGGAAACTGGGACACCATGCAAAAGAACAATCTCCCGGATATATATCTATGCAAACCGCCCTGAAGAATAGGTGGTACAGATAGGAATGAAGTGCGCGGACTTGGTCAGCCGATCCACAATCACCCAAATAGCATCGAACTTCTTCAAAGACCGTGGAAGCCCAACTACAAAGTCCATGGTGATCCGCTTCCACTTCCACTCTGGAATATCCATCCGCTGAAGCAAGCTATCTGGTCTCTGGTGCTCATATTTCACCTGCTGACAATTGAGGCACCGAACTACAAATCCCACAATGTCTTTCTTCATTCTCCTCCACCAATAATGCTGTCTCAGATCCTGATACATCTTCGCGGCACCCGGATGAATGGAATACCGCAAGCTATGGGCCTCCTCCAGAATCAACTCCGAAGCCCAACTACATTGGGCACACATATCCGGCCCTGCATCCTCAACACCCCATCATCACCGATAGTCACATCTCTAGCATCATCATGCTGAACTCTATCCTTAAGGACAAGCAAATGAGGATCATCATACTAGTGCTCTCTGATGCGATCATATAGGGAAGACCGAGAAATCACACAAGCCAATACCCGACTGGGCTCCGAAATATCCAACCTCACGAACCGATTGGCGAAGGCCTGAACATCAACTACAAGAGGTCTCTCCCTAACTGGAATATATGCCAAACTCCCCATACTCACCACCTTCCGGCTCAAAGCATCGGCCATCACA
This sequence comes from Nicotiana attenuata, assembly GCF_001879085.1. Classification (NCBI taxonomy): domain Eukaryota; kingdom Viridiplantae; phylum Streptophyta; class Magnoliopsida; order Solanales; family Solanaceae; genus Nicotiana; species Nicotiana attenuata. The sequence continues at coordinate 4,841,529 of NC_031990.1, forward strand.
TTGGCCTTCCCCGAGTGATACAAGATAGTAATGTCATAATCCTTTAGCAACTCCAACCACCTCCGCTGCCTCAAATTGAGATCCTTCTGCTTGAACAAGTGCTGGAGGCTACGATGATCAGTAAACACCTCACAAGACACACCATACAAATAATGCCTCCAAATCTTCAACGCGTGAACAATGGCAGCCAACTCCAAATCATGAACAGGGTAGTTCTTCTCATGGGGTTTCAACTGTCGAGAAGCATAAGCAATCACTCTACCCTCCTGCATCAAAACACACCCAATGCCAACTCTCGAAGCATCACAATACACGATATAAGAACCTGAAGCTGATGGCAATACTAACACTGGAGCTGAGGTCAAGGCAGTCTTGAGCTTCTGGAAGCTCTCCTCACACTCATCAGACCACTGAAATGGAGCACCTTTCTGAGTCAACTTGGTCAAGGGCGATGCAATAGATGAAAATCCTTGAACAAACCGGCGGTAATAACCCGCCAAACCAAGGAAGCTGCGAATCTCTGTAGCTGAGGACGATCTGGGCCAGCTCTGAACCGCCTCTATCTTCTTTGGGTCAATCTGAATACCCTCGCTGGACACCACGTGCCCCAAGAAAGCCACTGAACTGAGCCAAAACTCACATTTGGAGAACTTTGCATAAAGCTTCCCCTCTCTCAATCTCTGCAACACCACTCTCAAATGCTCCGTGTGCTCCTCCTGACTACGCGAGTATACCAGAATATCATCAATGAAAATAATAACGAACGAGTCAAGATATGGTCGGAACACGATGTTCATCAAATGCATGAACGTTGCTGGGGCATTGGTCAGCCCAAAAGACATCACCAAGAACTCATAATGACCATATCGGGTCCTGAAGGCTGTCTTAAGAATATCCGAGTCCCTGATCTTCAACTGGTGATAACCTGAGCGGAGATCAATCTTGGAGAACACTCTCGCTCCCTGAAGCTGGTCAAACAAATCATCGATAGGAGGCAAAGGATACTTGTTCTTAATTGTTACTTTGTTCAACTGCCTGTAATCAATGCACATCCTCATAGTGCCACCCTTATTTTTCACTAAAAGAATCGGCGCACCCCAAGGTGATACACTAGGCCGAATGAACCCCTTGTCAAGGAGTTCCTGAAGCTGCTCCTTTAACTCCTTCAACTCCGCTGGTGCCATACGATACGGTGGAACAGAAATGGGCTGAGTGCCCGGCACTAGATCAATACCCAAAACATGAATACATCAAACAGTTTTTTCGATCAAATACGCGGTAAAACAGTCATTCGGGATGGACTAAGTCATAATCCCCGACGGTGCACGACCCCACGCTCGTCATCTAGCGTGTGCGTCACCTCAACATAGCACAACGATGTGTAATCCGGGGTTTCATACCCTCAGGACAACATTTAAAATCATTACTCACCTCAATCCAGCCCAAACTCTAGCTCGCGATGCCTTTGCCCCTCGAATCGGCCTCCGGATGCTCCAAATCTAGGCAAAACCAGAACATAACCATCAAAATATGCTAAGGGGACAAAGCCCACTCGAAAACAATCGACAAACAACGCGAATCCCGAAATTAGCCAAACCCGACCTCCAGGCCCACGTCTCAAAATTCGATACATTATATTTTACATCATTAGACTCCTTATCTCCCCACGAGTTCATACAAATCAAAAGTTCTGAAATCCGACCACAAAAGGTCCTTCAAATCCTTAATCAAAGGCCTAAGTTCCCAAGCCCTAATTTCCTCCATATTTAACCCTTAATTCCCATAATTACAGCTCTAATCCGTGAAATAATACCATAGAAACGAGTTTTTATGATCTGAAACCTTACCTCAATGAAGTTCCTTGAATTCCCTCTTCAAAATCACCCAAGAGCTCCAGAATTCGCGTTTAAAAATGGTGAAACCTTTGATAATCGCGAAGGAAAAATTATATACATTCTGACCCAGGCTTTTCGCACCTGTGGTCCAAATCCCGCTCCTGCAGTCCCGCTTTAGCGGTCTCGACCGCCGCACCTGCGGTTTTCACTTAAGTGGCCAAAATCCACATCTGCGATGCACAATCCGCACCTGCGCCATCGCAGGTGCGGTTCCTCAACCGCTTCTGTGGTTCCTGCCTTCCTAAGCTCTTTCCGCTTCTGCAACTGTTCTTTCGCATCTGCGGGGTCGCACCTGCGAGCCTTCAACCGCAGATGTGGTTATGACAACAACAGAATGGCTTCAGCTTCCCAACTCAACTCCAAATCTTTCGTCAACCATCCGAAATCACCCCGAGGCCCCCGGGGACCTCAACCAAAAGCACCAACAAGTCTTATACTACCATCCAAACTTATACCAATCTTCAAAACACCTCAAACAACATCAATTCAACCAAAACACATTGGATTCAAGCCTAAGGTTCTCAAAATCTTCCGAATTACGCTTTTGATCAAAAAGTCTATCAAACCACGTCCGAATGCCCTGAAATTTTGCACACACACCCCAAATGACACAACGGACCTACTACAACTCTCGAAATTCCATTCCGACCCCTATATCAAAATCTCACCTACCAACCGGAAATGCCAAAATTCCACTTTCGCCAATTCAAGCCTAAATCTACTACGGACCTCCAAAACACATTCTGATCACTCTCCTAAGTCCCAAATCATCTCCTGAAGCTATGCGAATCATCGAAATTCACATCCGAGCCCTATAACAAATAAGTCAATATCCGATTGACTTTTCCAACTTAAGCTTTCTTAAAAGAGACTAAGTGTCTCAAACCTTACAAAAACCTTTCCGAACCCAAGCCAACCAACCCGATCACACATAGAACCGATAAAAAAAAGCAATAAGAAGCAGAAATGGGGAAAACGGAGTGGTAACTCATGAAACGACCGGCCGGGTCGTTACAGGCTTATTCGAGGTAAGTAACACTTCTAAACTTGGAGCTGAGGGTATAAACCCCGAAAATACGTGTTATATGATTTGTTTGGAGGTGATGCACATGCTAGGTGTCATGCACCGTAGAAATTGTGACGTAATTGGTTCCGTAGAATTGTGTAGTCAAATAATATTTGCATTATTCATGTACTTTTATGTGTTAAAGAAATTGAGCTGAGAATCGTGCTAAAAATCATGCTGACGCTAGATGCCAGTATTATTGAGATCCACAGAGGTCATATTGTTGTTGAATTATTTATTTAAATTAAAATTTCATACTCAGTCATATTCCTTCATTGCATATCATATCTCAGTCTCTGTTATTATTTATTGATACATCATATCATCATTTTTGGGCTAATTTTATGATATTGTGAGTCCGAGAGACTAGAGAGATTGATAATTGAGTGAGACCGAGGGCCTGGTTGTGATTGATATTTATGGATCGGGCTCCACGCCGCAGCATGCCTTATAGGCTTTATTATTATGGGAACGGGCTGCATGCCGCAGCATGTTCTATTTATTTATGCCTGGATCTGGCATATTATAGCGCTTGGGCTGAAGGAGCCCCTCCGGAGTCTGCATCCCCCACAGTGAGCGCGTTGATATGTATATTTGGGATGGACTTCCCTGGGCATGAAGTTGCCTTATTTATTTATATTTGGGATGGATTTCCCAGGGCATGGAGTTGCCTTATTTATTTATATTTGGGATGGACTTCCCAGTGCATGGAATTGCCTTTTTCATTTATATTTGGGATGGATTTCCTATGGCATAGAGTTGCCTTTACATTTATATTTGGGATGGACTTCCCAGGGCATGGAGTTGCCTTATTTATCCCAGGGCATGGCGTTGCTTTATTTATTTATATTTGGGATGGACTTCCCAGGGCATGGAGTTGCCTTTTTCATTTATATTTGGGATGGATTTCCCAGGGTATGGAGGTTCCTTTACATTTATATTTGGGATGGATTTCCCTGGGCATGGAGTTGCCCCTTTTTATTTATATTTGGGATGGACTTCCCTGGGCATGGAGTTGACCCTGATGGTCTTCCCTGGGTATGGATCTTCCCTAATTATTTATATTGAGGGATGTATCTTCCCTGGGCATGGATTTTGCCTAATTATTTATATTGAGGGATGGATCTTCCCTGGGCTGGATTGGCCCTATACAGTACTGAGTGACTGAATGTCAGTTATATATATATGCAGGATGGATCTTCCCTGGGCTGGATTGGCCATATACAGTACTGAGTGACTGTGCGCGAGTTGTCATTTATATTTGGGCTAGATCTGCCCTGTACAGTGCCAAGTGACTGAGTGTGATGAATATTGAGCGTGATGAGTAGAAATGCGAGATAGTAAGATTGAGTACTCTGAGAGTGTGAATACATGAGTTCATCACTGTGTTGCATTGCATTAGACATGCATACTTGATATGTAGGCATAGAGAAGTATTTTCCTCATGCCATCTGATAATGAAATTTCTTATATGTCGTTAAAGTTTTTGAGAAAAATCACAGATTTTAGACTTACTCATATTTTCGGTGATTTTCGGCAAAAGATTTGAGTTTTACTGTTATACTTGAAAAGAAAATATTTATTTTTCCAAATTATATACGAGCTGAGCATTTTATTATTGAGTTATGACTTGTGCTGCTTTAAATTGTATTGTTATGAGATGTTATTGGTTATTGGTATGAACTCTGACCTTGGTATAAGCTCGTCACTACTTTCAACCTAAGGTTAGGTTTGTTACTTATTGAGTACATGAGTCGGTTGTACTCATACTACACTTCTGCACCTTGCGCGCAGATTTTGGATGATGATGTTGTTGTGTATAGCGGGATCTGACATTGAAGATGCATCTGCGATCTGGTTACAGCTGCCTCTTATCCTAGGTAGCTTTGGAAATTTTTAATTTGTTTGCGTTTATTTCAACAGATGATGTATTTTATTTCATGCCAGTTTTGCAAATTCTAAATCTTAGAAGCTCATGATTTGTACTACCAGTCCTTGAGAAAAGTAGAAAGGTTCAGTTATTTATCATTTATTTTCCTCGATAAATCTCATTAAATTGGATTGTTGTTAATTATCAAATCCTGTTATGCGTTGTTATAGGATGCAAATTTTTCGATTTTTACCTAGTTGTCACTACCCAAAATCCAACTAGTCGTGATGTCACCTAACCCGACCAGCTAGCTAAGCTTATGAGGGATCTTCCTGGGCTAGATTGGCCATATACAGTACTGAGTGACTGTATGCGAGTTGTCATTTATATTTGGGCTAGATCTGCCCTGTATAGTGCAGAGTGACTGAATGTGCTGAATATTGAGCATGATGAGTAGAAATGCGAGATAGTGAGATTGAACACTCTGAGGGTGCGAGTTTATGAGTTCATCACTGTGCTGCATTGCATTAGACATGCATAATTGATATGCAGGCATAGAGAAGTATTTTCCTCATGCCATCTGATAATGAAATTTCTAATATGTCATTAAAGTTTTTGAGAAAAATCACAAATTTCAGACTTACTCATATTTTCGGTGATTTTCGGCAAAAGATTTGAGTTTTACTGTTATACTTGAAAAGAAAATGTTTATTTTCCTGAATTATATACGACCTGAGCATTATATTATTGAGTTATTATTTGTGCTGCTTTAAATTGTATTGTTATGAGATGTTATTGGTTATTCGTGTGGACTCTGACCTTGGTACAAGCTTGTCACTACTTTCAATCTAAGGTTAGGTTTTTTACTTATTGAGGATATGGGGTCGGTTGTACTCATACTACACTTCTGCACCTTGTGCGTAGATTTTGGATGTTGATGTTGTTGTGTATAGCGGGAGATGATATTGAAGATGTATCTGCGATCCGGTTACAACTGCCTCTTATCCTAGGTAGGTTTGGAAATTTTTAATTTGTTTGCGTTTATTTGAACAGATGATGTATTTTATTTCATGCCAGTTTTGCAAATTCTAAATCTTAGAAGCTCATGATTTGTACTACCAGTCCTTAAGAAAAGTAGAAAGGTTCAGTTATTTATCATTTATTTTCCTCGATAAATCTCATTAAATTGGATTGTTGTTAATTGGCTTACCTAGCGGGTTGGGTTAGGTGCAATCACGATTAGTTGGATTTTGGGTCGTGACAGCTAGGTAAAAATTAAAAAATTGGCATCCTATAATAACATATAATAGGATTTGGAAATTTTTAGCCTTATATTAGGTTTGGCAAAGATAGTCCCAGACAATTGGCATTATATAGCGAAATCCTAAAAAAACTACTCTCTTATATATTCTCTCTAAAAAAAAAACTACTCGCTTATTTTGGCTTCCCTCCCCCTTTCTCTCGTTGTATTTCTTCTTCTATCTCTTCTCTTTCGCTCTCATAGTTTAGCAAAAATTCTTGCAAATTAGCAAAAAATTTCTGATTTCTAATTTTTCAATTTAATTTTTCAGGACACAAGTGTTATAAATTGTCCTGAAATTTAATAAAATAACCTGTTGAGACGTCTCATGAAACATACAGTAATAATTCATTTTGTATTTTGATTAATCTTTTTGTCATTCGAAAAAATATTTATTCAAAATATATGTAACTCAACTCCTGATCTATAGGTGAAAGTGATTTAATCAAAATCTCTAGTCTTGTTCTGGGCATTACAGCTTGCCTAGCTACAACAAAATAGCAAGGAACTGAACCCTAGAATCTGTAACAAATGTGTGTATAAAAGATAAATATCTTGAATTCATTATTTTAATGTAAAAATCAAGTGTGAGGTTGTTTTACCCTTAATTGCATGTTTAATATTTCCTAACTTTGTAAAGAAAAAACAAGTTTTTATATAAAGAATTTAACTCTCTCTATATATGATAAATTAATTCATGTATGACGAAGTTACTATCTAAGAATTAGATTTTACTTCCTTAATTGGTCCATCTATTTGAGAAAAAAAAATTATCATGCTTCCTTAAGTTATTCAATCCTTACTAAAAATTAATTATTATATTTATTTTTTTAATTTCCTTAATCATCCTGAAATTTATTCCATTAAACAAGACACATAAAATTAATTGCAGGCCTTCCTACAATTGCCTTTTAAATTACCCATATTATATTTATTTGATGGCACCAATATACCAAATGAAAATCATATAAGTGAAGGGTGTTTAACTGACTACCCTTCGCTTCTAAAGATTGTTCCAACATTAAATTTCTGCTAACTAACAATAAATAACATTTATTGATTAATATAAAAAAATAATCCCTATATAGAGCACATTTAATTAAAGCTCAACCTAATTGGAAAGAATTTCTCAACGGCTGCTTCTTTAACAATCGTCTGAGTAATTAACTGGCGTTTGCATTGAAAAACTAAGGTTGACTTTTATTTATTCTTTGGAAAAGATATCTGTGCTTGGATTAGATTTTCTAGTAAACGAATGGCAATATAGATCATAGTTGAACAGCCAAAAACAAGAAAAATATTTAAACCAATAAAAAATATTATTTACCACAAATAATATTTCTCAATGTTTTCAAAAAAATTTAAAAGTGGCTATAGAAAAAAAAATGGTAATTTCTTTTTGTTTACTTTTTTTTCTTTTGCTTAGGGGGAGGGTGAGGCCGAAACTAATGATTTATTTTAGAAAACAAAAAGAAGTGTCTTCAAAAAATCTTACAAAATTAATTAAATGAGCAAAGAGTAAGTTTACAATTAATTATGAATGCATGTTCACAGTAATATTACCATCATCACAAAAAAAAAAAAAAAAAAAAAAAAAAAAACATCTGGAAAAGCAACCCTTTGCAACTTGCAAGCAATAGTCCTCTCATCACCATTAATATGACAATGATAAAAAGTCTAAAAGATTTGTGAAATACATTTTGACAATGACATAGCATAATTATTTGGGGAAATCTATATAGTGTAGCCGCCTTTCAAAATAATACCCAGCGATTTTTTTTTTTTTGTATATTAATGTATAATATACATATAATTTATATATATACGTAATTTGTATAATTTTTTTTATATATTTGGTGCTATAATTATTTTTGGTCATTCGGCTACATATGCTAAAAGCCCTAATATTTATGACTCACCAAATAACAAAAAGTGAGTTTTACATAAAGGTTGCCGAACCTGACACAATGAATGAGTCTCCAAATTCACCTCAAAATAAGGAGAAAAAACAGCAAGATGAAAGAGTACTATTCTTTCACTTCAATTATCCCGTTGCTAAATTGCACAATATATTATATAGCAATGACAAAAGATTGATGAATCAAAAATTGAGTGATCTCAGAAGTTTAATTGATAGTAATGATAAGGATCGATCGAAAATCGAGTGATCTCAGAGGTCTAATTCAGAGTGATGATATAAGGAATGACCGATCGAACATTGAGTAACCTCAGAGGTTAATGATAAGGAATGACTGATCGAAAATTGAGTGACCTCAAAAGTTTTATTGAAAGTAAATATGATAAAGAATGACTGATCGAAATTGAATGATCTCAGAGGTATAGGAGTGTTTCTCCTTCTACAAATGCGACCCCCCAAAGGCAAACCAAGTCCTTTCTTGATTACACAATATCAAAATGTTGAAACAAATTCAACTTTCAGCCATGTGATATGTGGAGCTTTATTTCAAGTGTGATGCACGGATACACAAAATGAATTAAGGTAACTTTAATTTCCTTTCTTTTTTCTTCCCTTTTATTCCTTTTTGGTGGTTTTGTAGTAATATTATAATTGGGGAAGAGTCAAATCCTTGTACTATGAGAAAAGGTTTAAATATACCTCTCGTTATACTTTCGGTCCATATATATTCCTGCCGTAATACTATTAGTTTAAATATACCCCTCTTCCGTTAAGTTTGTCCAAGGTGGACATCCAATACTACATGACATTAATATTTGATGAGGTGGATGCCACATGGCATGCCACTTCAGCTCCCCTAACCCATTTTACTCCTAGCTTCTATTTTTTTTTCCATCATTAAACTTTCCTGCCCCTCGAAGAAAATTTTAGTGGTGGAAAAACAAATATAGGGGAGGGATAAAATGGGTTAGGGGCATTGAGGTGACATGCTACATGGCATCCACCTCATCAAATGTTAGTGCCACGTAGGATTGGATGTCCACCTTGGAAAAACTTAACAGAAGAGGAGGTATATTTGAACCAATAGTATTACGGCTGGGGTATATATGGACCAAAAGTATAACGAGGGATATATTTAAACTTTTTCTCATAGTTCAAGGATATATTTGGCCTTTTTCGTATTATAATTTCACCACAGTACTTATATTATAGTCAAAATATAAGCTTGATGAACTATTTGCTTCTTTTTTCCTTTGTTTTATTTGTGTGGGACTGAGGGTGATGAAGGGCTGGAAATATCTTTACTCAGCAATTTTAAACTAGCAAATGTGACACACTCAATGCATGTGATTATGTTATGAAAAGTTTGTTATTTCTATTTTTATACATAAAAGTGGTAATAGTTTATGGGTATATCGACTAATTTATGAGGTACATACAATTTTTCACTAATTAATATCAGTATCTAACTAGAAGTTTCGGGTTAAAATTTTGTATATAAAGCTATTTTTAATAGGAAAAATTATTTCCTAGATGAAATTTAGCAACTCGAACTAAATTAATCAAACTCTAAATGAATATCTAACACCAGAAAAAAAAAATATTATTTGTGGAACACTCAAAATCTCTGATGAAGCTACAAGTATCCCACCTAAATCCCATGCATTAAATTAGATGAAGCCACGTAATACCATGTTAGCATCATCATTATCACAAGTCCTACAAGCAATAAATTAACCAAATATTTTATATAAAAATACTACTTTGGGACCCATCACCAATAACTACCACATGCAACATTTTTCAAGTAATACAATTTTTCGATCAATTATTATATATACATTATTGTATAAACTTTTCCAATCCTATATATGGACCACGTTTTCCGTATCAACATATCCTTCTAGCTATGATAGGTAATACTTGTCCTTTTCCCTCTTCCACTTTCATCATTTTTTATAATATTTATAAAAATAATTTTTATAATTTCAGTTTTTATGAACAATTACATGTAGTTGAAAAACTTAATAATATAAATTTTTTAAATATTATTAACGTATTGAAGTTAAACTCATTTTCAATTTGTTCATATGATTTCTTTCCATTTTTGGCACTGTTTAGTTGATCCAAGAAACTTCCATGTGCCAAACTTTCAGTTAGTTAAAATATGAAGGACCTAAACGAAAAAAGGAAAAGAAGAGTAACAACTTTCTTATCTTCAAACATCACTTCAATTATTTTTTGTCATCATCTAGAGGCTATTTAATTAAAACAAATGTTTACAGATTGGCCATTTTATATGTCTAAGTCAAAGGAAGTGGTAGAGGGAACAATAATACACAGATGAGAAACCAACCAGAAACAAATTATATTGAGAAAATATTCTTTTTGTATATAACAAAAGGAACCAAATTACTCTGTTCTAAATTTCAAAGCAGTTAGCATTCATCGCTACAATTCGGCAATAAAAAGGTGAATCTCCTTTTTCTTTTCGTCACATGTGTTTTTATAAACTTTATAATTTTTTATTTAGTAAAGTGAAGCTAAACAAGTACAAATATATGATGAAAAAGCATCACTTTCTGAGAAAGATAAGAAAAATACTCCTTCCATCTTAATTTATGTGATCGTGTTTTATTGAATATGAAATTTAAGAAAAAAAGAAAGATTTTTTTTTTTGAAATTTGTGGTCTAAATAATACATACATATTTGTGTGGTATTAAATTATCTCATTAAGGTACAATAAATATTTTACGGCTAAACAACAACATATTCAGTATGGTCCCACGAGTGACATGTAGGGAGTATAGTGTGTATGCAGATTTTATTATTATCTTGTGAAGGTAGAGAAACTGTTTCCGATAAACTCTCGACTCCGATAAACTCTCGACTCAAGAAAAACAGGTAAGGATGAAATTTTTTTGGGACCGACTAAAAATGAAAAGAGTAGCATATCAAATGAGACAGAGGAAGTAGAAAAAAAAAGAAGGAAATAATGCTTTTCCAAGAAAAAGGTTTGATTATTCTTGATTGTTAATGATTTTCCCATTTGAAAGTTAGAATTCAGGCCATAAATATTAAACACATCAAGTGAAGAGGAGAGCACAGAATTGCTGTTCTTTGCTCAACCGAAATTGAAGATGGGAGGAGGGCCAATTGCTCCAAGAGGTGTAACAAAAGAAAGAGCTGAAGAATATAAAGGAAGAGTCACTCCTTATGTAATCATAGCATGTATTGTTGCTGCTATTGGTGGATCACTCTTTGGATATGACATTGGAATTTCAGGTGATTCTATTTTCATAAAGTTGTTAAAACAGTGCTTTTCTTGTAGCTTGTGATACTTCTCTCTCATTGATGACTAAATGAATATTCTAACAAAAGAGCTAAAAAGAACTTTATTTTTCCTTTTTGCTGTGAGGAAGAGGGGAATCTAGAATTGGAGGAAGGATGAAGGAATTAATTACCCATATGTCGTTTGGATTTTTCAAAATTGCCATTATGTCCGAGTCAAATTCTCTAAAAATTGCATTTTTATTGGATCCAACACGAATGTTGTGACATTTTTGGAGCATCTGATACTCGTAGTTATGACAACACCAGTTAGTCTCTGAAACTTCTTGAACTTCCAAGATTTTTTTGGGGTGGGGTGGGGGGAGGGGGAAAAGAGACTGAAAAGTAGCATAAAGTAACTAAAGAGAACAAAAATAATAAGAAAGTGATCTTTCCTTTCAAAAATTTCTTCTAAGGTAAAGGGTAGAAGAGTCTCTGGTTGTTATTATGTTTGTGGATTATCAATTTAGAGTAAAAAAAACTCATTAGTAATTACTATTGGAAGGGTAGCTTTGACGTAACTAGTAAAGTTGTTACCATGTAACCAGGAGGTCACAGGTTCGAGTCATGGAAACATCCTCTTGCAGAAATACAGGGTAAGACTGCGTACAATAGACCCTTGTGGTCTGACCCTTCCCCGGATTACGCGCATAGCAACAGCTTAGTGCATCGGGCTGCCCTTTAGTCATTATTGTTGAACTATACGACCATCTTTTCTAAAAGCTTTGAGATTCAAACTCGCGACCTTTGCTCCTCTAATATCATGTTGAATTATGTGATCATCTAATTAAAAGCTTAATCTGTTAGATAGAGCATACTTTTATTTACTTTATTACGTCTTCAACGACTATTCTATATTCCTAGCTACTTTCCTCACTAATTACTACGCGCAAGATATACAGGGGGAGTGACATCAATGGATGAATTTCTTCGACGATTCTTCTACTCAGTGTACCAGAAGAAGAGACATGTGCACGAAAACAACTACTGCAAATACAATAACCAAGTTCTAGCTGCATTTACCTCGTCTTTGTACTTAGCTGGTTTAGTTGCATCTCTAGTAGCATCTCCTATCACAAGAAACCATGGACGTCGCGCAAGTATAATATGTGGTGGCATTAGTTTTTTCGTCGGAGCAATTCTGAATGCCTCTGCTATCAACCTCGCCATGCTTCTTTTGGGACGAATTATGCTTGGCGTTGGCATTGGCTTTGGTAACCAGGTGATTCCCCTTGAATTTATTCTGTCGCATGCTAAAGAATCTAATATTCCGTAGGGAAAATGATAATCCTATTCTGTTATTTGCACGCAAAAATAACTATATCTCAATCCTAAGCAAGTTCAGGACGGCTATATGAATCCCCAGTGATCACGTCGGCTATATTGTGCTATTTGTACATAATCCAAAAAATAGATTTTACTTATGTACACTCACAGTACAATTCACTATAAAAAATGATAGTACTTTTTTTCCAAAGATTTTCTCGAGTCACATGTTTTCTTCTCTTAAGACCAAAGAGAAATGAACAAATGTGAAATTGAAAAGAAAAAGAATCAAATTGCACCATCTCTGTAACAGGTAAATGCATCTTTGTCTCTCGACGAATTTTTACATTATCAGTGTATTTTAATCTGTAATTGCAGGTAAGATGCCCTATTTTACAACATACTAACGGACAGTTACTATACATCGAATTTCTTCTAGGAAAGATGTCCAGAATTCTGCACTAGTTAATTTAACTTATATACATTTAATTTGGTTTATTATGACATGTTCCCTATACTTAACCACTAAAATTATCTGATTAGTTTACACTATCTGTATATAGAAGTTAAAACGTTGGATCATTTTGTGTTAAATTCAAGAATGGGAATCATTTGAGATGACTGTTTTAACTCTGTGTCACTGTTTGAAGGCAGTTCCATTATATTTATCAGAGATGGCACCAGCACATTTAAGAGGATGCTTAAACATGATGTTTCAATTAGCAACAACACTTGGAATTTTCACCGCGAACATGATCAACTACGGAACGAGTAAACTCCATCCATGGGGATGGAGACTTTCATTAGGCCTAGCTGCAGCACCGGCGTTTTTTATGACAGTCGGAGGCCTACTACTTCCAGAAACACCGAATAGCTTAATCGAACAAGGAAATAAAATAAAAGGACGACAAGTTTTAGAGAAGATAAGAGGAACTGAGAATGTTGATGCAGAATTTGAAGATATGGTTGATGCAAGTGAATTGGCGCGATCGATTAAGCATCCGTTTAGAAATATTCTGAAAAGGAGAAACAGGCCACAGTTAATTATGGCTATTTTGATGCCAACTTTTCAGATACTTACAGGGATTAATATTATACTCTTTTATGCTCCTGTGTTGTTTCAGAGTATGGGGTTTAAAAGAACAGCTTCTCTTTATTCCTCAGCTTTAACTGGTGCAGTTCTTGCTTCATCTACATTAGTATCTATGGCCAGAGTCGATAGATGGGGTCGACGAATTCTGCTTATTAGTGGTGGAATCCAAATGATCACCTGCCAGGTAAAGATATTCTAACTACTCGATCCACGTTTCGATATCCTAAATGACAGTCAGTGTAAAACTAGTCAATTTACGACGAATCCTCCCAGTACAAAACTTTTATGTCCTCAATAACTAGGAAATGAGTTGATAATGCAAGAAAAAAGAATTTAGTATGCAAATTTATATTGCTGACAAAGGATTCTTACCTAAGCATATCCAAAAAATACAAAACACTAATCTTACATAATCTTAGTGTAAAGCAGTAAATCAGTAAAGGAAGATTCAACCACATTTGGTAAAGAACTGCATATTGAATATATAACAAGCAAACTTTCTTCCATATCAAAAGAGTTTTTAAACTCAGTGTATTTTAACCTATCGTGACACGTAACCTGTCTTATCGTGACATGTAACCTGCCTTATTTTTTTGAACAATTACTTGTAGTTATTTGTTTGAAGGGGAGTCTTGGCATAACTGGTAAAGTTACTGCCATGTGATGTCACGAGTTCGAGCCGTGGAAACACCCTCTTGCAGAAATGCAAGGTAAGGTTGCCTATAATAGACCCTTAAGGTCTGGCTCTTCCTCAGACCCCCCGCATAGCGGGAGCTTAGTGCACCCTGCTACACTGTAGTATATTTTAACTAGTCGTAGCATGTAAAATGTCTTATTTTTCGCGTTACTACTCTCACTTTCTATGAACAATTACTTACAGGTTATTGTTGCCATAATCTTGGGACTCAAATTTGGTAGTGACAAGGAGCTAACAAGAGGTTACTCAATTATAGTAGTGATTTTTATCTGCCTATTTGTAGCTGCTTTTGGATGGTCATGGGGTCCACTTGGATGGACAGTGCCAAGTGAAATTTTCCCTTTGGAAACAAGATCTGCAGGCCAAAGCATAACAGTGACTGTGAATTTATTCTTCACATTTGCTATAGCACAAACTTTCCTCTCACTTTTGTGTGTTATGAGGTTTGGAATTTTCCTATTTTTTTCTGGTTGGATTGTTGTTATGACAATCTTCATCTATCTCTTCTTGCCTGAAACGAAAGGAGTTCCGATTGAAGAGATGATGCGACTTTGGGAAAAGCATTGGTTTTGGAAGAAGATTGTATTGGATGATCAACAAGCTAACAACATCAGTGGTCGAGAGAGCGCTATATAATTGAACCAGAAGTCGATAGCAGAACTATGGCTTTCAAGAAAAGCGCTCGTAGCCATAGGATACAGTCATGAGCAGAGGTGGAGCCAAGATTTAAAGTTTGTGAATTCTTAACTTGTCATGGAACCTATAGCTCGTCTTGGTTATTGGGTTGGCAATTAAATATTTATACATTAGTCATGAGAACGTGGATTTAACTGATGCAATCAGTCATTCTTACTAACAGAACATTTTTTAACAATGTGAAATGTATGTTTAACACTGTTTGTACTTGTTTTTCATCACATATGTGAGGTTTGACCCCCCAAAGCACTGGATTCTGCCGAACTCGTGAACCTACTGTTGGATCCGCCACTAAGATTGGCTACCTCCAAGATTCTTTCAAGAGAATCTTTTAGTATTTTACAAAAAGCTATGGTTATTGACAGAGATAGTATCATAACTCTAGAAATTGGAAATAATAGATCAATGAGCTTACTTTTCAGATACAGATAATAGTATTATATTTAGCCGCGTCAGAAACAAGAACTTGTAGTAGCTGAGCAGTAGATGATTTAAGAGTTTGTTGTTGCTGACGATCAAGTAAATCACAAGAAAGTCCATATCATCCTACCTTCGAGAAATATGTTGATTCAGTCCTGAATCAAGAAAATTAAATTAGAGATAAGAAAAAGGGGGCGGGGGAGGAGGAGGGGGGGGGGTTCTTTAGCTCCAACTGGTGTAGCCAAGGAGAGGGCAGAACCTATATTGGTCGTTTTGACAAACTGAAATTATTTCATAATATTCGTCGTTTGAGAAAAATAAGAAGTCATTTATTTCTTTTCCATATATACCTTAATTAAGTAAAATGATAAAAGAAACAGATAAAGGGTAGTTTAAACAAGTACTCCTGTGATAAATAATACTGAATGCGTGGCTTTCTTAATTAGATAATTTGCACACAAAGAAGTATCAAACAAAATATATCTTATGACAAAAGAAGCATATGGTTGTAGAAAATTGTAAGATTCAGTCTAAGTTGGATAGAGTTATGCCACTCTATAATTACCTTATAATTATATATATATGATTATAGAAATTATTTTTAATCCGTCAATACATAAAACATAAACTCATCTGTAAAAGTATTACTCTATAATTACATTATAATGACATGATTGTAGAACTCATTACATTATAAATTGCATTTCATATGTTGCATTAGCTGAGTGCGACGTATGAATCACATTATAATGGAATGCGCCTTATATATAACATTAGCTGAATGCGATTTATAAGTTAGCCGAATGCAACTTATACATCGCATTCTCTGATTACGATTTATATATTCAAAGGCAAAATCACCATTTATGTTTAACATAGAGAATTAACAGTCCACTAACTAATCAAAACAGGCGCACATGCAGTCCAAATGCAATTTATATGTCACTGATTTAATCAATTATTATTTGATTAACACTTATTTTATCTGAATCAATCGAAAAGTGAGTGAATGAAGAATAAAGACAAAACTAAAAGCGAACTATGATTCTTATTTCTATTTTTTAGTTTTTTGGTTTTTTGTTATGCTTATCGATTTATATTAGACAAGGTCTAAGTTTCTCAACTTTACAATTGTTTATAGGAACAAAGCTTGATTTACACCGCAATTATGTCAATTCAACAATCTTTACAAATAGAGATTTTTTATGACTTTCATAAACTTAAAAAAAAAAAAAAAAAGATTAATTAGTTCAAATTATTCTGTGATGTTTATGTATTAACAGCAAACATGATCAGCTATGGAACAAGTAAACTACATGTTATATATCTGTATTGCTGAAAATAAATTAAATAATAATCTTTCTGAAAACAAAGAACAGAAAGCTAATAGAAATTAAATTTCGAAAATAGTAAACTTCTTCAAAATAAATTCTGAAAACGTTGTAGGAACAAATCGAGCCCACTGAATACACAGTGTGTCCTTAAGGAAATTATTCCCCTCAAGTACCCGAGGTTCTGGAATATATCCTCCCAAGATAGAACGATTTAACTCACCAGTGTATCGGTACCTAAAACTCTGGTGATCGACGAACCACTCGATGGTCGTAAAACACACTGGAAGGTGTATTTATAACCAATTTCGGTGTTGTTTCTGAAAAGGTTTGTAACCTTTCAGAACAGCCATAGCTGTTGGAACAGGTGTGACACTGTTTCAGAACAGCCATGGCTGTTGAAAATATTGCGGGAAAATTTAAAACGGATTTAAAATAATCCGGAAAAGAAAAACGGGTCGGGCCGGACCGGGTCGCGGGTCATGGCTTATTCCGGATTGAATTATCTTTAATTATTTAATTAATTAATTAAATATTTAAAAAAAATTTTGTCCAAAAAGATTAATCAATCAATCTTTGAAAAAGCCAAAGCCGAAGCTGAGCGAGCGACGATGACGGCGCGAGACTTGCCTTCTTCTTAGCTCTCTAAGAGCTAAAAGATGAGCTTCTCTTTATATACACAAAGATTTTCTTTCCTTCTACCAATGAGGGACAAAGTGCATGAGTGAAATGAACTCATTCAAAATTTCACTTCCCTCCATTTCTTTTCCCACCATTTTCCATTCACACCTCTTTTGTTATTATTTATTAATAACAAACCCAACACTACATCCATGGAATTTAGCACGGGTTAACATCCAAGATTTGAAGTTTATGAATTTTGAACTTGTCATGGAATCCATAGTTCGTCTTAGTTACTGGGTTGATGCATTAGTCATGAGAATGTGGATTTAACTGACGCACTCAATCATTCTCGTTATGATTTAGCTCTGAATTTTTAACGACTCTCTTTCTTGAACAAGGGAAAAAGACTCCTGAAAGGAATAAATCTATTTCATATGCCTTATCGGCTTATCTTTTTCTCTAAGGAAAAGTTTTGCACCTCTATAAATTGACATTTTTCTTCTCACAACAAGAATAATAGCCTCCACAATGTAGTTCTTACGAGAATCATGTTTATGGGAGATTATTCTTGCAAAAATTTCATTCTCTTTTTATATCAGTGATAGATCATATGTAGGTCGATTGACCAAATCATAATAAAGTATTGTGCCTAGTTTAGTATATTTTCTTTTATACTCTAATTTATCGTCCATCAAGCTTTGCATTGTTAGCTTCCGCATGCACCATGTTATTTCAATCCCAACAATTCTTGCTATTTGTACTTGTTTTTCCTTGCAATACAAGGCAAAAATTGCTCTTTTAAAAGATGGG
The DNA here is from genome assembly GCF_001879085.1 of Nicotiana attenuata. Lineage (NCBI taxonomy): Eukaryota > Viridiplantae > Streptophyta > Magnoliopsida > Solanales > Solanaceae > Nicotiana > Nicotiana attenuata. The sequence goes on from NC_031990.1 coordinate 4,859,846, forward strand.
AATGATTATACTTGCCAAAAGGTCTTGAGATAATTGCTCTCAAATTTCTTTAAGCAAATAAGATATTAATAGTAGGGGATGGACATGACTGCAAAATATACTATAGTTAAGGAAACAATAAAATAACTCAAATGAGTTTCATTAAGGATTGAAAAATTTAAGAAGCATATATATATAT
>NC_031990.1:4860030-4861433 GCF_001879085.1 Nicotiana attenuata
TATATATATATATATATATATATATATATATATATATATATATATATATATATATATATATATATATATATATATATATATATTTGCATCAAATTGGATATGGATCAATTAAGGAATGTAAAATCTACTTGTTGGATATTAACTAACTACTATATATATGACAAAGTGGAGAAAAGAACACGAATCAAATAGCATCGCTTACGTAACAGAAATGGTGTATATCATTGAATAATTTAAATAAGATTTTGCATCTAAATTGATCAAGAAGGAACAAAGATAAGGTAGCGTTTGGCCATCATAGGGCAAATTTAGTTATTAAAAAAACATACAACCTGACACTAAATCAAACAAAGAAAAGCCCTAATTTTTGTCCACAGGAAGCTTAAAGCGACACAAAGGACAAACATGATTTTTCTCAAGCCATTGAACGATACAACCTCCATGAAAAAGGTGCTTGCATGGCATGCGAGTAACTTCAATAATATCTTCTGAAATCAACATATCAAAACATATGCTACAATTCTCCTCCATATTGATCATCTTTTCCACCTTCACCTTCTCCAGTGCTTCAATTGCATACGCCGATGCAGGAACAGGCACAAACTCATGACTCTCCTCCAACGATAAGCCCGCGACCTGTTCTATCAACTCATCCTCATAATAATTTTGGTAAGGATTCGGAATAGCTTGAGGAATACGATGGATTATGTCCACAACGATTGGGATTCTTCTCGATCTTTCGTGATTTTCTTGGAGGATCGACAATGCCTTAAGCTCGATGTCTGTATCATGTCTAGTTGATACAACAGAGGAACATGTAAATATGTAAGCATTGCATGTATATTATCCCATATATCTAATTTGTCCTCTATGTCAAAACAGAATTTTTTGACTATATGATAGTTGAAATGAGTGCGATTATAAAACCTCCAACGACCATCAGCTGCAAGATAGAAATTGTGGTGCAATTTTTGGATTCGACATAGGAAGAAAAATTTGTCCTCCGGCAGATTTTCATCCTCGTGGAGGATGCTTTTTTGGTGTTTTATTGTCCAACGATAAGGGTTAATAGTACTATGACTCAATTCTCCTGCCATTTAGAATTAGTAATTAATGGAAAAAGAATCGAAAATTGAAATTTATGAGTTTGAGATTCTAATTCTTTTAAGTCCGTAATTAATGAGAAAGATCGGCTTAGTAACTAACGGGAAAAGAAACAAACTGTGGGACAGAGCTTGCTAGCTATATTTGGCTCTTAGATGAAAGAGATATATGAAGCTAGACTTTATATATAATGATAGAGAAACTTAAAAACCTAATTACGATTGGTAATGGAAAAAGAGAAGGAAATCAGTTTCCTAATTTGTGATGCATTAATTGGGGGGGGGGGGGGGGGTACGGGG
>NC_031990.1:4861453-4886785 GCF_001879085.1 Nicotiana attenuata
ACATTAGTTTTCCTAATTTGCGATGGATTATAAATCTATAGCGGAAGTGGTAGATAAAGCATTAAATAAACTTCCATTGTTTAAATTTAAAAACATAATTACGGTTGGTAAGGGCAAAAGAAAACGAAAGCACAGCTATTTTCCTAATTTGTGATGAATTATAAATCTACAACGCAAGTGGTAAAGGTATAAGTAAATTAAACTTCCATTTATCTTTATGTGTTCTTAATAAAATCTTGTCGCAGAAGCATCATTATTTATTTGTTAAATGTCCTTAATTATATTTGAGTACGTAGAGAATATTATTTTCTTCAAATAAGTACAACAGACACTATTATTAAAAATTTATGAATGTATAATAACAGACTTCGTTTCAATTTATAGACAAAAGTATTATTGATTTTTGTTTCTCATACATACTAATTTCAAAGTACTAACTCTTATCTAATTAGTGACCTAGTTTTAGATATTGCACATATAGGTATAATGTCCATTTTTCTAATATGCTATTAGAATCAGACTCATTTTTTTCTTGATTTACCCTATATTGGGTCCTTATATTATAATGTTCATGCTCTAAATGTCTAGCCTCTGGGCGTGGAATTTGTATTAGAATGTCTTCCATTGTTTGATCAAGATAATAGTCTGTTATATCTTTAAATCGTATTGTGCAACCCGCACTTCGTGTGCTAACTTTTGAGGTAGACGTCCAAGGTCCATTCTCTTAACACTACTCTACTTAATTAGAAATAAATATTCCATCACCCCACAAAAGGAAAAACACCCAAGATTTTATATTTCATCATAAAAGAAGCAAAAGCTTACGCAAAATTGTAGATTCAGCCCGCACAGGATAGAAATAAGCTAGTTGCTCTGATATTTTCACTTAAATATCTAACCTTATCACGAAATACAGATTATTTAACGGTATTCATTAGACTTGAAAGATGCTATTGCACAATTTCAAGGTCCAAATATTCCAATACATGTTCAGTAGAACCAAATATTACCTTTCAAACAAGATCAAGTATGAAAAGAAAGAAAAAGATACATCAGCTAAACCAGAAAGTAAACTCATATTTTCTCTAATTTGTAAAAGGAAGCAGTGAATCTCTTAAAGATTTAAGTTATATACGCTGACAGTTTAAAGAAAACTTGTTATTTTTACAAAGACAAAAATACTACTAACATGCAAAATTGTAAGGATCCGACCGGTCGTTTATAGCCCTGTTTTCCCCATTTCTGCTTCTTTATGTGTTGTTCAGCAGTATTTCATAGTATCGTGTTGGTTGGTTCGGGTTCGGAGTGGTTTTGGAATGAATTGAGACACTTAGTCTCATTTGAGTAGGCTTAAGTTGGAAAAGTCAACTGAATGTTGACTTATGTGTGAATGATCCCGGATGGGAATTCTGAGGGCTCGGATAGCTTCGTTAGGTGATTTTGGACTTGGGAGCACGTCCGGAATGTAGTTTGGAGGTCTAAGGTAGATTTAGGCTTGAATTGGTGAAATTGGAAATTAGGCGTTTTCCGGTCGGCAGTGGAAATCTTGTTATCGTGGTCGGAAAGGAATTTCGGAAATTGGAGTAGGTCCATAGTGTCAATTGTGACGTGTGTGCAAAATTTTAGGTCATTCGGAGGTGATTTAATTCAGAAGTTTGGAGGTTCTTAGGCTTGAATCCGAGGGTGATTTGGTATTTTGATGTAGTTTTGAGTGTTCCGAAGGTTTCAATAAGTTTGAACGGTGATATGTGACTTGTTGGCATGTTCGGTTGAGGTCCCGAGGGCCTCGAGTTGATTTCGGGAGGTTGACGGGTCAAGAATGGGATTTGAGGGAGTGGTGGAGATTTCCTTCAGCTGTCATAACCGCACCTGCGGAGTGGGGACCATAGGTGTGAGATTCGCAGAAGCGAGAGAGCAGCCACAGAAGCGGCCAATAGATAAGAAAGCCAGGAGCCGCAGGTGCGGAAGGAGGAATGCACCTGCGTGACCGCAGGTGCGGGTATAGGACCGCAGATGCGGAAAAGGGACGGATAAGTGAAAACCCCAGATGCGGTGGGTTTGACCGCAGATGCGATAAAATGGGCCGCAAGTGCGAGATGCCTGGACAGAAGGTATTTAAAGAGACCTTCGTGAATTTTGGGTGTTCTTCACCATTTCTATCCGGAATTTGGAGATTTTTGGAGGGTTTTGAAGAGGGAATCAAAGGGATACTCATTGAGGTAAGTTATTTGAACTTGATACTTGTGATTATGGTAAATTTTAGTGGTTTAGGCATGAAATTTGTGGAAATTGGTGAAGAAATTGAGGGGATTAGGGCTTGAAATTGGAGAGTTTAATTTGAGGATTTGAGGGGCCATTTGACGTCGAATTTTTGATGGTGTTGTTAGGTATAGACTCGTGAGTGAAGGAGTTTCTAGTTTTGTAATTTTTGTCGAATTCCGAGACGTGGGCCCGGGGGCCGGGTTTGGATGAATTTCGGGATTTTTGTATAAATTGATAGTTTTTTGTTTGGAATTGATCCCTTGGCCCATGTTGATCATATTGTGTTGCTTTTGGTTAGATTCGAGACGTTTGGAGGCCGATTCCAGAGGTAACGACATCGCGGAGTAGGGCTTTGACCGGTTCAAGGTAAGTAATGATTGTAAATCTTGTCCTGAGGGTATGGAGCCCCAGATTACACATTGTTTCACTATTTTGAGGTGACGCGCATGCTAGATGACGAGCGTGTGGGTGTGCACCGTTGGGGATTGTGACTTAGTCCGTCCCGTAGCAACTATAAAGTTGCGTATTTGACTGAAACTATTTGATACTTATGTGCTTTAGAAAGAATTTCTATGATTTGGGCTGAATGCCATATTTGGGCCTCGTGCCAAGCTGTTTGGACCCTTAGGGGCCTCTTACTATTATTTCCTCACTGTTTTGAATTAAGATCTGTACTCAGTCATGCTATGTTTTACTGATTTCATAACTCAATCTTTATTACTCCGTTTTGATGCATAAAATGATATTTTGGGTTGAGCACCATGTTTACAGATAGCCCGAGTTGCTTGAGAGGTTTCTGACTGAGTAAGGTCGAGGGCCTCTGTTGTGAGGATATTATGGGATCAGGCTGCGCGCCGCAGCATGTTGTTACTGAATTGAGTTTATGAGAGGCCGAGGGCCTAATTTATTATGCCACGAGGTGGCTTGTTAGAGCGCTTGGGCTGTAGGAGCCCCTCCGGAGTCTGTACACCCCCAGTGAGTGCGGATACCCTGAGTGACTGATATGATGTTGCCCGATGGGCTGTTCTTGATTCATGTTGTGCCCGAGGGGCTGATTAGGAGTGATTGTGAGGTTGCCCGAGGGGCTGATTCTGAGTGATGTTATGCCCGAGGGGTTGTTTATGATACATGTTTTTCTCGAGGGGCTATTTACCATTTTCATCACTTTTACTTTAAAAATTTCATCGAACCTCTATTGAAACTGTTGAAAAATATCTTAAAATTATTTTTACCGAAATTGGATTTTAAAACAAGATGATTTGACTTATATACTGATTTGAAAGCATGTTATACTTACTGTGATTTCATGACATGGATTTATATGTTTCTTACTGCTCAGTCTTTATTTACCTTTATTACTTACTGAGTTGGCGTACTCACATTACTTTTTGCACCTTATGTGCAGATCCAGGGGTTGCTGGATGTGATAGAGAGCGTTGATTTCTTCCATACGTCGCGGATATTCGGAGTTGGCAAGGTATCTGCATGGCGATCGCAGCCTTGCTTTTCTCCCTCCTATCTTCCTTTAGACTATATTTGTGTTTTCCAGACTTAATAGTTTAGTTGTTATCGGATAGTCCTTAGTAGATGCTCGTGACTTATGACACCCCGATGTCGGGCTTTTTTTTTCTTTCTGCACTTTGTTATTTAGACTTATGCAATGAAGTTTTATTAATTAATAGCTTAAAACATCTTTATTTTGAAATGTCGAATTATTTTGGGAATGTGTCGGCTGGCCTAGTTCCATGATAGGCGCCATCACGATCGGGTAGGTTTTGGGGTCGTGATAAGTTGGTATCAGAGCCTAGGTTACATAGGTCTCACGGGTCATGAGCGGCTTTAGTAGAGTCTTGCGGATCGGTACGGAGACGTCTGTACTTATCTTCGAGAGGCTGCATAACCTTTAGTAAAACTTCACATTCTTGAATTCTTGTCGTGCGAATCTATTGATTCTCGTAACTAAACTTATGTTATTCTATTCTCTCACAGATGGTGAGGACACGTGCAACCGGTCAGGACGGACGACCACCAGTACCATCAGTTGGGGCCGCGAGAGGCCGATGTCGCGGTCAAGGCCGTGGTAAGGGCAGGGGTGTAGCCGCACAACAGCTAAGGCAGCACCTACAGATCCACCAGCCACCCCAGTTCATGATCAGGTCCCAGTTGTGGATGCTCCAGTAGGACCAGCTCAGGCACCGGTCGTGCCTAGGGGTGTTTATAAAAACCCGAAAAATCGAACCAAACCGAAAACCAAACCAAACCGACCAAATAAATCGATACCTTTTGGTTTGGTTTGGTTTTGGTTTTGAATTTTAAAAACCGATCAAATTTGGTTTGGTTTAGGTTTTAATAAAAAAATAACCGAAAAAAACCAAACCAAACCGACTATAGGAGTAGCTATTTCAAATTTATTATTACACCTATATACATGTATATTTTTATACAAAGTTTCAAAAAATTTATGGTGAATGTTAATCGTTTGCACTTTTAGTACAGATCTTTACCTTTATATTCTAGTTTGATTGGTAGTTTTCTTTTGTTAAGTGTAAGAATCCATTTCATGTTAAAAAATATATTTTTTTAATTGAGTCCTTAAATTATTCATCACTATTTGATTCAATTATCATCCATATATTTTAGTAAATAATAGATTTCTCAAACGGCAATTGATTTGATAGTGTTACGTTGAAAATGTGATCGCCGGAATATGTGTTTGGTAGTGTATGTCTTATATTCAAGAAAAAACCGACAAAGAACCGGAAAAACCGAAAAAACCGACAAAACCTAATAACATAAACCGAATTGAGAAAAAACCGACTTAATTGGTTTAGTTTGGTTCTAATATTTGAAAAACTGACTTACTTAGTTTGGTTTCTTTTTAGGGAAAAACCGATCCAAATCGAACCATGAACACCCCTAGGCGTGCTTATTGTTATTCCAGGCCTTTAGGAGGCCCTAGCTCAGATTCTATCAGTGTGCATTGGCCTGGCTCAGGCGGTCTCAGTTACTACGGCCGCAACTACTTCTCAGGCCAGGGGAGGCACTCAGACTCCCACCGCTCGCACACCTGAGCAGGTTGTACATGGACTTCAGACATCGGGGGCACCTCCAGCCCAACCGGTTGCAACTGCTCAGGACTATGTAGCTCATGTTATGCCAGAGGACGAGCAGTGCAGATTGGAGAGGTTTGGGAGACTCCAACCTCCATCATTTAGTGATGTTGAGGGTGAGGAACATAGGGTTTCTTGGATAAGTGTCAGAGAATGCTTCGGACCGCAGGTATTTTGGAGACCAGTGGGGTCTCATTCACTACTTTCCAGTTCTCTAGGGTTGCACTTAGATGGTGGGAGGCTTACAAGAGGCGTAGGCCAGTTGGCGGAGCGTCCCTTTCTTGGCAGCAGTTCTCCGTTCTCTTTCTGGAGAAGTTTGTACCCGCATCTCGCTGAGAGGAGTTGCGCAGACAGTTCGAGCAGCTCCGTCAGGGTGATATGTCTGTTACACAGTATGAGATGCGGTTCTGCGAGTTGGCTCGTCATGCTGTCTAGTTGGTTCCTACAGACCGAGAGAGGATCAGGAGGTTTATAGATGGCCTCGGTTTTCAGCTTCGGTTGCTTATAACCAGAGAGAGTGTTTGATGCGACTTTTGATGAGGTTGTTGACATTGCTCGACAGATTGAGATGGTTCGTGGTCAGGAGAGGGTTGAGAGGGAGGCCAAGAGGCCTTGTGGACAGGATGGATTCAGTGATGCTCCTCATGGGGGTCAGTTTCATCACGGCAGAGGCCGTCCATTCACACATGCTCAGTCAGCTCGCCTAGTTCATCGTGGGGCATCATCGGGCCATGGTTCTCACAGTTCTCATCAGGACCATTCATCACTTAGTGCCCTTCCAGCCCAGAGTTAGTCTCGTGCTCCATCAGTTCAGGGCTTTTCCATGCCAAGTTCGTCTACTAGTCATCCCGATGCTAGGGGTTCCCTTCAGTCCCCGTCTCTAGCACTAGGGGGTTGTTATGAGTGTGGAGAGTTGGGGCATATGTGGAGGAAGTGTCCTCATCGTCATGGGGGCCTGCCTCAGCAGAGGAGTCAGCCATCGACTTCAGCACCAGTTACTTCACCACCCGCCCAGTCTGCTTGGAGTGGAGGACAGTCAGCTAGGGGTCGTCACCCTAGAGGGGGAGGTCGATTAGGTGGTGGTCAGGCCTATTTCTATGCACTCCCAGCCCAACCTGATGTTATTGCTTCAGATAACGTGATCACAGGTATTGTCTCAGTTTGCCACAGAGATGCTTCTATATTATTTGATCATGGTTCCACTTTTTCATATGTGTCATCATATTTTGCTCGTTATTTGGATACGCCCCGTGAGTCTCTTATTTTATCTGTTCGTGTATCTACTCTGATGGGCGATACTATTATTGTGGACCGCATATATCGATTATGTGTGGTGACTATTGAGTGTTTGGAGACCCGAGTGGACCTTCTATTGCTTTGTAATGTTGATTTTGATGTGATATTGGGCATGGATTGGTTATCTCCGTGTTGTGCTATTTTTGACTGTTATGCTAAGACAGTGATGTTGGATATATCGGGGGTGCCACGGATTGAGTGGCGAGGTTCGTCAGATTATGTTCCCAGTAGAGTGATTTCATTTTTGAAGGGGAAGGGGATGGTTAGGAAGGGTTGTCTTTCATATTTGGCTTTTGTTAGGGATGTCGGTGAAGAGACCCCTCCCATTGATTCAATCTCGGTAGTGAGGGAATTTCCGGATGTGTTTCCTATAGACCTGCGGAGCATGCCACCGGACAGGGATATTAACTTTGGTATTGACCTGGTGCTGGGCACACAGCCCATTTCTATTCCACCATATCGTATGGCACCGACAGAGTTGAAGGAGTTGAAAGAGCAGCTTCAGGAACTCCTTGATAAGGGATTTATTCGGCCTAGTGTGTCGCCTTGGGGTGCGCCTGTTCTATTTGTGAAGAATAAGGATGTCACTATAAGGATGTGCATTGACTACAAGCACTTGAACAAAGTCACAGTCAAGAACAGGTATCATTTGCCTCGTATTGATGATTTATTTGACCAGCTTCAGGGAGCGAGAGTGTTCTCCAAGATTGATCTCAGGTCAGGGTACCACCAGTTGAAGATCAGGAACTCGGACATTCTTAAGACAGCTTTCAGGACCCGATATGGTCATTATGAGTTCCTTGTTATGTCTTTTAAGCTGACCAATGCCCCACCAACATTCATGCATTTGATGAACAACATGTTTCGGCCTTATCTTAACTCGTTTGTTATTGTATTCACTGATGATATTCTGGTGTACTCGCGTAGTCATGAGGAGCATGCTGAGCATTTGAGAGTTGTATTGCAGCGTTTCAGGGAGGAGAAGCTTTATGCAAAGTTCTCCAAGTGTGAGTTTTGGCTTAGTTCAGTGGCTTTCTTGGGGCACGTGGTGTCCAGTGAGGGTATTCAGGTTGATTCGAAGAAGATAGAGGCGGTTCAAAGTTGGCCCAAACTGTCCTTAGCCAGAGAGATTCACAACTTTCTTGGTTTGGCGGGTTATTACCGTCGGTTCATTCAAGGATTTTTATCTATAACATCACCCTTGACCAAATTGACTCAAAAGGTTGCTCCTTTAAGGTGGTCAAATTAGTGTGAGGCAAGATTTCAGAAGCTCAAGACTGCCTGACCACAGCTCCAGTGTTAGTCATGCCATCAACTTCAGGTTCTTATACGGTATATTGTGATGCTTCTTGAGTTGGTATTGGATGTGTGTTGATGTATGAGGGTAGAGTGATTGCTTATGCTTCTCGTCAGTTGAAGCCCCATGAGAAGAACTACCATGTTCATGATTTGGAGTTGGCTGCCATTGTTCACGCGTTGAACATTTGGAGGCATTATCTCTATGGTGTGTCTTGTGAGGTGTTTACTGATCATCATAGCCTCCAGCACTTGTTCAAGCAAAAGGATTTCAATTTGAGGCAACGGAGATGGTTGGAGCTGCTAAAGGACTATGATATTACTATTTTGTACTATCCGGGAAAGGCCAATGTGGTGGCCAATGTCTTGAGTGTCGCACCCCCTTTTTCCTCCGTGGAAATCAGGTTTATGACATTTGGAGGGACAACTCGTTCCTTTTGGGAACTGGTTTTTGCAATTGAAGAGTCGCCACCTAATGATTAGGGTGCATTAGGACACCAGAAGAGTGCGATTTGAATAACCAGAGATGGGGTAAGGGCTTGAAATTATTCTAAGGGGAAGGTGTTAGGAACCCCTCAGAATCCACTAGTGTGGTTCCCAGCCAGACAATTATTGTGAATTGGGTACAATCAACACATAAGCAAATAAGGCTCAAATAAGAGGGGGTTTCAACACATAAAGGTTTGAAAATAGACAAGATTGAAAAGGACAATTAGAAAAGTTGGTTTTTGAAATAAAGAGTTACAATGCTAAAGAGTAAAGAATAAAAGGAAGGGGAGTCCTAGGTTTATTAAAAATATGGATCACCCCACACAATGTCCGGTAATCAATCCTCAATGAGGGGCTACACGTGATTATCGCGTGGTCATCATATTCATATCTACCCATCCCACCCCGTTAAGGTATTTGAAGCATGAATTGGTATCGATTGCTTATTGCATGCTATTACCCATCCCACTCCTATCAGTCCCGGAGGCACTTAGGACTACTAATCCTAACATGGAAGTATATTAGGCTTATTTGGAGTTTCAAAGGTAAAAATTCTAAGGCGACATACAAAACACATATTGCATATCTTGGGAAAACATATAACAAACGACGACTCACATATGCCTCCTCAAACAAAGAAAAGCACATAATTAGCATGACTCGCACATACTGTTTAGGTATGATTAAAACCAAATATGAGAGAGTTTAAAAGTTGAGGCAGACTGGTTTATTGCATAACTCAGATAGGAAGCCTGAATCAGGCATGCCTGCTGGTTGTAAATATAGAACATATTCAGTTTATAATTATTACCCTATGGTTTGCCTAAGTGTTAAGACGGGGTCCTATAGACATGTTATCTGCTGAATTCAGAAGGTAATAAGACATTAAAACTCGAAAAGAATTGTTTGAAAACCCTATAGGTATGCTTGCTAAATATTGGTTAAGTGAGGGACTCCGATTATCAAAGAGAGGCAGAATTTAAACGAACTGATTACAAGTTCTGCAACTGACAGTATCCATTATTACTGACTTTATATCTAACCTAAGTGAGGCGAATCAGATTTATTCAGAAGCTCCTATAGGCATGATTTCTATGCATTACTGATTTTAAACCTTATAGACATAGCATCTGGGTGCAGAAACTTGTTTTTGAACCTATAGGCATGGTGTCTAAAAAATGCAGAAGCTTGTTTTTAAAACTTGTGGATATATCTAAATGCGAAACTTTGTTTAAAACCTTATAGGCACGTTATTTATACGTAACTGAATATGCAGAATTAGAACAAACTATAGGCATGATTTCTATATGTATGCAGAATTAGAATAGACCTATAGGCATGATTTCTAGATGGTAGTTTGAATATGCAGAATTATAAGATCCTTATAGGCATGATTTCTAGGTGGTAGTTTGAATATGCAGAATTATAATACCCTATAGGCATGATTTCTACCCATGTATGTGTAGTTACCCATCCTTTTTCACTAGCCAGCCCCAAATATTTATTACAACTTATTACAAACCAGAATGAATAAATTACATCAAAAGTACAAGGAAAAATACAACCAGAGGAAGCCTGATACTTTCTTCCTCTCTGAGTTATGAGATAGACCAACTCAAAAACCATTGATTCAAAGCCTTTCTCCAATTTGAGTGTGTTAGAGTTCCCTAAAAGCCTCAATGGGACTCCGGTCAGTGCTCACACCCAAATTTATCACCAGAATAGGGACAAGTGCAGTGTGGAAGGGCCAGCCCTCAGTGTCCAAGTTCAGAGGGAGCTCAATTGGTCCCAAGGCAGGGCTCACAAGAGGGGGCATAACTTAAGGTCTAAGAGAGAGTGCAAGTGAAGGAACAAAGTTTTGAGGGAATAAAGGAGAGCGAAACAGCCATAAACAACTTCATGCAAAGGGGTTCAAGGGGGTAAGGAGGTTGCAAAGAACCTATGCTTGGCAAGGTCCAGCTTTGGGCATGCACAGCAATGGGGATGCTGGCATGCCTATAAGCCTACCTAAACATACAACAGCAGAGAGTCATAGAGGTTAGGATCCCAGGGATCAAGCTTGAGTCATGGACAGTAATCTTCAGTACTATCATGCCTCGAGCAAACCATAGCATCACACACATTGGGGGTAGGGGTTTAGGATTTATGTAAATTCATAGACAGGAAGAAAAGAAATTATAGCAAGCTAAAAGTAAGTACTGAATCGAACACCAGTAATAGACAGACAAGAGGGTAAAAGCATTAAATAAACACATTGTTGTGATGCTGGAAATCTTAATCAGGACATACCCGTTTCAAGGAAGCAAAATACAGTAAAAGCAGTAGCAGGACTTGAAAAACAGGCCACAGTACGAATAACAAGAGATAATGCTTTTTGAATATGAGTGTGAGTTCAGAAAACTAGGAGTGTTCGTGTGTTTGTGTCAATGCAAAAGCCAGGTATTTATAGTGTGAAAACAGGCAGAAAATAAGGCAAGAAAATAATTATGGGACTGTGTATCAATTAAAAATCAATCAGTATAAGAACTTTCTTTAGTTAAGGAGTTTAAACTTAAATGGTAATGGGCAGAAAACTTTTAAGGAAAGAGATCAAGTAAGCATCTTGTGCAAAATAGGCAATTAGGGGTAAATACATAGGGGTTTAACTAAGGAAAGAATTAATGAAGAATTTTTGAAATACACGGTTAACCAAATAAGGTAAGAAATAGAATAAACCAACCAGTACATAGTAAATCAAGGAGTCAAGGATTTGGAATTATAAATAAATCAAGTCAGAAATAGGAGAATCGAAAAGATAAGGGGAAGTTCTCAAATCAACCCAAGAATCAAGGAAATCAGTAAAACCATGAAGGAATCAATCAGACTTACACGAGGAGGTCTGAAATCAGTCATAGATTGAAGGTCGTTTTAGAGGGAAACTCAGCATATAACAGAGTATATATAAGTATTAAGCAGGCAAGGCTGAATTTAGAACAAAGAGAAACATCATATAGTAGCAAACACAGGTAGTCACATAGGTCAATTTCAGTTACTCAGTAATAGAGAAGAGAAATTATCAAATAACATGCCAAAGGGTCAAGTAAAAGACCTTATAAAGTTTAGCAGGAAGTATGAATCATGTAAAGAAACAAAAGACTCAGAGATTCAATCGAGCAGTAGACGAAACAACTTTCAGAAAGTCGAATAGGTTCAAAGACATTAGGGCTTTGAAACCAAACAAGTTCAGAGATGGAGAACAAACCACTCTCATAGCAAATAGTCTCCAAACTCGAATGAACCCCAAATTTTAGGGTTTTCACCATTAATCGAGTATAGAGATGAAAACAAGTAAATCAGGAAGAAGTTCAGAAATCTCAAAAAGGAACTAAGACTTTTAACATGCATATTCCAGTAGAAGAACAACATAAGCAACACAGTACAAGAACAACATAAAGAAGCACAGTAGAAGAACAACACAAAGAAGCACAGTAGAAGAACAACATAAGAAACACAGTAGAAGAACAACATAAGAAGCACAGTAGAATATGTTTAAAAATCAGAATAGCTTCGAAATAAAGTAGAAAAAACCCTAAATCAGAAAAGACGAAGGTTCTGAAAGTAGAGTTTTGAAAGAAACTTTGAGAAAACGTTTTAAAGCTTTAGAGAAAACCACAAATCTACAACGGATCTAAAAGGATCGGGTAAACCTCGAGGGTTTAGGGTTTCAGACGAACTCAGATGGTGAGAAAGGCTTGGAAAGTCATTGATCTGAGCAGGAGAAGCCAAGAGTCAGGCTTGAATAGCCATAGCCGACCGGAACAAGGTCAAGGTTGGTCGAAAACAGCCATAGAACTGAAAGCATCCGAGGTCTGGACCAAGCTTCTTCGAGGTCTAGCCTTAAAACCCCTATCACTCGAGCATATAGGAGTTATAGGAGGCAGGTAAAGGCCTCTAATGGCTTTGGAGGCCATGGATTCAGGCGATTTGAGGGTGGAAGTGGAGGGAGGCGACTAGGGTTTCTAAGAGAGAATTGGGAGAAGGGGGATTCAAAGGCGGCTAGGGACAGTAAATGGTTAAGGTTTGGGGGTAATGGGAATTAAAAAGGGAAAGGTTGAAGGGTGGTCGTTGATCATTTTGATCAACGGCCTGGATTGAATGGGGAATCCGGGCGGGTTGTTTTAAAAGGGTCGTGGGTCGATTAGTTTATGATTTGGGCTGGGTAATTAGGTTTTAGGATTGGGTTTAATTGGGGATTGATTTGGGGCTACAATTGAAATGAACGGGGCTAGTATTTAAATAGCCATTTTTCCTTTGTTTAATTTTTATAAAATAGTAAAATAATTTCTGGAAATAAATTTAAGGCACTAAAATGATAAATAATACATAATTATTAAATTAAAAATATTGGAGTCAATTATATAACTATGAATACAATTAAATCTTAAAAGAGGCCAATATTGCAACTACGTGCAATTTAGCTTTAAAAATACCAAATAAATTTATAAAAATATGCAAAAATTATGTTACCTATATGTTAGCATAAATATGAGAATCCAATAAATGAATCACCAAAAATGATAATTTTGGGGACAATTATTGGATTTTTCCTTGATAAAATAAGGTAATAAATTGATTTAAAAACCTTTCAAAATTAAGAAAAAATAATAAAACCTTGGGACATGCTTATGTGCATATACAGGCTATTTTGAAAGTATTTTGCATATTAAAATATACAGGAAAAAATTGGGTATCAACATTGAGTAGGAAGGCGGTGAGTATGGGAAGTCTTGCATTTATTCCTGTTGGGGAGAGACCTCTTGTAGTTGATGTTCAGGCCTTGGCCAATCGTTTGTGAGGTTTGTTATTTTGGAGCCCAGTCAGATCTTAGCCTGTGTGGTTTCTCGGTCTTCAGAGCGGTTAGCTGAGATTTATATCCGAGAGATTGTTTGCCTGCATGGTGTCCCAGTTTCCATCATTTCATATAGAGGTACTCAGTTTACATCGCAGTTTTGGAGGGCCGTGCAGCAAGAGTTGGGTACTCAGGTTGAGATGAGCACAGCTTTTCACCCTCAGATGAACGGACAGTTAGAGCGCACTATTCAGATATTAGAGGACATGTTACGCGCTTGTGTCATAGATTTTGGGGGTTTATGGGACCAGTTTCTACCGCTCGCAGAGTTTGCATATAACAACAGTTATCAGTCAAGTATTCAGATGGCTCCATATGAGGCTTTATATGGGAGACGGTGTAGATCTTGTCCAAAGAATCTTGTACCAAGTCTGTACCCAAAAGCCTGGCCTCGCCTGGCACAAATCCACCTACTGGAAGGTAAAGGTAATTCAGGAGCGACTTCGTACAACTCAGTCGAGGCAAAAGAGTTATGCTGACAGGAAGGTCCGTGATGTGTCTTACTTGGTTGAGGAGAAGGTTCTACTGAAGGTTTCACCCATGAAGGCTGTTACGAGATTTGGGAACAAGGGCAGGTTGAGCCCTCGGTTCATTAGGGCTTTTGGGGTGCTTCGGAGGATTGGGGATGTGGCTTATGAGCTTGCTTTGCCACCTAGCTTGTCGAGTGTGCATCCGGTATTTCATGTTTCTCCGGAAGTATATAGGCGATCCGTCACATGTTTTGGATTTAAGCACGGTTTAGTTAGACGGCGATTTAAATTATAATGTGGAGCCAGTGGTGATTTTAGAGCAGCAGGTCTGAAAGTTGAGATCTACGGATATAACTTCAGTGAAAGTGTAGTGGAGACGTCGGCCCGTGGAGGAGGCTACTTGGGAGACCGAGCGGGAGATGTGGAGCAGATATCCACACCTGTTTGAAGCTTCAGGTATGTTTCTTGACTCATTCGAGGACGAACGTTTATTTAAGAGGGGGAGGATGTAACGACCCGACTGGTTGTTTCACGAGTTACAGCCCCGTTTTCCCCCATTTCTGCTCCTTTATGTGTTGTTCAACCATATTTCATCGTATCGTGTTGGTTGGTTCGGGTTCGGAGTGGTTTTGGAGTGAATTCAGACACTTAGTCTTTTTTGAGTAGGCTTAAGTTGGAAAAGTCAACCGAATATTGACTTATGTGTGAATGATCCCGGATGGGAATTTGGTAGGTTCGGATAGCTTCATTAGGTGATTTTGGACTTGAGAGCACGTCCAGAATGTAGTTTGGAGGTCCGAGGAAGATTTAGGCTTGAATTGGCGAAATTAGAAATTTGGCGTTTTCCGGTCAGCAGTGGAAATCTTGATTTCGGGGTCGGAGTGGAATTCCGGAAATCGTAGTAGGTCCGTAGTGTCAATTGAGATGTGCACTAAAAATTTTAGGTCATTCGGAGGTGATTTGGTAGGTTTCGGCATCGTTTGCGGAATTCAGAAGTTTGGAGGTTCTTAGGCTTGAATCCGAGGGTGAATTGGTGCTTTGATGTTGTTTTGAGTGTTCCGAAGGTTTCAATAAGTTTGAATGGTGATATGTGACTTGTTGGCATGTTTGGTTGAGGTCCCGAGGACGTCGGGTTGATTTCGGTAGGTTGACGAATCAAGGATGGGTTTTGAGGGAGTGCTGAAGATTTCCTTCAGCTGTTGCAAAAGTGGGAGGCAACCCCAAAAGTGGCCATAGCTGAGAAAGTCAGTAGCCGTAGGTGCGGAAGGAGGAATGCACCTGCGTGACCGCAGGTGCGGGTATAGGACCGCAGATGCAGAAAAGGGATGGAGAAGTGAAAATCGTAGTTGCGGTTGGTTTGACCGCAAAAGCGGTCTGCAGATGCGAGAAAATGGGCCGCAGGTACGAGATGCTTGGGCAGTAGGTATTTAAGGTGACCTTCGTGAATTTTGGGTGTTCTTCCCCATTTCTATCCGGATTTTGGAGATTTTTGGAGGGTTTTGAAGAGGGAATCAAGGGGATACTCATTGAGGTAAGTTATTTGAACTTAATACTTGTGATTATGGTAAATTTCAGTGGTTTAGGCATGAAATTTGTAGAAATTGGGGAAGAAATTGAGGGGATTAGGGCTTGAAATTGGAGAGTTTAATTTAAGGATTTGAGGGTCCATTTGACGTCGGATTTTGATGGTTTTGGTAGGTATAGACTCGTGAGTGAAATGAGTTTCTACTTTTGTAATTTTTGTCGAATTCCGATGTGGGCCCGGGGGCCGGGTTTGGATGAATTTCAGGATTTCTGTATAAATTGATAGTTTTTCATTTGGAATTGATCCCTTGACCCATATTGATCATATTGTGTTGCTTTTGGTTAGATTCGACGCGTTTGGAGGCCGATTCTAGAGGCAAAGTCATCGCGGAGTAGGGATTTGATCAGTTAGAGGTATGTAATGATTGTAAATCTTGTCCTGAGGGTATGGTGCCCCAGATTACACATGGTTTCACTATTTTTAGGTGACGCACATGCTAGATGACGAGCGTGTGGGTGTGCACCGTTGGGGATTGTGACTTGGTCCATCCCATAGCAATTATTAAGTTGCGTATTTTACTGAAACTATTTGATACTTATGTGCTTTAGAAAGAATTTCTATGATTTGGGCTGAACGCCATATTTGGGCCTTGTGCCAAGCTGTTTGGACCCTTTGGTGCCTCTTACTATTATTTCCTCACTATTTTGACTTAAGATCTGTACTCAGTCACGCTATGTTTTACTCATTTCATAACTCAGTCTTTATTGCTCCGTTTTGATGCATAAAAAGATATTTTGGGCTTAGCGCCCTTTTTACTAATAGCCCGAGTGGCTTGAGAGGTTTCTTACTGATTAAGGTCGAGGGCTTGTGTTGTGAGGACATTATGGGATCGGGCTGGTCGCAGCATGTTGTTACTGAATTGAGTTTATGAGAGGCCGAGGGCCTGATTTATTATGCCACGAGGTGTCTTGTTATAGTGCTTGGGCTGTAGGAGCCCATCCGGAGTCTGTACACCCCAGTGAGCGCGGGTACCCTGATGAGTGATATGATTTTACCCGAGGGGCTGTGCTTGATTCATCTTGTGCCCGAGGGACTTAATACGAGTGGTTGTGAGGTTGCATGAGGGGCTGATTCTGAGTGATGTTATGCCCGAGGTGCAGTTTATGATACATGTTTTGCCCGAGGGTCTATTTACGATTTTCATCACTTTTACTTTAAAATTTTCATCGAACCTCTATTGAAACTGTTGGAAAATATCTTCAAATGAGTTTTACCGAAATTGGATTTTAAAACGAGATGATTTGACTTATATACTGATTTGAAAGCATGCAGTACTTACTGTGATTTCACGACGTAGATTTATGTGTTTCTTACTGCTCAGTCTTTATTTACCTTTATTACTTACTGAGTCGGCGTACTCATATTACTCCCTACACCTTGTGTGCAGATCCAGGGGTTGCTGGACGTGATAGCGAGCGCTGATTTCTTCCATCCGTCGCGGATTGTGACGACCCAAAGAGTCATCACTTGTTTCCTTACACTTTCTGTGCTTCCGAGGCCTCGAAGACCTCATTTGGGGTTGCCTCGATTTGAGTGTGCAGTCCGGGCGCGTAGCCGGAGAGCCTAAATATGAATTCTGGGTGAAAAATGATGAATTTTGATATTAATATGAGTAAAGTTGACTTCGGTCAACGTTTTGGGTAAACGGACCCAGACTCGTGATTTGACGGTCCCGGAGGGTCCGTAGAAATATATGGGACTCGGGCATATGCCCGGAATCGAATTCCAAGGTCCAGAGCCCGAGTAAAGAATTTTTGTGTGAAATTATTTTCTGAAAATATCTAAGGGAATTTGAAATGAAATTTGATTAGAACGCATTGGTATCGGGCCCGTATTTTAGTTCCGGCGCCCGGTACAAGTCTTATATATGCTTTAAGCGCTTTCTGTGAAGTTTGGATGAAAACGGACGTCGAATTACGTGTTTCGGACTTAAATTGGAAATTTGATGTTCTATGAAAGCTTGGAAGAAATTATGAATTTTGAGGCTAAATTCAATGTATATGATGTTATTTTGGCAATTTGATCGCGCGAGTAAGTCCGTAGGATGTTTTTGAGGTTGTGTGCATACTTGGATTGGAGCCCCGAGGGCTCGGGTGAGTTCTGGATAGGCGTCGGAGTGCATTTTGAACTTTGAAAATTTTCTGGTATTTCTGACCTGCAGGCTTCGCATTTGCGAAGCCTGGCTCGCAAATGCGAAGACTCCTTCGCAAATGCGAAGGCAGTCACTTTGCTCAGGGATCGCAACTGCGATCATTTTATCGCAAATGCGACAGCGGGACTTTCTCAAATGCGACATTTCTGGTCGCAAATGCGAAGTCCCCAGTTGTGCCCATGGTTCGCAATTCCCAAGTTAGCAGGTCGGGGTTCGCAATTGCGAACCCCAGTTCGCAATTCCCACATCAGAGAATCAGCATTTTTCATACTTAGTCGAATTTCAATTCATTTTTCACCCCACTTTCAAAATACCTCCCCTAGGCGATTTTCAAGAGCAAGTTTCATCCCAAATCAATTGTAATTCGATTTTTACTTGTTTCTTTCAATCATTAACATCATTTAACATGTTTTCCACTTGAAATCGATGATTTTCATGGGTAAAAATGGGGGTTTTGGGTAGAACCTAGGTTTTCGAAAAATTGGGGATTTGGATCTCAATTTGAGATCCGATTTCAAAACAAATTATAAATTTGAGTTCGTGGAGAATGGGTGACCGGGTTTTGGTTCGAACCTCGGGTTTTGACCACGTGGGCCCTGGGGCGATTTTGGAATTTTTTGGGAAAAACTTAGGAAATTCATTTTTATGCATTCAAATTGATTCATTTAGTGTTTATTAAAGTAATTGAGCAACTTGTGATTAGATTCGAGCGAATTGGAGGGAAATCGCGGGGTAAAGAGATAGTTGAGGATTGGGTGGAATTCAAGGCTTTGAGGTAAGTGTTTGGTTTAACCCTAGCTTGGAATAGGAGTTGAGTCTTGTTTGCTAATTGCTAAATGATCGAGTACGATGTATAGGCATGGTGACGAGTTCCTATACGTTGGTGTCTAGCATGACCGTGAGTCCTTATATGTGGATTGTTTGGATATCGTTATGCCTTCCGTGCTTATTTGATGGCTTCTATGTGTTGTAAACACCTTATGATAGAAATTGTGATCTTAGAACTTGTGGAGCATTGGCTCAGTTTAGAAATATAAATTGTGAAGGTGTATGAGATAAATAAATTCCTTGGCGCTTTGGCTCGAATGGTAATGTGAATTAGGGTATGAAAATGAAAGAAAGAGAAGAATAATGATTTGCACCTTGTAGGGTTGTTATTGGTTGTTTGTGTACCCTTGTTGGGATTTCCTTCCAAATACATGTTTACTCCCTTATCCTTATTTGTGATGTTTGTTTGGGTGAGGTCTAGAGGTAAATGATATATGAGGTTCGGGTTGTGCGCCGCAACAACTGCTAAAGTGATATTTGAGGATCGGGTTGCACGCCGCAACATTTATAAACGATGTGGGTCGGGTTGCACGCTGCAACAATGATAAATGATATGGGTCGGGTTGCACGCCGCAATAGTGATATTCGAGGGTCGGGTTGCACGCCGCAATAATGACATTGTGGATCGGGTTGCACGCCGCAACAACCTTTGATACAAGTGTGTTAATTTGGGTGTTTGATTCTTGTCCGGTGTAAATTTCAAGTTGTCCTTAGACTGTTAGTTCGGACTCACTATTAATATTGTGATCTCCCCACAGCATGTTTCCCCCTCCCATATTACTTACTTGTCTTGTGCTTTCGTTTTCCGCTGTATATGTATATAGAATTGCACAGGTTTATGTGGTGTCCAGTCTAGCCTCGTCACTACTTCGCCGGGGTTAGGCTAGACACTTGCCAGCACATGGGGTCGGTTGTGCTGATGCTACACTCTGTG
Source organism: Nicotiana attenuata (assembly GCF_001879085.1). Classification (NCBI taxonomy): domain Eukaryota; kingdom Viridiplantae; phylum Streptophyta; class Magnoliopsida; order Solanales; family Solanaceae; genus Nicotiana; species Nicotiana attenuata. Next base: position 4,880,764 of record NC_031990.1, read on the forward strand.
CATTCTTGCACATGTCCAGGTTTTGAGCAGCAGCAGCAACAGTTTTAGCACGGGAGCATACTACCAGTCCAGAGAGACCGAGGTAGCTTGCAGGCGTCCGCAGGCCCGGCGTCTCCTCTATCCTTACTTTTGACTGTCATCTCATTGTATTCGAGATAAACAGATTTATGTTTCTTTCAGACTTTGTATTTAGTACTTCTTAGACGTTCGTGAGTATGTGACTCCAGTTCTTGGGTAGAGAAACATGTTGGGATTCCGTATTTTATTTCGCTACTTAAAAATTGAGACTTCTGCTTATGTTTTTATTTCGTCACTTTTATTTTAATGTTGTTTGATGCTAAAAAGGAACATGTGTTTAGTCAATCAGTAAGTAAATTTGGCTTGCCTAGCTTCTTCGAGTAGGCGCCATCACGACTCCTGAGGGCGGGAAATCCGGGTCGTGACAAGTTTGTATCAGAGCATTAGGTTACATAGGTCTCACAAATCATGGACGAGCTTAGTAGAGTCTGAGGGATCGGTACGGAGACGTCTGTATTTATCCCCCAGAGGCTACTGAGTTAGGAAAAGTTTCACATTTGTTCTTTCTTGTCATGCGGTTCGGTTTCTCAATGCTAATTGAATTTCTACTCTGTTCTTTCGCAGATGGCGAGAACACGCGCTTCCTCATCTTCTGATCAGCAGTCCGAGCCCCAGGCAGCTCCCGCCAGGGGCAGAGGACGAGGCCGTGCTAGAGGCCGAGGTAGGGGCAGAGCTCAGCCCCGAGCAGTAGCACCAGCGGTGGAGCCTCGGGTTGACTTTAACGAGGAGGTTCCAGCCCCAGCCGCAACAGTTCCGGTAGGCCCAGCTCAGGTCCCAGAGGGGTTTATTGCTACCCCAGTTCTTTAGGACGCTCTGGTCCAGTTGGTGGGCCTCATGGAGAGTGTCACCCGAGCAGGATTGCTTCCTGTAGCACCAGCCACTTCTCAGGCTGGAGGAGGGACTCTGACTCCTGCTACACATCTCCGGAGCCAGTAGCTCCCCAGGTTCAGGTTCCAGTGGTTCAGCCAGCCATGGCAGTTCAGCCTGGGGTAGTTGCTCAGACCGGTGATGGCGCGACTATGTCCGCAGATGCTTTGTCGAGACTGGACAGGTTTACCAAGATCTTCACTACTACATTCAGCGGTGCTTCTACAGAGGAACCCCAGGATTTCTTATACAGCTGCCATGAGGTTCTTCGGGACATGGGCATTGTTGAGTCCAATGGAGTTGATTTTACTGCATTTCGCCTATCTGGATCCGCCAAGACCAGCAGGGTCGCCGTCTTTGACTTGGGATCAGTTTTAAAAGTTATTCCTGGAGGAGTTCCTCCCCGTCACTCAGAGGGATGCTTATCGGAGGCAGTTTGAGCGCCTCCAGCAGGGTTCTGTGACGGTCACTCAGTATGAGACCAGGTTTGTTGATCTAGCTCATCATGCTCTTGTCATACTCCCCACCGAGAGAGAGAGAGGGTGCAGAGGTTTATTGATGGTTTGATTCAGCCGATTCGTCTCTAGATGGCTATGGGAGCTGGGAGTGAGATCAGTTTTCAGGAGGCGGCCAATGCGGCCCGCCGAGTTGAGATGGCTCTGTCACAGGGAGGTGGTCATGGGTCAGATAAGAGAGCCCGTCATTCCGGCAGATTCGATGGTACCTCATCTGGAGGTAGAGATTCGTATGGTAGAGGCCACCCTCCTAGGTCCTTTCAGTCAGCTCTTCAGGTTTCTCACGGTACATCGGGTGGCCGTGGTTCTCAAGCACACTATTCGGATCAGCAGTCATTCAGTGCGCCGCCAGCTCCTATCAGCGCACCGCCACTTTAGAGTTTCCGTGGAGGTCATTCAGGTCGCCAGGGCCAGCCACAGCGTTCAGACGGATGTTATGAGTGTGGTGAGTATGGCCACATCAGGAGGGCTTGCCCGAGATTGAGGGGTGCACAGTCGCAGCAGCAGGGTCCCCGTCCTATGATTCAGGCACCAGATGCCCCACAGCCAGCCAGAGGTGGAGGTAGAGGCCATAGAGGTGGAGGTAGAGGTCATAGAGGTGGAGCTCAGACCGCCAGGGACGGAGGTCAGCTAGCAGCAGATCGACCTAGGGATACAGTTCAGGGTAGTGGGGCCCACCCCCATTGTTATGCTCTTCAGGCTAGGCCCGAGGCCGAGGCTTCAGATGCAGTCATCACAGTTACGGTTCTGGTTTGTGATCGAGATGCTTCGGTACTATTTGATCCAGGGTCTACGTATTCGTATGTTTCATCTTACTTTGCACCGTACTTGGTCATGCCTAGTGCTGCCTTGGGTATTTCTGTATATGTGTCTACACCGGTGGGTGACTCTATCGTGGTCGACTGAGTCCATCGTTCGTGTGTTGTAGTGATTGGGGGTCTTGAGACCCGTGTTGACTTGTTGCTCTTAGATATGGTTGACTTCAATATCATATTGGGTATGGATTGGCTATCACCCTATCACTCTATCCTGGATTGCCATGCCAAGACCGTGACCTTAGCGTTGCTGGATATGCCCCGTTTAGAGTGGAGAGGCACTCCTGGGTATTCTACCCGTGGCGTCATTTCGTACGTGAAGGCTCGACGTATGGTCGAGAAGGGGTGTCTGGCGTATTTGGCCTATGTTCGTGATTCCAGTGCCGAAGTTCCTCCTATAGATTCTGTGCCTATTGTTCGAGAGTTTCCAGATGTTTTCCCTTCAGACCTGCCGGGTATGCCACCCGACAGGGATATTGATTTCTGCATTGATTTGGCTCCGGGCACCCAGCCCATTTCTATTCTGCCGCATCGCATGGCCCCACCAGAGTTGAAGGAGTTGAAGGAGCAGTTGCAAGACTTGCTTGAAAAGGGTTTCATTAGACCCAGTGTGTCTCCTTGGGGTGCGCCAGTGTTTTTTGTAAAGAAGAAAAATGGTTCGATGAGAATGTGCATTGATTACCGGCAATTGAACAAGGTTACAATCAAGAATAAGTATCCACTGCCGAGAATTGATGATTTATTTGACCAGCTTCAGGGTGCCAGAGTATTCTCCAAGATTGACCTGAGATCTGGCTACCATCAGTTGGGGATTAGGGCATCCGATGTCCCTAAGACAGCTTTCCGCACTCGTTATGGACATTATGAGTTCTTGGTCATGTCGTTTGGATTGACCAATGCCCCAGCAGCATTTATGGAGTTGATGAACCGAGTGTTCAGGCCATATTTGGACATGTTCGTGATAGTCTTTATTGATGATATTTTGGTGTACTCCCGCAGTCGGGAGGAGCACGAGCAGCACCTTAGAGTGGTTCTTCAGACTCTGAGGGATAGCCAGTCATATGCCAAGTTCTCCAAGTGTGAGTTTTGGCTGAGTTCAGTAGCATTTCTGGGTCACGTTGTATCAGTAGAGGGCATTCAAGTGGACCCGAAGAAGATTGAGGCAGTCAAGAACTGGCCTAGCCAGCAACAGCTACAGAGATTCGGAGTTTTCTGGGGTTGGCAGGTTACTACCATCGGTTCATGGAGGGGTTTTCATCTATTGCAGCCCCGATGACCAGATTGACCCAGAAGGGTGCCCAGTTCAGATGGTCGGACGAGTGTGAGGCGAGCTTTCAGAAGCTCAAGACAGCCCTGACTACGGCACTGGTGTTGGTTTTGCCCACAGGATCCGGGCCTTATACAGTTTATTGTGATGCTTCCCGTATTGGGCTTGGTGCAGTGCTGATGCAGGATGGCAAGGTTATTGCCTATGCTTCGAGGTAATTGAAGATTCATGAGAAGAACTATCCAGTGCATGATTTAGAGTTGGTAGCTATTGTTCACGCCTTGAAGATTTGGAGGCACTATTTTGTATGGCGTGGCATGTGAGGTTTTCACTGACCACAAGAGTCTTCAGTACTTGTTCAAGTAAAAGGAATTGAACTTGAGGCAACGGAGGTGGTTGGAGTTGTTGAAGGATTATGATGTCACCATTTTGTATCATCCGGGGAAGGCCAATGTGGTGGCCGATGCTTTGAGTAGGAAGTCAACCAGTATGGGCAGTCTTGCATATATTCCAGTCAATCAGAGGCCGCTTGCTTTGGATGTTCAGGCCTTAGCCAATCAATTAGTGAGACTGGACGTTTCTAAGCCCAGTCGTGTGTTGGCTTGCACGGTCGCTCGTTCTTCATTATTGGAGCGTATCCGTGATCAGCAGTATGATGATCCCCATTTGTGTGTCCTCAGGGACACGGTGCAGCGTGGAGGTGCCCAGCAGGTTACCTTAGATGCGGATGGAGTCTTGAGGTTGCAGGGGCGAGTTTGCGTGCCCAATGTGGATGGACTTCGAGATTTGATTTTAGAGGAGCCCCACAGCTCCCGTGTTACAACCCATATTCACATACGTTAGTTCATGCCATAAGGTCGTCGATGTAAATCCATGAAGAGATTATCTTTGAGATGATAAGAGATTAATCCTATTGGTCTTAAATGATACAAAGGTGTATAAGGGTGGTTAACAAGTATTAGAAGTTAAACGAATCAAGGATGTTGTCAGCCGTATTTTTGGGTAAACCTAGGGGTGCTTAATACTCTCAAGAGGTCGTATTTTAAGGTATATGAATCATAAAATATCCGTATCATAGTCTTGAAGTCAAACGAGTTATGAAACAAAAGTCGACAAGAGTTGTTGCAACTTAAGTTCATAGTTTTACTTAAACTTTAGGTCAAATGTTATTAAGCTTTTCTCCCAATATACTTGGAATTACGGGGTGATCTACCCACCAAATTGAAGATCTATGAGTCTAGTTTCCAATTCATTAAACCTTTTATCAATGAGACATTGGAGTAGAGAGACATAGACATTTTTGCGAGACTGCACAAGCTGCTAGGTGACAAGTAGGTGGGTCACCTACTTGGTTAAATGATAGCCCAAAAAGAGGCAATTTCGGGTCAGACAAAGAGCCCATTAAAAGGCTTATCTTCTGCAATATATCCCTCATTATATTTCACAAATAACCAGACCAAAACCCCTGCAAACTTCCTCCCAAAAATTATCCACAAACCCTAATTGATTTTCCCTCTCTTTCAAGTTCAAATTGGGGTAAACCCTAGAGTTTGAAGAACCAAGATAAGGGCTGAGCTATCCAACAAGTAAGGTGAGTTTACTGCTATCTTTCATACATTTATTCTTCTGTGAATTCATGGTAATTCGTTCTATACATGTAAGAACTCACGGGACGGTGATCGGAAGCCGTGAGTTCGAGTTATTCACTTGTAGCAGACTGTTTTGTGGATTGTTTTGTGTTGCTGTTGGGCTGCGTGTTTTACTACTTTTTTGTGGAGTTTTGGAGGCGGAAGGGTGTGGAAAAACACCATATAGATGTAGGGTTGTGGGCTGGTAGTTCTTCGTAATATTTCCGGGTCGTTTAACACGACTACGGTGGCCGTCGTATGTATGAAGTGATTTGTTGTGCGTGGACTATTTTGGGAGGCTCAATATGATTATTATTGATGTTGTTTGGGCTGTTTGGTGATTGTTTGGAATTGTGTGAAGTCATATATATAGGGGAGGTGTTGTCCGTTTCATCGTAAAATAGGTTGTGGTCGATACATAATAGTTATGACGCTTGAATGGTAACTATAGTATCGTTTCTCTTATTGTAGACTAAGGAGTCGTGAAAATTGCATAGCTTGAGATTGGGGCAGTATATACAAGGTATGTGAGGCTATCCCTTTCCTTCCTTTGCACGACTCCGATTGTACATAATGTAATGAACGAGCTTCCAAAGATACTCTACTCTTAGAAGCTAGCAGTACTTACATTGTTTCCCCTCTTATGGAACGATTGATGTTGATGTTGCTTCTCTTATTCTTATGTTATCAATGTTATTGGTACTTCCTGATTCTTATAAGGTTCATGGTGAAGAGTTAGTCCTAATAACGTGTACAGAGGATACCGACCTTACGTCACTCCGAAAGGTTTAGAATGTGAGTCCATGAGTCGAGCATGCATTATATATATGTATCTATTTTACTCTACCGAGC
>NC_031990.1:4886805-4950410 GCF_001879085.1 Nicotiana attenuata
ACATATAAAGGATAATATATACTAAAATTCTTATAATTAAGACGTACGCTGTTATATGTCTATCTTTATTAAGCTGTGTGCACTTTTATAAGACAAATAATATCTTAGAAGTAGTATCTATATTTTAGTTATACTTGAGTTAATTGCAACATTGTCATAACCTCAAATAAAGCACAACAGGATGAGGTCTAGTTAAATAAAAAGAAGAAAAATAAAGAAGTCCTTCTGCCCACGCCATTTCAGCCACACTCCTAAATTACATTGTATACCGCCTAAACTCTACCCACTCTCCTAAATTACACAGAGCTCCCGCGCCTTTTCAGCTTCTCATGCCCACGATCGCAATATGCTAAATCCTTTCCATTATTTTTCCAACTGAAAGATTATCTCAAACCAGTCTCTCACAAGCTATCGTTTGGATGCTTCTCAATTCCACAATCCATTCGGCTAAGTGGTAAGTATTTTTTATCAATCTAATTTTTCCAGTATATTGTAGATATGTTGAAAGCTTGTGCTCATTATAATTGGGAATTGAGGCCTAATTTGATTATTAGTACTCATATTTTACTATCTAAAGATTTTTAGAAATCAATAAATGCTACTGTAATCTTTTTACATTATCAGGAAAGAAAGTTTGTCAGAAAAATAACTTCAAATCGTGAGTGGATGTACAAAAGTTAACTAGAGGTTTGTATAATCCAGAATTCGTAAGGGGTGTTGAGCAATTTATTGAGTTTGCAAAGAATCATCGGGAAGGGATGGATGGTGAGAGACTAAGGTGCCCATGTAACCGAAAAAAGTGTCAGAATAGAAATTTTGAAGATGTTCTTACGGTCGACGAACATTTATTGCGCGACGGCTTTGTACCTGGGTATCATATATGGTACTTGCATGGAGAACATGAGGTTACTAGAAATATAGTTCAACATGAAGAGATGCAAAATTGGGATCAGACTATGAATATTGCATCAGTAAATGTGGGTGCAATTGATGATCCTGGATCACCTACTTCATACCATAGAATGGTCATTGACGCCGCTGGCCCCTCATTTGATCCGAATGATATGGATGAATTACCGAATCCTGATGCGCAAAAATTTTATGATATGATTGATTCTGCAAATCAAGAGGTGTGGCCTGGCTGTGAAACACATTCTCAATTGTCAGCTGTTGTACGTTTATTGCATATCAAGTCGGAACACCATCTATCTGACAGATGTTTTGATGATTTGTCAATATGTGAATGAGATGATTCCTCCTGATAACCTAATGCCAAAAAATTTCTATGACACTAAGAAGTTAATGCAGGGAATGAACATGCCAGTAGAAAAAATTCACAGTTGTATCAATGCCTGTATGATTTATTGGGGAGAAGACAGTGAACTTAGTCATTGCAAGTTTTGTCGTCATCCCAGGTACAAGCCTACTAGGCAAATATCTAATTCAAAGAAAAATCTTGTACCATTCAAACAGATGTACTACTTTCCCCTCACTCCACGGTTGCAACGCTTATATGCTTCCGACATGACTGTTGCACATATGCGATGGCATGCCGAGCATGAAGTTGAGGAAGGTGTGATGCGTCATTGTTCAGATGCACCCGCATGGAAACACTTTGATAAGATGCATCCATCTTTTGCAGCTGAAAGTCGTAATGTCAGATTGGGGCTATGCACAGATGGTTTTCAACCATTTGGACAAACATGTCAACAATATTCATCTTGGCCAATAGTTATGACACCATACAACTTGCCGCCTTGGATGTGTATGAAAGAGTCCTATTTATTTTTGTCAGTTATAGTTCTTGGGCCGAAGAACCCTAAGCAGAAACTTGATGTTTTCTTGCAACCTTTGATTGCAGAACTAAAAAATCTATGGAGTATAGGTGTGGACACATATGATATCTCTAAGAAGCAAAATTTTAACATGCGAGTTGCTTTGATGTGGACAATTAGTGATTTTCCTGCATATTCGATGTTGTCTGGATGGGGTACTGTGGGTAGGCTAGCATGTCCATATTATATGGAGAATACAGATGCTTTTACTTTGACAAAAGGTGGCAAACAGTCCTGGTTTGACAATCATCGTAAGTTCCTTCCACTGGATCATCCATACAGAACTAATAGAAATTCATTTAGAAAGAATAAAGTAGTCACAATGCATCCTCCCCCGATACGGTCAGGTGATGATATATTGAGGGAGATAAATGAATTGGGGTTGAAAAAGGTAACAGAGCTTGGGACTGATATTGTTAATGGCAAAATTAGCAAGTTTTCTGGTTGGAAGAAAAGAAGCATATTTTGGGATTTGCAGTATTGGAGTACAAATCTCATTCGACACAATCTAGATGTTATGCACATCGAGAAATTTTTTTTCGAGAATATGTTCAACACAGTGCTAGATGTAGATGGTAAAACAAAAGATAATCCCAAATCTAGAGAAGACTTGAAAGAGTTCTGTCGACGGCCTGAATTACATGCTGTTGGTGACGAATATCCGAAAGCTTGTTACACACTAGACAATAAGTCAAAAAAAGTGTTGTGTGAATGGGTGGAGAATCTGAAATTTCCAGATGGATATGTCTCAAATATAGGAAGGTGTGTGGACATGAAAAAACATAAATTGTTTGGTATGAAAAGTCACGATTGTCATGTATTCATGCAAAGATTGGTCCCTTTTGCGTTTCTTGAGCTATTACCACAAAAAGTTTGGGAACCACTTGCTGAGATGAGCCTTTTTCTTTAGGGATCTCACTTCCACAACAATTCGGGAAGAGGATATGGTCAGACTTGAACAAGAAATACCTGAAATACTTTGTAAATTGGAGCGTATATTCCCTCCCAGCTTCTTTGATTCAATGGAACATCTCCCCGTGCATCTTGCTTACAAAGCAAGGATAGCAGGTCCAGTGCAATATCGATGGATGTACCTATTTGAGAGGTAAAATTTCATTGATATTAAGTCAATCACTTCATTATCATCATCATGAATGACTCACAATTTGAGCTTATATGTTATTTCCAGAAACCTTCGGAAATTGAAAAATAATGTTCGAAATAAGGCACAAGTTGAAGGATCCATATGCAATGAGTATTTAGTTGAGGAAGCTTCATCGTTTTGTTCACACTACTTCGAACCTTATGTTTACACAAGGCATAGGAAAGTTCCACGGAATGATGATGGTGGTACAAGGGAAAGGGATGAGCGCGATGGTAATCTTTCTATATTTACCTATCCAGGTAAAGCATTTGGGAGATGTAAACCAAGATATATGACTGAAGAAGAACTTGATGCAGCTCATATTTATGTTTTATTAAATTGCCCAGAAGTACACCCATATATTGAGTAAGACTTCAAGCTTTTGTTTTCATTTATAGATTAGCAAAATCATCAAAACACTTAATATATCATTTTCTTGGATGTGATTCAAAGGATTTTTAGTGACTCCCTTCGTCAAAATTTCCCACAAATTACGGAGAAGGAAGTGGATAGGAAACTTGATGAAGATTTTGCATCATGGTTTAAAAGATATGTGAGTACTTGTACAATATCCTTCCACTTATACTTACCTTATGAGAAACTCTAATTATTTTTCTTTTATAGGCACGAGTCCACATAGATAATCAGTTCATCAAGGCCCTTGCAGAAGGTCCATGTCAAACAACGCAACCATGGACCGGTTATATTGTCAACGACTTTAAATTTCACACTAAAAGCCGCAGTTCTTCTAGAGCATCTAACAACAGCGGTGTATGCATAAAAGGAACTAATTATAGTGCAGATGATAGTGACTACTATGGTGTGCTAACTGATATCCTTGAATTGGAGTACAAGGGTAGTGAATATATAAAGAGAACTGTTTTATTCAAGTGCGAGTGGTTTGATCCCACACCAAAGGCAGGAATGAAGATTTACCCACAATATAAACTTGTGGATATCAACCATGAAAAGAAATTAAAGAAGTATGAACCATTTGTTTTGGCAATGCAAGCGGCTCAAGTGTATTATACAGCTTATCCTAGCTTACGACGTGATAAGAGTGACTGGTGGACTGTGTGCAAAGTAAAAGCACAGGGTATTGTGGACATGCCTCCATCATCTTCACAGTCAACTCCGACAGATGGTGTTGAGCCTTTCCAATCCGAAGAAGATGGTTTAACATTTGGTGTGGTACCTGACAATGAAACTGTTCTCCTGAATGATCCAAATGGTGAATTCATAAACATAAGTGATGAGGATGATGATTTAGATGATGAGGTAGAACTTCATGTTGAATTTGGATCGGATGAAGATGAGGATGAGGATAATGAGGATGAAGCGCCATATGATGAAAATGACAGTGAATAGAGTCAAAGTGCTTCAATCTCTTCAACTATAGAGTTTGAATGAATGAAACATAGTATATAATTTATTTTTATTACTATTTGATTTTACATTTTCTGAGAAAAAAGTTCCTGGATTTCAGATTTCATGGTTTCTTGTTTTTTTAAACTTAAGTATTTGTATTTAATAGCTCTTTCACTTGCTTGTTTGACCGGTTACCATCAATATCATTTTGTGAGGAGTAGTAGTTGTATTTTGCAAATGCGGTAAGAAATACTTATAAAGTTGTTTGTCTTTTTAATCTGCCATGTCTAGATTAATACTTGTATGCCTTATTTTTTCAGTGCATTCTGTTCTTGGAGTAATATATCAATTAATTACTCTTGGAATAATATATCAATTAACTACTTATTACTGTATCCAATTAGATTTGATCATAATTCATTAATTATGTATTTGTTCATCTACATATGACTTTGGAATTGCAGATATGGCACCTAGGGGAGGTGGAGCACGTAGATATGCTGAAAACAAGAATGCAAACACATTGAGATCTCCTGAGATGTTGAGTCCCACATCTAATCAGTCACCATTATCACCTGAACCTCCAGTTATAGAAACACCACATTCGGATGCAGCTATAAACAGATCCTTACCATCTTCATCTTCTGATCTTGGTACACCTGGAGATGAAATCCAAACAACAAGTTCGTCAAACACTATTGGTGGTAACCGTATCCCAATTACAATCGTCCTTGGAGGGTAAGAGTACAAGTGTCATCTATTTATATTTATTTATTTATTTTTGTTTCATGCTTATCTGGTGTGTATTAGTGCATCTTTGTGAAGTTATGCGAAGTCATACCTGATTGTTTAGCATCTAAAAAGATAGATACATATTTAGACAATTGGGACAGACATGTTGACGCACAATTTGTTATAGTATGTCAGTTAGCGAAATCTTTTTTATCTTTTTTGTATGGTACGTAGGACAAGCACTTCAAATGAACATGTCAATTGATTTTCTACTCTAACAGCAGGTGATCTTATCCAAAAAACTAGAAAAAGCAGGAAAGTTCTTATCTTTTTCAATATGACTAGACAATGACTCTAGATGAATATGCTCATGGAATCGTCTTATAGAGGAAAGCTTTTCTATTTTATTTTATATGAAGTAAGACTTGGTCTTATTAGGAAAACTTTTGGAAGAATGTATATGATTTGCCTATATGAGTGCATTAATGTGGTCTTCGTTGCATACCAAAATCTTAATTCCTTCATATTAACTCTAGTTAGGAGGTAACAACTCATTTACTGCAGTAATTGTGTAAAATAAAGATATTACTTACACTTCACACAAAAAATATAAATTGATTCGTAAGAAGATGGGCAGACGAATGTCCCTTTTGATGATTATTAAGCATCGCCTAAGTAATTCACGTTATTTCTCAAATGCTTCTGGAAAGAATATGAAATCTTTAAATGAAATGGAATAATAAAATAATTTGTTTCTTATTTACTCTAGTCTGGACCCGGGCAATCAAGTTGCTCGGTCTGTCACAAAAATCTTCAAGGAGAAACTGGATCACAAAGGACATAATTGGAAGTCTGTTACACCAGAGACAAAAGATTTCTATTGGGAAGAGTTTAAGGTAAAGTTATATTACTAATTATCATTTTAATAATGGACTTTGTACATTTTAAATTTCTGTTGTATCAATCTTGTGTTTCATCTGTTCTGTGCGCATTCCAGAAAACACACTGGTTTGGGGATTCTGACATCTCTAATTTGATTAATACTAGGGTGGGTAGCCAAACAAAACCTGGTTAGTAGTCTTCAATGTCAAGATGTATAGGAGATATCAGATAATTATGATGAACTAATAAATAAATGCATTAGAAGTATGCTTTAGTTGGCTAGGGGGAATGCAATTCTTTGCTTTGTTAGTTTCTAGACAGATAATTTCAGTAGTCCGACCTAAAATGTGGGAGAAATTATGATATCGTGAATGAGCTCCTAATTATTTCATCTAGTGCTATTAAGTCTATCGGAAGTAGACCTCTCTTACATCTTTGAGAAACCTTGTAATCATGATTAAGTCCTTCTAGTTTGTCATATTGGTGCTTTTTTCTTCAGAATTTCCTTCTGCTGAGTACATATATGATACATTTATCAGAATTTCACGATACTTGAATTCCTCTCATTGCAATATTTTATTTTTGTTGCATAATTAGTGAAAAACAATCATAATCCTTATATATAACAGTTTTTATAACGTCCAAGACTTCTTAGTTTCAGTGCTTTTATGCTGCTATAAATACCTACACATCAGTAATGCAAGATAAAAGGATGAAAAATAGAAAAATTAATACGATAATATTATACTAGTTAGTTTCCCTTTCTGCCAAATGTACAAATGTCATGAAGTAACTACTGCATGAATTATTTTAAGATCCCATATTTCCTTCAACTTCCGGAATATACATATGTTGAATTGTATAGGTTCTGGTCCAAGCATCGTCATTTATCAAGTACCTTGACAGAGCAATTCTAGGACTGCTATGTCCTGCGGCACCAGTGTCCGAGAAGACCTAGGGGAAATTTATAATGACCACAACAGTAAAGATGGAATAAGCATAAACTTTTGGTCCCATATGTTGTTAATAATTGTGTCTGGCAAAGGTTTTTGCTATCTTGAGGGATCACAGTTCTTTCTTAGTATTTGGTTGGTGATCTCTGTTTTTAACTTGATTTTTAGATAAGTAATTTTTTTTTCTTTAGCTAGGCTAGAAGATCCTTCTCATTCCTTTTAGATAATTGGAGTTATTCTTTTTTTTTTTCAAATAAGATCGATAATATTTGGAGTTCCCTTTATCTTTCTTGAGCCGAGGATCTACTACACTAGGTAAGTTGTTGTTGTTATTAATATCTTGTGTTATTTTTCATTTGATCTTCTCAAACAGAAATGATTTCAATGGGACACTGCAATTGAAGGTGCCATAAAGGATAAGTTTATGAGCAAATGTGCAGAACGATACAAGGGCATGTTATCTGAAGCAAGAGCTTGTGAGAAAAAGCGCAAACATATTCCAGTATCTATTTGGGAGAGCTGGAAGCCTCACTGGGAGACTGAGGATTTTAAAGCCAAGTCTCCGCAATGCTCAAGGAATCGACTAAGTGAAAAAGGTGGTGAAGGGTCTGGTCCCTCACGCCATACAGGAGGCTCTAGAGCTCACCGTGAACATGCAAGACTACTGGTATATTCATTTTTCTTTAGCCAAGTTAGAATATCTCCAAAGCTAGTGATTATGTATTAATAAAGTGAACGTGATTTTCAATTTTAGGCTAAAGAACTAGGAAGACCAGCTCATCCACATGAGCTTCTAAAGAAGACACATGTCAAGGCGAACAAGGAGTTTGTGGACCAAAAATCTAAGAGCACATATGTAAGTTACTATAGCTTGGCTGTCATTTTTTGGCACGTAAAAGTAAAGCACCTACCTTGGCGATTACATATCTCCTATTACCAATTTTGAGTGAGTTTGGTCTTACAATTTGAACTATGAAATGTCGAAACCTGTAACCTATAACAATATAAACAAACTATAATATAAACTATCCATATGGATATAACTGCATGAGCGCCCACTGTCTCCAAATTTGATTCGCCTTCTTCCAAGAGCTGGGCAGATCCTTGTAGCTCTTTGAATAATTTATTGACATCTTCATTATTTGTCTTGAAAGCATAGCACAAAGTTTGATCACTAATCCAAATAAAAGCAGTACATCCTTCAGTTCATACGATATTCGTGCTTTTGTGTGATTCCTTGTTGATTTGTTGAAACTCGTCTTGAGATTCCATTGCATCCTTTTATGTATTCTGTTACTCCCCATATTTGGTAAATATCTTGTGAATCACCTCCCACATTTGAAACTTCGAGTTGTCCAGGTCTATAGCACAATGAGTTTAATTTTCTTTATGATAATATAGTGTACCTTCCTAGAATGTAGCGACGTCCAGTATAATATCAATGTATTATTATTCCCATGAATCACATCCTGGGAAATTATACATATATAATACAATGCATATGCCCTTATGAGATCCCTCCAAATATAGCTCCCAAAGTCAGTCAGGAGCGTGGCCATAGAACTGGGCAGTGGCTTTCCTCTGAGATGCAGTAAATGTGAGTCCCTCTTTTCTTTATGGAAAAATGGCAGAAACATAATGGTTTGGACATGATTGTGTATTCTGAGCATATGCCCTCTAAGATTGAGAGAACAGATAGTCCTAAGTATTTTTTATTTACTCCATGGTTCCATGCTTATGCCTACTATCCGACACCTGTTCATAGGAGTGAGTATCAAGTGCTAATACCACCCAATAAAATTGTATCAAACGTTAAAGCATGGATACAGTAGCTTTCCCTGCAAAAAAGAACACAATGTTAATATAAACAAGACCCACCATGTTCTCCTCCCAAAGGATTTGAACAAGGCAGGTATGTTTGGTTATCTCCCCCTCCATTGTGTTCACCTTCTCCTCCCCTTTCAATCTCTTGCAACTCTTATTCTTAAGTATGGGCATTGACATTTATCGCTATTCACAATCTTTTTCCTGTACTGTCCAGTTGTGCAAAAGAATCACACTCCATAGGACCTACATCAAGAGCATAATTAGCTAAGTTATCAGTCAGTCTGTTGTCTCCGCGATACATATGCGTTATGATAACGTTACACTCCTGTAACAGCTTCCTTATTTCCTCCACATGCTCTACAATTCCCCATGGTGTACTCCACCTTCTTTCAATGACATTCTTCAATAGCATAGAATCTGTTTGCACCCAAATAGGAGATAGCAACTGAGCTTTACAATACCTGAATGCATGAAGGATAGCTACTGCCTCTGCTTCTATGTTTGTAGTTTCATGAATCACCTGCCCATGTACATAAATAATATCCTCTAATGCATCTCGTATACAGTAACCAATTGAACTCTTGCCTGGGTTCCCTCTCGTAGCACCATCAGTATTCAATTTTAGCCATCCTTCTCTAGGAAACTCCCAGGTGATTTTATAAATCTGCACATATAAGCTATATAACATGTCACTGTTGAAAATTATTACTTCTTTATCTGAAAGTATAATAAATTGATGACGAGCAAGTAATGCAATTTGTAGGGAAAAACTGTTGTGTACATCAAAACAATTGTCTTTAAGGTGTTGTTATCGACATTTGAGTTTTCAGTTTTGTTGCCTTTATGACTCTGTTCTTGATGTTTTCTCTTTCAAAAGTTATTATTATAGAGTTTATATCATTTTTTTTGTTCAGGATGCCATAATGTCTAAAATTGCGTCTGCGTCTCAGCCTGAAGATGGGTCCAGTAAGCCTCCTGAAGTTGATTTCTCACAAATTTATTTGGAGGAAGTCGGTGTTAAGAAGACGCGCATTTATGGTCTTGGTTCTCAAGCTCCTTTCTATGGGTATGTTGGCGCATCCTCCAGTTCGATATCTCCACTTCAAGATTTAGACTTTAATGCTTGGGTGAATGAATGTGTCGGGCATCGTTTGCAAGAAATTAAGGAAGAGATGAAGCATGAGATGAGATCAAAGATCAAAGAAGAGATTAGACAAGAAATTAGAGAAGAAATGCGAGAAGAACTGCGTGAAGAAATGAGACACGAAATGCAACAAGAGGTGCGTGAGCAAGTTGATCAACTACTCCAAAATCGTCTGTCGGTCCTCATAGGTGGCTTACCTACACCGCCTTCTCGTAGACATGACTCGTCGTCAAATGACACGATTTAAATTTTTTTTAGCTTCTTTTATGTTAGACACGTCTTGGATTCTTGGATTCTGCTTTAAACTTCATGATAGATGTTATTATTATTTATAAAGTTCTAGTATGTTTTTTGTTTTGTTTAAGTATTTTTTTAGATCTTTTAAAGCTTTAGATTAATATTAATACAATTTTTAAAAATAAAATTTTAATATACCCATTTAATTTGTAATAGTTGGTAACACATTTACAATTTGTTAGCAAATTTTATGACGAATTACTAACAAATTACTAATGTAAATTTTAAAAATATATAACCATATTTGCTAACGAATTTGAAATTTGCTTGTAAATTACCAACAATTTCTTAAACGGAACTTTTCCATAGATAAAATTACCAACCGAGTGCCAATGTACTTTTAAAAATATACTATCGGATTTACCAACCAAGTTGGTATCCATTAGTATAGTTGCTAACGGAATACAAACGGAATTTTTCTTGTTACTATATTTACCAACCAGTTACAAACACAATTTAAATAATGAAAAACCAATTTTACTAATTCATTTTCTATCTGTTAGTAAAGTTACTAACGGACTTCCAACCGAATTTCGGTTAGTAAATTTACCAACGAAAATCTTGGACTCAAGATTCAAAAATTACCAACAAATTTATTTGGTGATCTTTCCTTGAGGCATGAATCATTCTATCATCAAGGATAGCTTCAACACGCTTTTTCCCGGTTGAATTGGGACCTCGAATACTGGGTATTGTGAGTTGGCTCCTTGAAGGATCCTCTGTGTCTTCCCGAAAAGGTTTCAGGAGACTGACATGGAAGACAGGATGAATTTTCCACCAAGCTGGGGTATCCACCCGGTATGCAACTTTCCCAATGCGCCTTTCAATGGACAAGGGTTCAATGTATATTTTGCAATAGGCGAGGGTCATGGACCCCCGTAAATAAGTACTGCTTTGGGATTTTGACCATCACTTTGTCTCCTACTTGATATTCAACAAAGCGACGATTCTGATCAGCATGCCTCTTCATCCGCTTTTGAGCTTTTACAAGATAGCTCCGCACTATCTCCAAATTTTGCTTCCACTCTTTTGGGAAGCTAGCAGCTCGAGGAGATTTAGCCATGTTTGGTGCATTCATAGTGTGTGGGAGTAGCGGTTGCTATCCGGTAACAATTTCAAAAACGCTTTTGTTTGTACTAGAGCTCTTTTGTGAATTGAAACACAGTTGAGCAGCATCCAGAAGCTTCACCCAATTCCTCTGCGATCCGGTTACAAAGTGGCGGAGATATTCCTCCAACATACCATTGAACCGCTCCGTCTGGCCATCAGATTGCGGATGAAAACTTGAGATGTGACTCAATTTTGACCCAAGGCACTTAAAGAGTTGGGTCCAAAAGTTGCTAGTGAAGCGTGAGTCGCGATCACTAATAATGTCTTTGGGCAGGCCCCACTATTTTCGACATGAGAGAAGAAGAGTCGAGCAGTATCTTCTACTGATATATATTGTGGGGCTACAATAAAGGTGGCATACTTGGAAAATCGGTCCACCACAACCAAGATAGTTGTGAGATCTCCGTCCTTGGGCAATCCAGTTATGAAATCCAGGGAAACGCTTTCCCAAGGTCTCTTTGGGACAGCTAGTGGTACCAAGTGTCCCGCTTGTGTCAAGCGGTCCGACTTGTCCTTCTGGCATACTAGACAAGTTTCACATACTGAGCGACATCATCGGCCATTTGAGGCCAATAATAGGCACGACGAAGTAACGCCATGGTGCGTTCTTCACCGGGATGGCCGGCCCACAGAGTATCATGACATTCCGCTAGAAGAGTCCTCCGCAAATCTCCTCCTTTAGGAACATAAAGTCGGTTCCCTTTTACTTTCAGAAAACCATCTTCCATGTAGAACTGGCGAGTCTTGCCCTGTCCTACCAAATCAACCAAATACTGAGCAGCAGGATCCTTGATGAGTAGATCCCGTATTTGGTCCTTGATGGATGTGGCTACTTCGCTCCCCCTTAGGGTGGCGAGTAGGCACACCGATGCTAGATCAGCTCTCCGACTGAGCGCATCAGCAACATGATTGGTCTTTCCACTGCGATACTCCAAGTTGAAGTGGAATTCAGCTAGGAGTTCCTGCCACCTGGCCTGTCGACCGTTCAGCTTCGGCTGGGTCATGAAATGGCTAACAGCTGTGTTGTCTGTCTTGACCACGAACGGGGTTCCCAGCAGATAGTGCCTCCAGAGGCGCAAGCAGTGGACGACAGCCAATAATTCTTTCTCATGGGCGGCATAGCGCCGCTCTGCATCCTTCAGCTTCCGACTCTCGTACGCTACAGGGTGCCCTTCTTGTAGCAGGACTCCGCCGAGTGCATAGTCAGAAGCATCTGTTTGTACCTCGAACGGCTTGGCCAAATCAGGAAGGGCCAAGACGGGACTACTAGACATAGCCGCTTTTAATGCGTTGAAGGCCTCTGCTCTCCTTGGTCCCCAATCCCAAGGTGTGACCTTTTTGAGGAGTTCTGTCAATGGCACTGCGATAAGTGAGTAGTTCTTCACAAACCGCCGGTAGAAGTTGCATAGGCCAAGGAACGCCCTCAAGGCGTGGACATCCTTAGGTGTCGGCCAATCTGTGATGGCCTGGATTTTCTGTTGGTCCATCTTGATGCGTCCTTCCTCGATGACATGTCCGAGGAAATCAATTTGCTTCTGAGCAAAGGAGCACTTGGATAACTTTACATATAGTTCATGTTCTCGCAACCGAGCTAGGACCTTCCGCAAGTGTACTAGGTGTTCTTCCAATGTCTGGCTATGTACCACAATGTCATCTAAGTAGACCACCACAAATTCGTCGATGTACTCTCGGAAGACTTGGTTCATGAGAGTGCAAAACGTAGCAGGGGCGTTGGTCAAGCCGAATGGCATGACCAGGAAGTCGTACGACCCATATCTTGTCACACAAGTCGTCTTGTGTTCATCACCCTCTGCAATCCGAACTTGCCAATAACCTGTCTTCAGATCTATCTTGGTGAACACCGTAGCACCACCTAGTCTATCAAACAAGTCCGCCATTAGGGGAATAGGGTACTTGTTCTTCACGGTGATTTTGTTTAGAGCTCGATAATCCACACAGAGTCGCAGGCTGCCATCATGTTTCTTTTGGAATAGAACAGGGGACCCATATGGGGACTTGGAGGGTACAATGATCCCTGTATCTAGCATTTCCGTCAATTGTCTCCGAAGCTCGGTGAGTTCGGGTTGTGACATTCTGTAAGGCGCCCGGGCAGGTGGCTTCGCGCCCGGCACCAACTCAATTTCATGGTCCACAGTGCGCCTAGGCGGGAGCCGCTTTGGCATGTCTTGTGGCATGACATCTTCAAACTCCAGTAGTAACTCCTTCACGGGTTCAGGAATGGGACCCGAGGAGCGTTCTATATCTTCAATGCAGAGGGTTGCCAGGAACGTAGGTTCATTCCTTTTGACCCCCTTCTTCAACTGCAAGGCCGAGATGTTCTCAACGGCCATCTTCATGGGCAGGCACGGGATAATGCAGGGCTTGGCCCTATTGGTACCCATCATCAGTAGCATGTCTACAAATGGTACAGGCGTGGTGTTGGTTTGCCTTAGGAATTCTAGCCCAACAATTAACTCGAAGTCATCTATGATCACCACTCGCAGGTTGAATTTTCCTTCGTAAGGCCCAAGCTTCACCGGTACTTCTTTAGCTATTCCACCCACTGGCTGGGGAGGTGAGTTGATAGCCTTGACGTTACCTTTACCTTTCCCTACAACTAGTCCAAGGCGTTCCACCTAAGTCGAGGCTAAGTAGTTGTGGGTAGCACCCGTGTCTATCATAGCCCGAATGGGCTTGCCATTCACCTTCATCTCGACGAACATTAAGGTCCTCTCTTGTTTAAGAGGAGTCTCTTCATTCGCCTTCTTTTTCCCTTTCCTGGTGACGGGACATGAGTCCTTCTTCTTACGAATACCAGCACTGGTCTCCGCTAGTGCCTCAGAAATGGAACCCACAATTGCATTGAAGGCACCTACTGGTTCAGTCTGGTCCGCATCGTCTGAGTCGTCATCAGTCCCATCATCAATAGCTTGATGGGCATTCATCTGTGCATATGGGCACTCATTGTTCCAATGTGGACCGCCGCAATGACGGCATCCTGAAGGAGGCTTTCTCGCCCCATTGTTGTTTGACGCAGCACTGTTGCTGCCGGAGGAAGGAGCTCTAGATTTGTTTGAGTTCCGATCTCCCCCATTTTTGCTAGGACCACCACTGCTGGGCTGGCCCCCTTTGAACCCTGCTCGGGCAGGCGGCTGAGGCCTGTCCCTTCGAGCTTCCATTTGATAGTCCCCAAGGCATTCAGCTGCTTGGATTGCCTTGGGAAGGGAATCTACCCTTTGTCTCTGTAGCTCCACGCGAGCATAAGGTTTCAACCCTTCCATGAAGGTGAAGAGTTTGTCCTTATCCCCCATGTCGCGTATGCTGAGCATGAGTGCGGAGAATTCTCGCACGTAGTCCCGCACTGATTTTGTCTGGCGGAGCTCCCGTAGTTTTCTCCTTGCATTATATTCAACATTCTCGGGGAAGAACTGCAGGCGTATAGCTGCCTTCAGTTCGGCTCATGTCTCGAGAGCATCTTCACGGGCCTTGATGGCTTCGTACTTCACACGCCACCAGAGTTTAGCATCACCCTGAAGATACATGGCAGCAGTTGCTACCTTCTTAGCTTCCTCCAGATCCCCAACAGCATCGAAATACTGTTCAACGTCAAAGATGAAGTTTTCCACTTCCTTGGCATTCCTAGCTCCACTGTATGGCTTTGGCTCAGGAATTTTCAGCTTCTTTGTCGCGGAAGCGGAGTTCACAGCACCTCCGATTTGGTTTCCACCTCCTCGGAGTAGGCCCTGTAAAGCAGCGTTGACAACATTGTGTTGGTCTGTCAATTTGTCAATGGTTTGTTGCATGGCAGTCACCTTTTCTGCCTCTTGTGCCCTGTGGGCTAAATCCTCGGTGCGCTCCTGTTGGAGCCCCTCGAATTTCTCAAAGATTTCGGCTGCCTCTGTGGCTGCCGTCTGCCGGTCTCCCTCGGAGTCGCGACTGATGTTTTCAACGTCAACTTCGACCTGAAGCACCCTGCGGTCCAGGTCGACCAACCTTTGCAGTAGGCTGGTTCTTAGTTCAGGCACCGTATCCATAAAAGGCCGCAATACCTCAACCGTCCCTTCGAGGGCCGCAATGCGGTCCCCATGATTCACCATGGTCAGAAATGGTGGTATGTCAATACGTTCCCTCGCCGATGTCGAGCCTAGGCTCTGATACCAACTGTTACGCGACGCCTTCCTGAGATTCCTTAGAAGGGCGACGTAAGGCTAGGCAATTGATGTCAGTGCAGTTGCTGTCCGCCAACTGAGGTCCCCTCCGTACGCTAGACGAGATTGTCAGTGCCGTACGGGAAAACCAATGTCAAGAGCAATTGAGAGAACCGAAGTGAGAATTCAGAATGAAAGAAAACTTGATTGCATTAATGAAAGCTATTACAGAAAAGCAACGCGGTGTCGAGGGGGAGAGACACCAGTACATAGAATTGCTTGCTTGCTAGAAAGTTTTGATTGCTTGATCCCCCTAATAGTACTTAAAAAAAATAATCCAAAGTTACAAGACTAGACTTGACTAAGCTAGAGAAACATAATGGAAGTACATGAAATAAAACTACTCTATATTTACAATGAAAATGACTTAGTTTTCTATAAGGCAGCAGCAGGTCCGTTGTCAGCAGCAGTGTCTTTGGCATCACGGTCTGCGCGCGCGGCGCTGTTGGCTTCTGCCTGCGACTTGGCGCTCGCAAGGGATATCGGTGGGGCGACAGAGGCACCTGCGCGCTTGTCACTTGGCGCGGCCAAGACCACGGGGCCGTCCGTGGCGCTAGGCATTGGGAGGTTCGCTAGGACGCCACGGGGCGCGCCCAAGGGGTCATGGGGCATGGCTGGAAAGCCACCCATGACATTACAAACAGAAAGAGAAAGGTTTGGTAGTTGTGACTAAATAAAGGGAGAAAAGAGGCAAAGGGTGAATGGTTCTTGCTAGTTAGCTATTTGATTATATATATTAGAAAATAAAGATGTGAAGTCTTATATAAGGATGGAGAGGGGCAAAAAAGGAGCACAAAAGATGTAAATTGTTAAGTAAATTTCCATTTTATCTATCTGTATGTATTCTTAATAAATTTTCTCGAAAAAGCATTGGGTTTTATTTCTTAAATGTCGTTAATTATTTGGATAAGTGGAGAGTATTAGTATTTTCTTCAAATAAGAACAAGAGACACTATGTATTAAAATGTATAAGGGATCGTTACACAAATAGCCAGTCATATTAAAATATATAATACATAGTGTGTAATAGTTATATTATTTTTCATTTTTCACGCATATTAAGAGAAATTTACGGGAGCCTATATAAAAATTAATCCCTCTTATGTTTTTTAAGTTAAGTTATGTCACTAGATTTGGACGAGTCAACATCAAATTAAATTATCATCTCTTAGAACCAAATCTTTAAACATTAAATACACCAAAATCTAATTAAAACGACAAAGAAGGGAAAAATGTGATTTATATAGAAATAGTAAAAACTTCAAGTTTTTACCTTGAGTGATATCAGATTACTTTGATTGATCTGATACTATTTAATTTTATAACGTAAAAGAAGTTAGGAGTGTATAAGACTAAAATAGGAATATTTTAATACATTATTAATTTGCTTAAACAACCAAAAGAGATCAGATATGCTGAATTATTTTTATGACGAGTAAGTAAATGTTTCAATAATTATATCTTTTAGCGTTATATAACAACAACAACAATTCAGTAAAGTTTGGGGAGGGTAGAGTGTACGCAGACCTTACCCCTATCCGGGAGGGGTAGAGAAGCTGTTTCTGAGAGACCCTCAGCTCGAGAAGACGAAAATAGACAATAAAATCCGTGACAGCAACAAAAATCATAAAAATAATATTAGCATCGTAAGAAACAGAAAATAGATGGAAAAACAATAATAACAACCAATAATAATGCCAGTACTATGAAAAAATGGAAAATTCGTGTGGACACAACATAAACCTCTAGCAGTCCAAGACAAAACCTTAACAGACCCCACCTTCGGTACAAAGAAGAAAAACGCTCAACTCTCTCCTAACTGTCACGACCCGAATTTTTCACCTTCGTACCGTGATGGCGCCTAACATTGTACTCGCTAGGCAAGCCAACGTTCCAGATTATTACACCTCTTTTCTTTATCTTTTTATAATTAAAGTTTAACAAAACTAAATCAGCAGAAATAAAAGCGGAAGTACATAATTTAACTAATTGCTCATACACTATTAACGAAATCCAAAGTAGATACCACCCAGAAACTGGTGTCACAACTCACAAACATTCTATGAATACTACAAGTAATGATTTGAAAGAAATTACATCTATCTCGAAGAAAGTAAAATAGAAATGAAGTAAAGATAGGAGGGGACGCTAGGGCCTATGGACGCCTGCAGGTCTACCTTGGGTCTCCTGGATGTAGAATCAGCAACCGACCTCTCGATCAGCCACTACCAGCTCCGAAATCTGCACAGAGAGTGCAAAGTGCAGTATCAATACAACCGACCCCATGTACTGGTAAGTGTCGAGCCTAACCTCGACGAAGTAGTGACGAGGCTACGGCGGGGCATAACAATATATAACCTGCAACAGTTTATACTAAGACAGAAAGGAATCGTAGAACGAAATATAATAGTAACTTGCATTAAACAAATACGGAACCCAGGCTTACTACCAATATTCAGCTATAACCAATCCTTAAGCGAATTTCAATATCACAATAATGAATCTCAGCAGAGAAAGAATACATAAATAACACTTGATGCGGCGCGCATCCCGATCCCACCATATAATCAATAACTGTATAAATATTCACCCTTATTGCTCCTTGTTGCGGCATGCAACCCGGTTCCACCAGTCCACCCTTATTACTCCTCAATATATCACCCTTATTCCTCATGTTGCAGCGTGCAACCCGATCCCATCTGTCCACCCTTATTACTCCTTGTTGCGGCGTGTAACCCGATCCAACCAGACAATCACATTTCACCCTTATTCCTCCTGTTGCGGCGTGCAACCCGATCCCAACATGTCAGTATTAATCACAACACAAGAATAGGTATTTCACAATTTAACACAAAACCTTCCACAATATTTATACCACAAATCACAACAACGGGAGATCTATGCCATTACGATACTTCAACAGTTAATACTACACACCGAGACTAACCAAACTATACCATGAAGCACCAACAAACCAACTTCATCAAGGTAATAAAATAAAACTATGAAACATTTAATACTTCAATAGAGAAAACAACAGTTAACATGAAGCAATTAGACATGGAAATATTTATGAGCAAGTAGCAATTAAGACAAGAAATAATATATTAGGAAACGGGGAAGGGAACAAGCTAAAATGATGATTTGGTGGCGCATAGGTACTCATCACCACACCTATACGTTGCACACATGGAATTTCACATAGCAAATAAGTCAGGGATCCCTAATCCCTCAAGTCAAAGTTAGACAAACACTTATCTCAAGCCAACGGGTATTTCAAAGCTCAATCACCGCTTTACCTCTCGATTCCACCACCAATTCACTCGTACCTAGTCATAATTAACTTAATACCATCAATAAATGCTAAAGAAATCAATTCCAATGCATAATTATAGGTTTCCCAACATTTTCCCCAAAAAATAAAAAATTGACCCCGGGCCCGCTTGGTCAAAATCCAAAATTCAGATCAAAACTCGATTACCCATTCACCCCCGAGCCCGGATATACAATTAGTTTTGGAATCCGACCTCAATTTGAGGTCTAAATCCCCAAAATTCGAAATTCCTAAATTCTACCCAAAACACCCAATTCTACCATGAAAATCTTAGATTTTTGGTTGGAAATTCATGAAATATGATGGGAAAGTGAAAGAAAGTGGGGTAAGATCACTTACCAAAGTTTTGGGGAAGATTTGGTCTTGGGAGAATCGCCTCTAGGGTTCTAGGATTTGAAATATGTGAAGAATGGGTGAAAATCCCGTCTAAGTCCCTCTTTGCATAGTTGCAGATGTCGCTTCGCTCGTAAATGCGAGACTGGCATCGCAAAAGCGAACCTGCCGCATTTCTGCTACTGTCGCAAATGCGAACCTTTGGTCGCAATTGCGATGATTCCCGTGAATCCAAATCATGAACTGGATAATTCTTCTCGTGAATCCTCAACTACCGCGAAGCATATGCAATAACCTTGCCATTCTGCATCAACACCGCACCAAGTCCAATACGAGATGCGTCACAATATACTGTGTATGGCCCTGAACCTGAGGGCAACACCAACACTGGCGTCGTAGTCAAAGCTGTTTTGAGCTTCTAAAAGCTCGCCTCACACTTATCCGACCACCTGAACGGGGCACCCTTCTAGGTCAATCTGGTCATCAGGGCTATTATAGATGAAAACCCCTCCACAAACCGACGATAATAACCTGCCAAACCCAAGAAACTCCGGATCTCTGTAGTTGACGTGGGTCTAGGCCAGTCCTTGACTGCCTTAATTAATACTCTATGCTGATACGACATGACCCAGGAAAGCAATTGAACTCAACCAAAACTCACACTTCGAAAACTTAGCATACAACTGGCTGTCTCTCAGAGTCTGAAGAACGACTCGAAGATGCTGCTCATGCTCCTCTCGGCTGCGGGAGTAGATAAAGATATCATCAATGAAAACAATCACAAAGGAATCCAGATAGGTCTTGAACACCCGATTCATCAAGTCCATAAATGCAGCTGGGGCATTCGTCAACCCAAATGACATTACTAGAAACTCATAATGCCCGTACCGAATGCGAAAAGCCATCTTAGGGACATCGGATGCCCTAATCCTCAACTGGTGGTAGCCAGATCTCAAATCAATCTTCAAAAACACTTTGGCACCCTGAAGCTGATCAAATAAATCATAAATCCTCGGCATGGATACTTGTTCTTGATGGTGACTTTGTTCAACTGCCGATAGTCTATGCACATCCTCATCGATCCATCCTTCTTCTTAACAAACAACACCGGCACACCCAGGGCGAGACACTACGCCTAATAAAGCCCTTATCCAGCAAGTCTTGCAACTGCTCCTTCAGTTCCTTCAACTCTGGCAGGGCCATACAGTACGGAAAAATAGAAATGGGCTGAGTGCCTGGAGCTAAATCAATGCAAAAGTCAATATCCCTATCGGGTGGCATCCCCGGCAGGTCTGCAGGAAATACCTCTGGAAACTCTCTGTGAGCATGTGATTCTTGCCATGTTTAATTTACTCCTACAAATCCATTAAAATTAGGATTTTTCCTTAATTATTTGATTTCTAGGAATTAATTGCATAAGTTTGGTGCCTTGTTTGCATTTTTTGTCTGCGCATTTTTATTCAAAAAATAAATATAAAAAAATATATGTTGCATTTTAATTCATAAAAATACAAAAATGTGTAGCATTTTAATTCATAGAAAATACAAAAAAATATGTTGCATTTTTTGCATTTAGGCATTTAATTCTAGTATTAATTAGGTATTAATTTAGTTTTAAAATAAAAAGAAAATTGCAAAAAATAGAGTTTGGAATATTTTAAGGAATACATAGTCTAATTATGTCCTTGTTTTAGCATAAGCAATAAATAAACAAATATATAAAAAATACAAAAAAAGAGAAAAAAAGAAAGAAAAAGAATCAATAGAGTTGGTCTTGTTAAAGGACCCAAAATTTGGGCCAAAATACAATGCTAGCCCAAAAGAGGACCCAAAATTCGACCAAGACCCAGCCCAAATATCCCTGATCCGGTCCAGTTTCCCTTACCACCAAAACGACGTCGTTTTGTTTATGATCAATCCTAGCCGTCTATGTTTCTTGATCCAACGGACGGGAACCCCTTATGCTTTAATATATAAGTGTCCTAACCATACCCCCCCCCCCCCCCATTCACTCATCTCTCTCACACCCCACTCCTCCCCACCGGAAATCCTCACCTCCACAGCCCCACTGTATCTCCGCCCCCTTCCGCCTTCCGCCGCCGCTCGCCGCCGGCCGGAAATCGCCTCCGCCGGCGGCGGTGCTCCAAATAACCCAAAAAATACACCATGGAATCCTCTCATCCCCCTCTTTCCAATCCCCAACCTAATTTCCCTCAAATCACAACCAAAATGCTCGAATTTCAAATCTAAAATCCGGCCAAAACCCTACTTTCTCGAAACTCAACCAAATTAATACCATACACTCCCCTCACCCTCCTCATTCCAAATCTCCAAACAACAACCTTCAAAACTTAACCAAAATACTTGAATTTTAAATCTAAAAAAAAAATGATGAAACCTTAGCTCAACATCTTTGAGGTTCTCGACCCTAATATCCTTAACCAGGTGTCTTCTTGAGAAGACACATGGTTAGGGATATTACGGGTCAAGAATCTTTTAAAAGATACGCGTGTTCGGGGATCGAATCAAGTTTGGCCGCCTCTAGATATCAAAAACAGTGAGTTTTCCTGTTCCTTTTTTTTTTATTTTATTTTATTTATTATTATTCGTTCTGATTTTATTTTTTGTGTGTTCTGTTGTTGTTTGTTTGTTTTTAAGTTTTTAGTTAGTCTTACTTTAGGTTGAAAATTAGTAGTAGTTTTCTTTAAAATCGTTATCCTTGATTTATTTAGTAGTTGATTAGTATTAGTAACTAATTTAGTTCATAATTAAGTTTTAATTTGAATATCAGTAATTGTTTGTGTTTTAAATTTTGTTTATGTATTGTTTAATTGAATTAGCATCTCCTGTTATTATAATTAATTTAATGTTTTGTAGGCTTACTGATTTGGTTATAGTTGATAGTTTTAGTCTAGCTTAGTAATTTCAGACTAGTAGAAGGGTAATTTAGGCATAGAAAAGGGTAGTTTTATTAGGAATAGTAATTTTAAAAGTAGGGGAAGGGTAGTGTAGGAATTATAATGGGTGTAGGAATTTCTAGAATAGACTTTAGTATAGTTTCCAATAAAATAGGTGTTGTTACTTGGGTAACAAGTTTAAAAATGAGGGACTAAAAGCTAAAAGAAGGGGGACTAAAGAGAAAAACTAAAATCTGAAGAAAGCCTTAGATTTTGCCTATAAAAGGCACACACATTGCCTTGTTTAGCAAGTTTAGAGAAGATTAGACCCCTGAAAATTCCCCAAAAAACCTTCCAGCTCTTAATTTCCCCCCAAAAAAAAAATGATCCCTGCAGATCTGATCTTCAAAATTTGAATTTCAAATTCTAAGAAATTCAAAGACCTGAATTCTATAGTTAAAATTTCTGTAGATCTTCATTCCTTCCAAAGAAAATACCAAAAAACAAACAAAAATACAGTAGAAAACTCCTAAAACATTGTTTCAATTGATCCCTTCAGGTTGATTTTTGAGTTCTAGACTTTAATTTTCATCCTTGGGTAAACATTGAAGTGCTGAAGTAATCTGGGTATTCCTGGCTCAATTTCAACTAAATTCGAGTGAAAATCAGTGGTTTTTGTGTCATTTTTGTTGCTGTATTCTTCTATCTTCCATCCCTGGGTGTTGTGGCTCGATTTGGGTTGAAAATTAGCCTTGTGTGAGCTGTTTTACTGCTGATCGTGCTGCTGTATACTGTTGTTGCATAGCTGACCTCAATTTTCCTTTTTCACTTTGTTCAAATTCCAGGTACATTCCCTCTGTAGCCTCCAAGCATTGGAATTGAAGTGAAACATTTGTCAATCTATTCTCCTCATTTAGTTTCATGTTATGCTTAGCTAGATTTAGCAATGTATTTGTTCCTCCATGTGTATTCGACTAAGGATTAGTAGAATTGTGATGCTATGGTTATTGTGTTAAAAATTAGCTCATCTATATGCTTGGATTATTTGTATGGGACTGTTTAAATAAGGACATTTTGGATTTTATAGATCCCTTAGCATAGACTAGGTTTGTATTCAATACAATGTTTTGTAACTCAAAGTGTAAATACAAGCTTGCATAGACTAGATTTTGTCAACTACAATATAGAAGTCAAAAGAGATGCATAAATAACTCAAGTGTAAGCTTTGTTTGCAATTGGAATCGTGATTAGAGAGAGTGTCACAGGCTTATGTACCTGAATCTGAAATTTACAAGTTTAAATCTGAGGTCGCGCTATTTGTCATTTATGCCTAATGTTCTATGTCCAGTTAAATTTTAGCCCGACTTTGATTAGCCTGCTAATTCTCAAATGAAGTATTAAGAGATATGTAGATACACAGATTAATATCTAAATACGAAAAGGGAAATAATTGCCTGGAAATTGCACTTCTCTATTAACAGTGGTTTCGATTTTGGGCTTATGACTGCGTGGGCCACGGATAGGCCCAGCGCCTGCCCAGACCCATCTGGGCTGCCTGTATCATTTGGACTGGGCTCATTTGAGCTCCAATTGGACGATTCCCTGAAAATGAACTACCCAGCTTATGTGACTGAACTGCTTCATGTCTGGGCCAATTTTTAGGCCCAAAAATTGTTAGAAGTTAAAAACTCCTTTAAGAATTACATTAGGGATATGGGGTATTAATTTGCAATATAAATTTAGGTTTTTCGAGTTAGGTAGCGGGTTCAAATTAAGAGGGTCCTCTTTTTGTTTGAATTCGGACTTGAACTTGAGGCCCGAATTTATAAATGCAAATTAATTAGGCCCTTTTAGAGACAAAATAAATAGAAAAATCATAGTTTGCTTTAGTTTGGCCTTTAAATAATAAAGTGAGATGAGCCTCGCCAAACAAAATGCATAAATTGCGGGGCCCTCATTAAATGCTTAATTAAAAATACTTAGAATTTCGGGACGTGCCATTTAGCGAATTTTCATGACCTCCCGCAAAGTTAATAACACGTTAGTCACTTTAAGCGCGTTCTTTAATAATCTTACCTTCCTAAATTCGGGTGTGCATTTCATGTGACCCAAATCCAAATCCCAAAATGTTGAATAAAATATGTCGAGGATCCGGGTGCATTTCATGTGACGTGATCCGAAAACATATTTTTAAACGACGTTCAATTTCCTAAAAATTAATTAAAAGCGGTAAATAATTTTAAAATTGCACCATAGGGTGACATGTATAAAAATTAAATTTTAGCCAATTATAATAGTTTAAGCGACCGTGCTAGAACCACGGGATCCGGGGGTGCCTAACACCTTCCCTCGGGTCAACGGAATTCCTTATTCAGAATTTCTGGTTCGCAGACTCCAATTGGGAAGTCGAAATTTTCCTCGATTTGGGATTCAAGTTAAACCGGTGACTTGGGACACCAAAAGTCAATCCTTTCCCAAGTGGCGACTCTAAAAACCAAATAAATAATCCCATTTCGAATAATGTCACTTTAAATGGAAAAACTCCCTTTATACATTTATCCTTTGGGGTAGGTGTGTAAAAAAGGAGGTGTGACACTCTCGAACAACTGGAACAGAATTCATAGAAGGAACCTCCGCATTAGAATCACGAATATAAGTCAAATAAACCAAACACCCCTTCTCGACCATACGCCGAGCCTTCATATAAGAGATAACCCTGCTAGTAGAATGACCAGGAATCCCCCTCCACTCCAATCGAGGCAACCCCGGCAAGGCTACGGTCACGGTCTTGGCGCGACAGTCCAATATAGCATGATAAGGTGACAGCCAATCCATCCCTAAAATGACATCGAAATCAACCATATTAAGAAGTAGGAGATCTACGCTAGTCTCAAGACCCCCAATAACAACCACACACGAACGATAAACACGATCTACAACAATATAATCACCCATCGGTGTAAACACATATACGGGAGCACTCAATGAATCACGAGGCACAACCAAATATGAAGCAAAATAAGAAGACACATAGGAGTATGTAGTCCCTGGATCAAATAGAACTGAAGCATCTCTACTACAAACCAAAATAGTACCTGTGATAACTGCATCGGAGGACTCAGCCTCAGGCCTGGATGGGAAAGCATAACATCGGGGCTGGGCCCCACCACCCTGAACCTGGTCCCCAGGACGACCTCCTGTTGGCTGGCCTTTACCTCTAACGGCTTGGCCTCTACCTCTAACGGCTTGACCTCCACCTCTAGCGGGCTGACCCCTACCTCTAGCTCCCTGATCCCTACCTCTAGCTGGCTGGGCAGGCGGTGCCGGAATCATGGCACGGGAACTCTGCTGCTGCGATTGAACACCCACTAATCTCGGACAGGTCCTCCGGACATGCCCATACTCACCACACTCAAAACATCCATTTGAATACTGCGACTGAGGAAACCGAGATTGACCCTAACGGGCCGGCTGACCGCGATAATAACTCTAAAGAGGAGGTGCTCGGATAGGAGCTGGCGGTGCACTATAAGTCGGCTGCCCTGAAGGAATTAGTCAATAAACAAGTAAGCAGTCTCAGCACATATTTACAAATAAAGGTAGTTTACACAGTCTAAATACATATATGATCAAGGAGGTTTAGATGGTCCAATGCACATATATGAAAGTAAAAGAGGTTTAGACTGTTTAAACACATATGTGTAAAGAAAAGAAATTTAGATAGTTTAAACACATGTGAGTTGGGAAAGGGAAGTCCTAAGTTGATTAGCCTATAGGATCAATCTATGCAATGCCCGATAATCCTCCTCAACTAGAGGGGCTACACGTGACATTAGCGCGCAGGTCATCATATCCTTTTACTACCCATTACCCTCCCCTTAGTGGTTATAAGCGAGTTTAATTAATGAACTCTAAGCGTGCTTTACCCGTCCCTTCCTTGTGGTCCCGGAGGAGTTTAGGAGCTCTAGACTTGGGTAGTTCTAGACAATCTTAAGGTGTTTAAAAGGCAAAAGTCTAGGCGACAACAAATAACACATAGGACTGTCAATTAAGGAAGCAGATAAAAGGCTCATATTTACCTCCACATATACATAGGAAAATAAGCAGCACGTNAGGATTAATCATGCTTAGGGTTAGTTTAGGTTCTTAGTTGTTTAAATCTTCTCCATGCTTCATGAATAATTTGTTCTATTAACTGTGTGTGTGTCGATTGCTTGCTACAGTTTTAATCAATACTCTGTGGGCACTGTTTTACTCTGATGTGTTATTAGTAGTTGTTAATCCAAAAGCAGTAGTCATTTGAATTTAGGATTCACAATTGGATTGGTGGTTGGTTAATTTGCAGAAATAGTTATTTGAACCAGGGTCAATTAGAAAGTTTAGTGTAGTTAATGGAGGCTAGTAATTTCAGAATAAATAAAAGGGTAATTTAGGCATAGAAAAGGGTAGTTCTATTAGGAATAGTAATTTTAAAAGTAGGGAAGGGATAGTATAGGAATTGTAATGGGTATAGGACCTTCTAGAATAGACTTTAGTATAGTTTCCAATAAAATAGGTGTTGTTACTTGGGTAACAAGTTTTAAAATGAGGGACTAAAAGCTAAAAGAAGAGGGACTAAAGAGAAAAACTAAAATCTGAAGAAAGCCTTAGATTTTGCCTATAAAAGGCACACACATTGCCTTGTTTAGCAAGTTTTGGAGAAGTTTAGACCCCTGAAAATTCCCTAAAAAAAAAAAAAACTTCCAGCTCTTAATTTCCACCCAAAAAAAAAATGATCCCTGCAGATCTGATCTTCAAAATCTGAATTTCAAATTCTAAGAAATTCAAAAACCTGAATTCTATAGTTAAAATTTCTGTAGATCTTCATTCCTTCCAAAGAAAAATACCAAAAAAAAAACAAACAAAAATACAGTAGAAAACTCCTAAAACATTGTTTCAATTGATCCCTTTAGGTTGATTTTGAGTTCTAGACTTTAATTTTCATCCTTGGGTAAACATTGAAGTGCTGAAGTAATCTGGGTATTCCTGGCTCAATTTCAACTAAATTCGAGTGAAAATCAGTGGTTTTTGTGTCATTTTTGTTGCTGTATTCTTCTATCTTCCATCCCTGGGCGTTGTGGCTTGATTTGGGTTGAAAATTAGCCTTGTGTGAGCTGTTTTACTGCTGATCGTGCTGCTGTATACTGTTGTTGCATAGCTGACCTCAATCTTCCTTTTTCACTTTGTTCAAATTCCAGGTACATTCCCTCTGTAGCCTCCAAGCATTGGAATTGAAGTGAAACATTTGTCAATCTATTCTCCTCATTTAGTTTCATGTTGTGCTTAGCTAGATTTAGCAATGTATTTGTTCCTCCATGTGTATTCGACTAAGGATTAGTAGAATTGTGATGCTATGGTTATTGTGTTAAAAATTAGCTCATCTATATGCTTGGATTATTTGTATGGGACTGTTTAAATAAGGACATTTTGGATTTGGTTAGTATAGATCCCTTAGCATAGACTAGGTTTGTATTCAATACAGTGTTTTGTAACTCAAAGTGTAAATACAAGCTTGCATAGACTAGATTTTGTCAACTACAATATAGAAGTCAAAAGAGATGCATAAATAACTCAAGTGTAAGCTTTGTTTGCAATTGGAATCGTGATTAGAGAGAGTGTCATAGGCTTATGTACCTGAATCTGAAATTTACAAGTTTAAATCTGAGGTCACGCTATTTGTCATTTATGCCTAATGTTCTATGTCCAGTTAAATTTTAGCCCAGCTTTGATTAGCCTGCTAATTCTCAAATGAAGTATTAAGAGATATGTAGATACACAGATTAATATCTAAATACGAAAAGGGAAATAATTGCCTGGAAATTGCACTTCTCTATTAACAGTGGTTTCGATTTTGGGCTTATGACTGCGTGGGCCACGAATAGGCCCAGCGCCTGCCCAGACCCATCTGGGGCTGCCTGTATCATTTGGACTGGGCTCATTTGAGCCCCAATTGGACGATTCCCTGAAAATGAACTACCCAGCTTATGTGACTGAACTGCTTCATGTCTGGGCCAATTTTTAGGCCCAAAAATTGTTAGAAGTTAAAAACTCCTTTAAGAATTACATTAGGGATATGGGGTATTAATTTGCAATATAAATTTAGGTTTTCGAGTTAGGTAGCGGGTTCAAATTAAGAGGGTCCTCCTTTTGTTTGAACTCGGACTTGAACTTGAGGCCCGAATTTATAAATGCAAATTAATTAGGCCCTTTTAGAGACAAAATAAATAGAAAAATCATAGTTTGCTTTAGGTTGGCCTTTAAATAATAAAGTGAGATGAGCCTCGCCAAACAAAATGCATAAATTGCGGGGCCCTCATTAAATGCTTAATTAAAAATACTTAGAATTTCGGGACGTGCCATTTAGCGAATTTTCATGACCTCCCGCAAAGTTAATAACACGTTAGTCACTTTAAGCGCGTTCTTTAATAATCTTACCTTCCTAAATTCGGGTGTGCATTTCATGTGACCCAAATCCAAATCCCAAAATGTTGAATAAAATATGTCGAGGATCCGGGTGCATTTCATGTGACGTGATCCGAAAACATATTTTTAAACGACGTTCAATTTCCTAAAAATTAATTAAAAGCGGTAAATAATTTTAAAATTGCACCATAGGGTGACATGTATAAAAATTAGATTTTAGCCAATTATAATAGTTTAAGCGACCGTGCTAGAACCACGGGATCCGGGGGTGCCTAACACCTTCCCTCGGGTCAACGGAATTCCTTATTCAGAATTTCTGGTTCGCAGACTCCAATTGGGAAGTCGAAATTTTCCTCGATTTGGGATTCAAGTTAAACCGGTGACTTGGGACACCAAAAGTCAATCCTTTCCCAAGTGGCGACTCTAAAAACCAAATAAATAATCCCATTTCGAATAATGTCACTTTAAATGGAAAAACTCCCTTTATACATTTATCCTTTGGGGTAGGTGTGTAAAAAAGGAGGTGTGACAGCTCTGGCGACTCTGCTGGGGACACGAACCCAGAATTTCGATTCAGGGTTCAAGAATTCGAGCTTAGTACAATTGTTATATTTGGCTTTATCTGATTTTTCTACATGTTCCATGCTATATGTGCTAAATTTTTTACCGCTTTGATATTTGTTGAAATTGTATATATAAACTGTCGCGAATCCCTTCCTCTTTCTGAGTCATCTACATCATGGAGAAGGGTGCACTTCGTGTAGCTTCTCTTCTGTTTAGAGTCTTTTCCCATTTAGAACGAGGTTGGATAAGTTGCAAAGCCGGCGGAGCTTCTGTATCCCCGGTACGCTGCCTCCCCCTCGGCTCGAGTTGTCCGCTCGGGTAAGCCAGGTTTAGACCAATAAACCTAGGGTTAAACCTAGAAGAACAAAACCTCATGCCGGATCCCTAGTAGGACGCTTGTTTGCATCATGTGCATTTGACTTAGGGGACTCAACATAGGGGTTGGGTCCGTCTAGGACAGATGACCTGAAATGAATTGACCATCATGATGCATCTTACGTGCTACTTGCGCATTTATTTTCTCGGCTTTGCATGTTGACTGGCTTGTCTAAATACAAATTGAGGAAATAAGCAGTGTTAGGACTAAGTGAGGGTGACCATTTGTTTTGAAAACCCCCAATGCCCAAATAATACCGAAATGCTGCCGGATTTGTGAGAAATGAAAAAAAAAGAAGGACGAAAATTGTTGTTCAAAAAATACATTTATTGATTTTGGCAAATCTGCCCGAACTACGCCGGTTTGATTCTCACCGGATGTGAGATACGTAGGCAACCCTCATCGGGTCCAACCCTTCCTTTTTCAAAAATAACCGAAAAATGCCAATTTTGTGTCATAAATAAGTCGGGTGATGCCATTCCTATTTAAATAAGCCGAATGTCCCCAAAAGGACGCCGGAAGGCCGTTTTGCAAGAATAGCCACCTTGAGTCATTTTTAAATGGTTTGCGGGCACAGCCTTAAAATCTTCCTCCCAGAAGTGCTGAAAGGCCATATTTGCAAATCCGAGTCCTTATTTTCTGAATAAAGAATTTTTGCACAAATAGCCATTTTTCAAAATAAATCATTAAGTTCCCCTAAATAATGTGCAGGATGAATTCAAGTGACATCGAAACCTTCTCAGTCCTGAGCGAGATCCCTTTGAAACTCCATATGTGGTGGCATGACTTGGGAAAAGGAAGCAGGGATACTGTGGTTAAAAGCTTGGGCGGTCTTGTAGATTTATTGAAAATCAGACCAAGGAAGGATGTCATTGAGGCACTGATACCATTTTGGGACCCGACCCGTAATGTATTCCGGTTTTCAGATTTTGAACTCACACCCACATTGGAAGAAATTGCCGGATACGCAGGTCTCAACGGGAACCTCCGTGGTAGATACCCTTTGGCTCCACGGCCGGTAACTCTTCACAGGTTTTTAGATTTGTTGAGCATCAGTCGGGATATTCAAGACCCCCATCTGGCGGAAGGGTGTTGTACACTACATTTCCTATACCACCGGTATGGTAACCCCAAAGGTTTTGAGGAACCCAATACAGGATTAACACATGCTGGCAACAAAGATAAATGGGAAGCCCGACGGGGATTAGCCTTCATGGTGGCCTTTTTGGGAATGGTAATTTGTCCTAGAAAGGATGGTCACATAGACCTTGGCCTAGTAGGAATGCTAGATGTTGCTATGAAGAAACCTACTAGCACAGTGGTTCCCCTGATTGTAGCAGAAATATACCGAGCTCTGACCAAATGTCGAGAAGGGGAGAAATTCTTTCAAGGTTGCAATTTGCTCTTGCAGTTATGGATACAGGAACATCTTTGTCACCGCACAGGATATATGAACTACGGCTTAACCGGGTTGAGTTGTATTGTAGAGTTCGAGACCCGAGTTACAGGTATTGAGTTCCCGGAGGGTACTGAGGCCTGGTCGTCATGTTTAAGATCCCTCACTGCAGATAAAGTAGAATGGGCTTATGGATGGCTTCCTCCTACTGAAGCTGTGTACACATCGGCAGAAGTCCCTTATATTCTTTTGATGGGTATTCGAAGCATTCAGCCCTATGCTCCTTACCGCATTTTGCGACAATTTGGAAGATTCCAGACGGTGCACAGCGATGAAGACCTGAGTGGGCAAGTCATTGAGTTGGGCCCAAAAGCTGCATTCCCTGAAGGCCGAATCCGAAAGATATGGAATGAGTGCAGGTACCTTGAGCCTAAAACTATAGTACAGGACCGGGCCAGAGGTGAGGTAGATCCCAAATACTTGGTTTGGTTCGGTAAAAGGTTTCAAATCCCCGAGAGACCCGCCAAAAGGCCACATGTGCAACAATTAACAAGCGAGGCTCAGGTGCAGTGGGATTGGTTGGCTAAAGAAAAGGAGTACAGAGCTCGAATTGGAGCATTGGAAAAACAGGTTCAGGAGCTTCGGTTCGAAAACAGCTTGCAAGCCGCAGCTGACGAAGGTGATAAAAAGCAATTGGCCCAGGAGAATAAAGCTCTCAAGGCCCAAATTCAACAACTGAAATTAGATGCAAGGAATCGAGAAAGAAGTCTATCCGACGAGAGATTGATAAGAGGGTTGAAGAAACAAGTCCGGGACTGTCAGGAAGAATTGGAAAAATCCGAGGGAAGCATGGCAAAACTTCGGGCTCAATGGGCCAAGAAGACCGAGGAAAGGGCCCAGTTTGTACAGCAAATGAAGAAAAACTATGAGGGAACCATCGCCAACATGAAAAGAAAAATGAACACTCTTGAAGAAAAGGCAGCCCGTCGGGAGAAAGAGCTACAGGCCGAGAGGGAACAATGCTATGAATTAATCGCTGATATGGAGAAGGAATAAAATTGTTACAGGATCTTCACTTCCAGGATTCTCAGGTACTAGAGGCTCGCACTCAACAGATAAGCCGGCTACTCCAAGAGAAAGGTCAAATCCGGGAGAGAATCAGAAACATTGCCAACTACATTGTCATGAAGTGTCAGGCCGGCGAACGGATGGGTCGTACCACATTCTTTGCCTCCGTGATGATATTTGTTCGCCAGGTTATGAACGATCTAGATCAGTTGCAAAAGGGTCTTGCACGCAGGCCCGCGGCGATGCCGAGTGATGCCCCGCGGGCCCCAGGATTTGAAGCCTTGATGTACTCTTGAGTCTGTAGTTTTTCGTGTCTGGTTTTGTACTTTCTATTTCCAAGAAAAACAAATAGTCTAGTAGCTTTGTAATTGCATTTGTTATTAATGAAAATTTGAAAATTCCCAAAAACAAATTGTTTCTTTATTTCTTGCATCTAGGTTTGCATTTATTTGCAAGAACTACGCTTGGTCTGATTCATGCGGGGTCATGATACGTAGGCAATCTCCATAGGATTCGACCGTATCTCCTAAAATAAGACACGAGGGAAGGAAATAAGAGAAAACAAGAGAGGAAAAGAAACGCAAAAAGAAAATAAGGAATCAAGAGAAAAACCATGGCAGAAGAACAGGGAAAAAGCAAAAATGAAAAAAAAAAGAGGGAAAAGAAAATGAGAGAAAAAATAGAAAGAGAAAGAAAAGCAAGAAAAACAAAGAGAGGAAATCAAAAGAAGAGAAAATAGAAAAGAAAAGCCGGGATGACGCATGCAACCAGTGCAAACATGTAGACAACCGTTTAACTGTATAGGTGCATCACACCCCAATGTGCGATTACCTATCTGTTACTTGTCTCAAACTAACCGTGTGTTGCTGATTCCCAGCCTAGCTTTTAGAAACGGTGGTTGGTTGTGGTAAGCTGGCATCGCATCAATACTTTACCAGATCGAAAGGAAGTGTGGAAATGTCTACAGAAATGACTTTGCCCGCAGTCCCCATCTCTGAAGATAGTCATATCTCGGGGGTCCCGGCCTCTGAATCTTTTACAGCTGAAGAAAATCGGATCTTGCGCCTGCGACTGATGGAAATGTGGGATGCTTGGAGCAATGGAAAGGAACCCCCAAGCAATATTCCTGGATTCCCAGAGTTATTCCCTAGAGCTGGAGGTGCTACTACGGTCCCTATCAGTCATCCTCCTACCCCTTTGGGGCAGCCTACCATGACCGCTCATTTCGTTGGAATGCCTTCTGAGGTTCGCCCCCAGGTGTTCCCAGTGGGAGCGGTTCCTAACATTGTCACTGCTCCACCATGCCCTGCTACAACACAACCTTCGCTGCCAAGGCCTGCTTTTGATCTTTCAGCATTCACATTCCAAAACCCCGCCTTCCCATCAGATCCTCCTCAATATCCCACATATAATTACTCCCAGCCACCCCCATACGAGTTCACACTAGGGCAGGACAAAACCCCCAAAGACCCAGAGCAGGATGAAATGGCAAAGAGAATGAGAAGCCTTGAGCAGAGCTTGAAAAACATGCAAGGTTTGAGCGGGCAAAAGAGTGTTTCATACACAGATCTATGTATGTTCCCTCATGTACACTTGCCTTCAGGGTTCAAAACACCAAAATTTGAGAAATATGACGGACACGGTGACCCCATTGCTCACCTAAAGAAGTATTGCAATCAGTTACGGGGGGCCGGTGGCAAAGAAGAGCTATTGATGGCATATTTTGGAGAAAGCTTGGTCGGTATCGCTTCAGAATGGTACATGGATCAAGATGCCTCGCGTTGGCATATTTGGGATGATCTGGCCCGAGACTTTGTTCGACAATTTCAGTACAACATAGACATCGCGCCGGACAGGAACTCTTTGGCAAATCTTAAGAAGAAGCCTTCAGAAAGCTTCCGTGAATATGCAATTAAGTGGCGTGAACAGGCGTCGAGAGTGAAACCTCCAATGGACGAGGTAGAGATGGTTACTGTTTTTCTCCAAGCCCAGGAGGCAGACTATTTTCAGAATATGATGTCCGCCATGGGTAAACCTTTCGCTGAGGCAATAAAAATCGGAGAGATGGTAGAGAACGGGTTGAAAACAGGTAGAATCTTGAGCCAGGCAGCCATAAGAGCCACCTCCCAAGCCATCCAAGGTGGGTCTGGAGGAATGGCTAAAGGAAGAAAGAAAGAAGAAACAATGATGGTGGCATCGGGAGAAAGAAGGTATCGGGCTCCTAGACCGGTATCCTCTGGAAGAACCCCTCAACACTACTACCCTCATACTGGTATGGCCTATGCTCCTGCGCCTTATGCGGTCATGAATGCACAACCTTTCGGCCGACCGCAACCACAAGCTAACCGAAATCCACCTCCATTCCAAAGAAATCAACCTCCTTACCAGAACCAATATAATCCCCGACTACCGCAGAATAACTTTCGTCCCCGAGAACCGCCCAGGAGACCAAATTTTACACCGATCGGTGAACCTTATTCCAGTTTGTTCCCGAAACTCGTCCAGATGAATTTGCTGCAGCCTATTCCCCAAACAGGCAGAACCCAGAATCTTCAGCTATCACGAGGGTCCGATGTCGCTTACCATTCAGGACGCGNAGGCAGGGCTTAGCCTTATGCAAGATTCGGGACAGGGCTTAGTCCCATGCAAATGGAAGGCAGAGCTTAGCCTTATGCAAATATGGAGGCATGGCTTAGCCTCATGCAAGAGAAGGCAGTGCTTAGCCTTATGCAAATATTGAGGCAGGGCTTAGCCTCATGCAAGAGTGGAGACAGAGCTTAGTCTCATGCAAGATGCGGGACAGGGCTTGGTCCCATGCAAAGAAGGAGTAGCAAATAAGAGAAGAATATATCTTAGCTGGAGATATATTCAGTGTCTCGTGGCCCGACTGATAGTGATTTTTCTGCGTGTATATATTTGCGAATGCTGCTATTACGTTAGATGTGCATGCACTTAAAGAAAAATTGTAAGTTTCGTAAGGGGAGGTTGGTTCGTGCCTTCGTCTGCTGGCTCTGCTCCTCCGTTCTGGAGGCCTTGTTTGAGTTTCCCTGGGTAACACTTGGCTGTTACAGAAATAGAGTTTTCGAAAATATGCGATTGTTGATAAAACAAAGTTATTTTTAGAAAAC
Organism: Nicotiana attenuata; assembly: GCF_001879085.1. NCBI lineage: Eukaryota > Viridiplantae > Streptophyta > Magnoliopsida > Solanales > Solanaceae > Nicotiana > Nicotiana attenuata. The sequence continues at coordinate 4,921,864 of NC_031990.1, forward strand.
ATAGTGAAATATCAAGTAATTTGGATGAGCTAGTGACTGTAACATATTTCAGAGACATTGCAGCTTTCTTGTGTTAGAATTTTGAGGGTCCTCCTCAAAATTCTGTCCCAGTTTGGTAGATGATCCTTCGGCCGTTTGCGAGTGACGAAACTTGTTGAATCTTCTTCGGAATTTTGAGAATCCTTCTCAAAATTCTACCCCAGTTTCTTAACCAATTTCTGACTTTCTGGCATGTGATGGTGTCGGCTGGACTTGCTCCGGAATTTTGGGGTCCTCCTCAAAATTCTGCCCCAGTTTCTAGTTCTGGGGAAAATGAAAAAATTTTATTATGATATGACCGAACCCACAGGGCTGCCTACGTATCCCCTCTTAAACGGGAATCAGGTCAGGCGTAGTCAATTACATCAGATGGGGAAATGTAAATAGTCTACACATAGTATCTCTTGACTGCGTCTGAATTGATTGGTTTTGGACAGACTTCTCCGTCCATTTCTGCAAGTATGAGTGCTCCTCCTGTTAGCACCCGGTGAACCATGTAAGGACCTTGCCAGTTGGGAGAGAATTTCCCTTTGGCTTCATCTTGATGTGGAAAGATCTTCTTCAACACCAGCTGTCCTGGTGCAAACCGTCTTGGTTTGACCCTTTTGTTGAAAGCTCTCTACATTCTGTTCTAATAAAGCTGACCGCGACATATCGCGTTCATTCTTTTTCCATCTATAAGGGCCAACTGCTCATAGCGGCTCCTTATCCTTTCTGCATCGCTGAGTTTGGCTTCCTGTATGTTCCTTAAAGAAGGGATCTCTACCTCGGCCGGGATGACAGTTTTGGTACCATAAACCAGCATGTAGGGAGTTGCCCCGGTTGACGTGCGAACTGTAGTGCGGTATCCCAACAAAGAAAAGGGCAGCTTCTCGTGCCATTGTTTGTGGTTTTCTACCATCTTCCTTGGTATCTTCTTGATGTTTTTGTTGGTGGCTTCTACGGCTCCATTCATCTGAGGTCTATAGGCTGTGGAATTCTTGTGCTTGATTTTGAAACTTTCACACATGGCTTTCATCAGATCACTGTTGAGATTGGTGGCATTATCAGTGACAATGGACTCAGGAGCTCCAAATCGGCAAACAATACGATCCTTGACAAAGTCTGCAACGACCTTCTTAGTTACAGCTTTGTAGGATGCACCCCCTACCCATTTTGTGAAGTAGTCAATGGCCACTAGAATAAACCTGTGCCTGTTTGAAGCAGTGGGCTCGATCAGACCAATGACATCCATTCCCCATGCGATGAATGGCCAAGGCGAGTTTATTGCATTGAGCTCATTTGGCGGCACCGTTATCATATCGGCATGCACTTGACATTGGTAGCATTTTCGGACATACTGGACGCAATTTGTCTCTATGGTCATCCCAAAATAACCGGCCCTAAGTATCTTCTTGGTAAAGACAAAACCATTCATATGCGGGCCGCAGGTCCCAGCATGTATCTCCTCAAGTAGCTTAGAAGCCTCTTTTGCGTCGACACATCTTAGCAATCCCAAATTACGAGTCCTTCTGTACAAGTTTCCTCCGTTGTGGAAGAAGTGATTGGACAATCTCCGGAGTACACGGTGCAGATATGGCAATATCTTAGAATTCTTGGTGGCCCACTCTCCTTGTACCTGGTGCACAAGCAAATCTGAATCACCGATTACCAGAAGCTCCTGAATATTCATATCGATTGCCATGTTGAGTCCTAGTATGCAGGCTTCATATTCTGCCATGTTGTTGGTGCAAGGAAATCTGAGTTTGGCAAATACCAGATAATGTTGACTTGTTTCTGATACCAAAACCACTCTAATCCCCACTCCTTTGAAATTTGCAGCTCCATAAAGAACATCCTCCAACCGTCATATAATTCAGTAATGTCCTCTCCTACGAATGACACCTCTTCATCAGGAAAATACGTTTTCAAGGTTTCGTATTCTCTTCCCACAGGATTTTCAGCAAGATGGTCTGACAATGCATGTCCTTTGACCGCCTTTTGAGTTACATAGACGATATCGAACTCACTTAACAGTATTTGCCACTTGGCTAACTTTCCAGTCGGCATGGGTTTCTGAAATATGTACTTCAGATGGTCCATCCTGGATATAAGTTATGTAGTGTAGGCATAGAAGTAATGCCTCAATTTCTGAGCCGTCCATGTCAAAGCACAACAAGTACGTTCCAGCAGAGAGTATCGTGCTTCATAAGGTGTGAATTTCTTACTCAGGTAGTATATGGCTTGCTCTTTTCTCCCTGTCTCGTCATGTTGTCCCAGAACACATCCGAAGGCTCCATGTAATTCCGATAGATAGAGTAGCAAAGGTCGACCTGGCTCTGGCGGGACCAAAATCGGCGGTGTGGACAGGTACTCCTTGATTTTATCGAAAGATTTCTGACAATCCTCGGTCCAGCTTATTTCGGCATCTTTCCTCAGCAACTTGAAGATGGGTTCACATATATCTGTGGACTGCGCTATGAAGCGTCTAATATAGTTGAGACGTCCTAGGAAGCTCATCACGTCCTTTTTGCTCCTAGGCAGCGGTAACTCCTGAATAGCCTTAACCTTAGACGGGTCCAGCTCGATCCCTCGACGACTGACAATGAATCCCAGTAACTTTCCTGTGGGAACCCCGAATGTACACTTTGCGGGGTTCAGTTTTAAGTTGTACCTCCTTAACCTTTAAAAGAACTTTCTCAAGTCCGCTATGTGATCTGCGTCCCTCTTGGATTTGATAAGGACGTCGTCCACATACACCTCTATTTCTTTGTGTATTATATCATGGAAGATGGTTGTCATGGCTCTCATGTAAGTAGCCCCAATATTCTTTAGACCGAATGGCATCATCTTGTAGTAGTATACCCCCCATGGTATAATAAAAGTTGTTTTCTCTGCGTCTTCTTCATCCATCCAGATCTGGTGATAACCCGCGAAGCAATCTACAAAGGATTGGAGTTCATGCTTGGCACAATTGTCGATTAGGATGTGTATATTTGGCAGTGGAAAGTCGTCCTTGGGACTCGCTCTGTTTAAGTCTCGATAGTCAACACATACTCTGACCTTCCCATCTTTCTTCGGAACTAGTACAACGTTGGCTAACCAGGTTGGGTATTCAACCACTCTGAGGACTTTGGCTTTGATCTGCTTAGTAACTTCCTCCTTGATTTTCAGGCTCATATCTGGTTTGAATTTCCTGAGTTTCTGCTTCACTAGCAGACACATGGGATTGGTAGGCAATTTGTGAGCCACTATGGACGTGCTCAAATTGGTCATATCATCGTATGACCATGCAAAGATATCCTCATACTCCTTCAAGAAATGAATGTACTCCTCTTTCTCTGTCAATGATAAGTGAATGCTGATTTGAGTCTCCTTGACGGTTTCGGCATCTCCCAAATTTATTGCTTCGGTTTCGTCCAGGTTGGACTTAGGCTTATTCTCAAAGTTCTCAACCTCCCTGACAACTTCCTCAGGTATTTTATCTTCTTCATACGAGTCACTATCCTTATATTGCGTTGCCTCATTACATGTCATAGTCACCGGTTCATCAGGAAAAGTAATAATAATGCTGTAGAAAGAAAAGTGTGGAAGATAATAATGAATAGTAAATAGCAATGCATTGATTAAAACTGAGAACATCCAAAACAAGTACGGCTCGATGAATCGAGCATTTATTTGAAACAAGTAAGTCTTTAAAAACAAAATTACTGAAAATCTTAGATGCCTAGCATGGCTATAGAAATAAAATTAAGTTATTTGCCAAGCTACCCAGGAACTCGGCGGGCCTGGGATGGTGTGGCAGTCCAGTTCCTGAGAACAGCTCCCTTCTCCACGGTCTGAATGGTGAGGCCTTTATCCTTCTCCTCCTCAATTATTGCATTGCAGTCCATATCCTCATCCTCCAGGAATAGATTCCTCAGCCCAGCTAATGCTTCTTCTGATGCAGTTCCCCATATTGTATCAGCTTTGTGAAAAGTCTGACCCAGATGTGGCACTGGTTGCTCGAGAGGATAATAAGGTCCACGCCATGGAGGTGACCAGTCATCATACTCTTGCCATGTATATTGGTATCCGAGCCCGAAAGTAGTACCGTGACGTTTCAGCTGTATTGGTTTGGTGATGCCTTGTAGAATCTCCCTAAGACCTTTGCCGGGTTCATACCCAACCATGCTAGTATGCTTTCTATCTTGTTACTCCACTATTTGTCTTTCTCAATGGCATTGACACGTTCTATGTGATGATAGGTTTCCCCTCCTAACCTTCTTCTGTTCCCGATAACCGGGATGGTTTGACTAGTGTAAATGGGGTTACTCCCGTCCCCATGAATGATTACCTCCTGATGGTTCCATTCGAACTTTACGGCCTGGTGTAGTGTGAAAGCCACAGCCCCAGCGGCATGTATCCATGGTCGGCCCAACAGAAGATTGTATGAAGCTGATATGTCAAGCACCTGGAATTCAACGTCGAACCAAGTTGGCCCCATCTGCAGACAAAGATTAATCTCCCCAATCGTGGCCCTTTGAGACCCATCGAAGGCTTTCACGTTCATGCTTCCTGCCCTTATTTCATGGAAACTTTTACCCAATCTTTTCAAAGTATCCAACGGACAAATGTTGAGGCTTGAACCTCCATCGATCAGAACTCTGGCAATGAATTTGTCTTCAAATTGTACCGTGATATGCAATGCTCGGTTATGATTCAACCCTTCAGGCGGTAGTTCATCCTCGTGGAAGATGATCTTATGACTTTCCAGCACCTGTCCTACCATGTTGGCCATCTCTCGCAGGTGATATTGTTGGGCACGTAAGCTTCGCTCAACACCTTCATCAAAGCATTCTTGTGTGCCTCCGAATTTTGCAACAATGACAGGATGGATATCTGAGCTGGGGTTTTGTTCAAATGATCAATGACGGAGTATTCCCTTGCTTGTACTTTCCTCCAAAGGTCATCTGGTCCCGTTTCAATGACAGGCTGCTTGGTAGTGGCATCCTTACTTGGTCCTCCCAAGTGTTCAGGTGTATAGATTCTTCCGGTCCTAGTCATTCCTTGTGCACCATCGGATTCTTCCATCTTTGTCTTTCCTTTTCGCCTAGCTTCGGCAACGTAATCCCAGGGTATTGCTTTTGAATCAAAAGGAGGTGTGGTTGATACTGTCACTGTGAAAGGTGTGGCCACTTCTACTTCAAATGGAACAGGGGTGGCCGCAGGTGGAGCTACCTTTACCTCAAATGGAACCGATGCAGCTATCTTAACCTCGACTGGCGACTGCGTCTGTACTACAATTGGGGTGAGTGTGACTGCAAGTTTAAAATCATCGCCTTCTTGAATAAGCCCGATTGACCCTTCAGGATCCCATTCTTCATCTATCTCTATCACATGTACTCCACCACCCCTATGATCCAGGAGAGGATTGTTGCGGACATTGTGTGCGGCTTCTTTTGCCTGTATGACCTTGTTGTCAATCAGTGTCTGAATTTTATCTTTCAATGTGCGGCACTCTTCGATGGTGTGCCCTTTCATACCGGAGTGATATGCATAGATTTTGTTTGGGTTAACCTATCGGGACGGGTTCTCCACTACCACAGCGGGAATAGGAGTGACGTAACCAGCGGCTTTTAACCTTTCATAGAGCTGGTCAATGGGTTTCGTAATAGCGGTGTATTGCCTGGGTGGTTTGCGGTCAAAATTGTGTCGTGGTCTTGGGTAGTTTTGAGGAGTTGGAGGTGACTGGAAATGATATGGTTGGGAATTATAGGTGTTATAGATAGTGGCCGGTTGGGAATATCTGTGAGATGAGGGTTGATATGTAGGTGGAGGTGCTTGGTAAGTGGGTGGAGGTGTTTGGTATGTAGGTGGAGGTGTTTGATATGTGGGTGAAGGTGTTTGATATGTGAGTGGAGATTTTGGGCCCTGAGCCACCATTACTGCCCCAACGTCTTTCTTTTTCGATATGCCGCCTGATTGTAGTGCTTTGTTGTGGCCTGTAGTGCCTCAAAGTTTGTTACCATCCCGCTTTTGATGCCTTCTTCGATCCTTTCACCAAGTTTGATGATGTCAGAGAACTTATGGTTTTCAATAACCATCCATCTTTCATAATATTGCGGATCTTGTGCTCTGACGAAGAACTTTCTCATCTGTTCCTCGTCCAAAGATGGTCTGACCTTGGCCACTTCTGACCTCCATCGAGTAGCATACTCGCGGAAAGTCTCGGTGGGCTTCTTCTTGAGGTTCTGAATGTAAAAAACATCCGGTGCATTTTCTGTGTTGAACCTGAATTGGTCCATGAAATCAGATGCCATACTCACCTAGTTGGACCATTTCTTAGGATCCTGGCTGATGTACCAGGACAAAGCATCTCCCGTAAGACTCCTCATAAAGAGTTCCATCTGGATCTTTTCATCCTTTCTGACCCCGACAAGCTTGTCACAATAGGTCCTCAAATGAACCCTGGGATCACCTGTACCGTCAAACATCTCGAACTTGGGAGGTTTGTAACCCTTTGGCAGTTCTACATCCGGCTGTATGCATAAGTCTTCATAATTCAAACCTTCTATCCCTTTGCCTCCTTCAACACCCTGAACCCAACTTGTTAATTTCTTGAGTTCTTCAGCCATGTTCTTGAGGAGCGGGTCCTTCTCAGTGGATTCTGGTGTATAGGAGGTTGGTTGAGTGGAGTGAGGTACGGTTTCTACATATATAGGATTGTTTTGGTGAGTACCTGGAATCTGGGTATAGTGGTGAACATTGGTTGAGTTTTGAGGGTCGGGAATAGGTTGTGGTGTGTTGTGGGGAGTGTGATAAGTAGTGGTTGATGGGTACTGGATTGGTTGATGGTGGAGTTGTGGCGGAGTTGGTATCGGCAAGGGATTGAGATTTTGAGGTGGAGTTGCATATTGATGCGGTGCAGGAGGGTTTTATGGGTGTTGGTTCAGTGTATTTTGGGGAGGTGCCAGGTTTTTGGTGTTTTGTTAGTTGACATCGGGGACATTCAGGGTGAGGGATAGGTTTGCTAAGTTGCGGACCTGCTCAAGTTCTCCCTGTAGCTCTAGTATCTTTTGCTCCAACCGTAAAACCAAATCATTTGGTGCCGGAGTACTCCGACCATCTGAAGTTTCTGCATTCTCCGCATTTTCCTTTCGAATACCACTTAAGTCATCCATTTTAGCCTTCCCTTTGCTTCTCGTATTACTTGGAGGAGGAGGAGGTGGAGGGCCTCTAGATCTGGTGTGATATGCTGATGATGCCAGTATGTGCGAACCAACCTTTTTGGGGAATGGGAATAATCAAAAAGAAAGAAAGAAAAATAAAAGGTAGCCAAGTCAGTAATAGTTCTGAAAAGAGTACTTGCAGTATTTAAACATGTATTGCGGTAAGATGAAATTCGCGTCCTAATTTGGGAGCCTCGTTGTGCCCGAGGTAGGCCTAGCGACAAGTTGATTTGGAGAAATTAGATGCCAATAAATGCCTCATTTTATAATATAAAAATAGACAAATTCCAAAACGATACTAAGATAATAAAGGTAAGTCACTACTGGCACTTGGCCTTATTACATTTAGGAAAGCGAATAAATCTAGCCTACTTGGTCCCAGAAGGACCTTCCCCAGATTCGATGTTCCTGACTCCATCATACAGGTTTCCCAACTCGTGCAGACCCAGCAGTAGGTAGGCTCTAGCCAAATATCCTCCTTCGCTTCCTTCAGCATTCTGGCAATCCTCAATCCTCTTTATGATTTTGCCCTCCAGCTCCACTAAACCTCGCTCCAGATACTCCAACCTTCTGTTGGAAGTGACAGCCATTTCCTTCTATTCGTTGATCAGCCTCACATTTGTCTCATGTATTTCCCGGTGCTCATTCTCAGAGTCGTGGACCCTTTTGCGCAGTCTGTTGTATTTGACTTGAGCCTCAGCATCTTCATCTATGATCCTATTCCCTCGACCGGCTCCTAGCCTGACCATCCCCTTTAGGTTGTCTTCTAACCATGCTGGGTAGAAAGGTTCACACCCAGCGTGATACCTGTCTGGCTCAATGGTGTTCTTTTCCACAACGATCTTGCAGTTCCACATGTGCTGAGCTTGGCACTTGTAAGGGACGTCGTCGTCCTGAAAGTCTGCTCTGAAGTGACTCATCTTGGCAACCCTTGGTACAACCTGCTTCCTACTCGCTTGCCTCATAACTCGGATAGGGACATAAGGGTATATTCCGCTTAACCCAATCAGTACTAAGTGTGGAGCGTCCCTAGATCTGATGATGAACTCGTCTATTGGGAACCATTCAAACATCCATTGCACTTGTTCCTCGGTCAGATTGTCAAAGAACTCTACCCACTCTTTGGCACTTTCCGGCTAAGCATACCTGTCCGGAAATGTAAGTCATTCGCTTGGGGTGATGGAAGGCAATATGGTCGTTCCAAGCCCTTCGCGGAAGTTCTTGGCGATATTGGCCCCTTTGAAGATGTTCTAATAACCATAACTGCAGCAACAGGTTACAACCCTCGGAATGCTTGATCCCCCTTTGACAGCGCTCCAGAGCCTTGTAGATGTCGGCTATGATCATGGGGACTATAGTGTATGTCTGTCCATTGATCCCTTCCATCAAAGTCTTGGAGACCATGGCCAATCTAGTATGGATTCTTCCCCTTTTCATCGAGAACACTATCAGGCCCAGGAAGCACACGATGAACACGAACACTCTGTGGTGGATGTGTCCCAGATAAGTGATAGAAAGATCGTCATGGAAGGTACGGTAGGACTTGCTATGGCCATATCTCTCATACAGGTATTCGAAGGGTATGTAGGATTTCTTCAGGCGTTCCAAGTCAGCATTTTTCTTTAGCCCCATCATCTTTAGGAACCCTTTACCAGTACGGTTCTCTGGTACCAACAACCCAGGGCTATCCCAAGTCAGTCCCACAAGTCCCCCAATTTCTTCTAGGAGTGGTGTCATTTCCATATCCCCGAAATGGAACACAGCCCTTTCACTATCCCAGAACAAAGTTGCAGCCTCGATCAGCATATTGTTTGGCTGAATGTCTAGCAGAGAAGGTAAATTGCCCAAGTGCTTTCTCACGTGTTTCTTGTCACTTGAGGAAAGGTCCTCCCACCAATCTAGTAGCAAAGGTGGGATGTTGCTGACCATGCCGAATCTGGGGACCTCGTGCCTCATTTTCTGTAAAACAAAAGGTTAGGTCCTTTTCTCCCACCAGACTCGACTATTTGTACATTCATGATTAGCATATTGGCATTTAGTTCTCCAAATTAATGCACAGAATGTGGTTATGTCCGTTAGGATTATGGAAACCCCGGCGGACTTTGGATAAGGCTCGTTTAAAGGATTATTATGTGGACAACATATTAATCCGAGTAGGTTTGACCATGATACATGCACAATTACAATAAGAGTAAGGTTACTATGGGGGTCTAGACTGGTACCCTCAAGCAGACAACTTAAGGGGGAAAGTCACGGAATCGTCGACTGCACCATTGATCGACTAGTTTTACCGCAAATAAGCCTTTCCAAATTTAAGGGTAATAAATTGGAAGAGCGCAACTACTCATTAAGCGTTGCAATAGGATTTGATACGCACGAGTGGAATATGATGTGGAGCATGATTTATGCAACAATAAATAGCATGTTTTCAAGTATTTGCACGTTAAAAAACGGTAAATCCAGTATTTAAATAATTGAAAGACACATATGGAGAAAGAAAACAAAGAGATAAATCAGTTTCAGGAAATGAAGGAAATCATAAATAAGCAGTTAAATCCAAATATGGGGGAGGTACACGGGATAAAGCATGTTTAAGGCTAATTCAAAAATAAGTTCGTTATGGTAAGAGCCTAAAATATTCCCCAGCAGAGTCGCCATGCTATCGCGCCCCTTTTTTCCTTTGCGGGGAAGTCCGGGTTTCGACATTCATGGGGGAACAACTCGTTTACTTTTGGGAATTGGGTGTTTGGAGAGTCTCCACCTAACGGATTAAGGTGCGTTAGGGAACCTAGAGCAATTAACTCATGTAACCAGTTTGCATTACCAGAGATTAGGGTAAGGACTCGAAATAACCTTGAGGGGAAGGTATTAGGCACCCCTCGCGATCCACAATGGTGGGTCCCGGCCGAACTATGTGAATTAGTCAATTAACAAGTAAGCAGTCTCAGCACATTTTACAAATAAAGGTAGTTCACACAATCTAACTACATATATGATCAAGGAGGTTTAGATGGTCCAATGCACATATATGAAAGTAAAAGAGGTTTAGACAGTTTAAACACATATGTGTAAAGAAAAGAAATTTAGATAGTTTAAACACATGTGAGTTGGGAAAGGGAAGTCCTAAGTTGATTAGCCTATAGGATCAATCTGTGCAATTCCCGGTAATCCTCCTCAACTAGAGGGGCTACACGTGACATTAGCGCGCAGGTCATCATATCCTTTTACTACCCATTACCCTCCCATAGTGGTTATAAGCGAGTTTAATTAACGAACTCTAAGCGTGCTTTACCCGTCCCTTCCTTGTGGTCCCGGAGGAGTTTAGGAGCTCTAGACTTGGGTAGTTCTAGACAATCTTAAGGTGTTTAAAAGGCAAAAGTCTAGGCGACAACAAATAACACATAGGACTGTCAATTAAGGAAGCAGATAAAAGGCTCATATTTACCTCCACATATACATAGGAAAATAAGCAACACGTCTCAAACAACTGATTTTTAAAGAAATTCAGAAAACCTAGGAACATGATATCTAGAAGAACATTACAGAACAGAACATGCAGCGTTTGTTCTAAGGGAAGTGGCAGAATCCTAACTAGTTTGCCTACTGGTTTTATAGCCTGTTAAGCCTGGACAATTTCACACATAAACAGAACCTGATTTCACAGTTGTCTAAAGGCCAAAGGCTTGCCTAGGCATGTATATGCAGTCATAATCTGGGTACCACCTAAACAATTTGAAGTTCTTTCATCCTATAGGCATGCTGATCTAAGTAATGAATATATAGCAGGTGATTTTATACTGATTCATACCAGAACATGGTACCTATGTGTGGGGCCATTTTAGCCTACTTATTTTAGTAACATGTTTCAAACCAGATATACATGCAGTCCTAAAACAGGATCTCTAATGCACATGGAGAAGGTTATTTATTTTAAACAGTATTAGTAACCTAATGGCAGGATTTCTAAGTGATAGCAACTTATGCAGAATCGGAGGTGAAATGATGAACTATAACATGTGGTATGCAGAAGCAGTAAATATGATTGTCCTAAGTCAAGATATCTAATGCACGAATTTTGCATGATCATGCGAGTGAGCATAGCAATCCTAAAGCATGGTATCTAATGCATCAAACAAACCTAAAACATGATTTCTACAGCAACTCGTCATAATGTAAAACCTAAAACTGGTTTCTACCCAATTTACCCCACAGAATCATATAGCTACCCTCCCCTTTTTACTAGTTACCCCAATATCTGTTTATAAAGGATTATTACAAACCAGGATTAGTAAATTACATCAATGAGAAGTAACCTTATACTATAGAGAGCCTGAAGCAGGCCCAAAATAAACCTGGGAGTACCAGGCCTTCCGAGTAGTCTCAAATGCCCAAAAATCTCATAGCCGACAAGTGTCCAGGTGTGTCAGAGTTCCCTAAGGACCTCAAGGATCCCGGGCAGTGCTCACACCAAGACTTTTCACAAATAGGGACTGGTTATGTGCAGTGTGGAAGGGCCAACCCTAGTATGCCAGAGTTCAAAGAGATCTCAAGGATCCCTAAGCAGTACACATACCAGAGGGGCAGAACTTAATAATCTAAGAGTAGAGTGAGAGTGCTTGACACAGTTTGAAAGATTTAGTGAAACAGTATAGAGATGACTCTAAGAGTGAAAAGGTTTTCTGAAATAGAACTGGTTTGGTAGTGAGAAAAATAGTTTGAGAAGAGTACCAAAACATTTTTTTTGAAAAACAGCAAACAATCAATTGGTCATAAAACATCCAGATTCAGAAACACTTAACAAACAGATCTCACATTAGGGTAAAGGGGTTGGGGACACATAGAATTTACATTTTTAAACAGAACCTATGACAGGGCTCAGGGAGGCATATAGTCAACGAAATGCATAGAACACTTGGAAGCTTATAGAATTAACAGGTTAGTCAGGATGGTAGGTAATAGAGCCATGTTGAAAGCAAAGAAACACTGGACAGAGTCAAACACACAACTAGAGTCAGTCGAATGCCTTAAAGATTAGGTAACTAACATGACTTCCTCAAGGAAGGAGAATAGACATGGATGAATAGACATGCTGGACAAACATCAAATGGACAACTACAGTTTGTACATGCTAATTACATATTGAACAAAGCAGGATGAGACATGCTAAGTAAGGCAGTAAACAAGAGCAGAAATTGAATTTATAACTAATGAGCTAGCACTGAAATGAAACACATAGAGTTTAGTTTTCAAAATTTAACTGAGACATACCAGCCAAGTAAGAGAAATGCAGAATATGCAAGATTCAGGTGCAATTCCACTATCTAGCCTTGGCTTCAACCGGCTAGACCCACAATAGCACAAGTAGAAAAGAAGGAGAAGAGTTTGAATGTATGTGTGTGTTATGAACTGATGTTCGTGTGTTAAGAAGTTAAATAAGAGAGTTTATATAGTGGTTCAAGAGTAGAGAAAATAAGGTAAAGGAATCAATAATCAGCAATTAAGGGATCCCAGAATCCAATCATACAGAGAGTTCAGCATAGTCTTCCCTTAATTAAGGCAATTAGCCAACGGTAATGACAGGTTTTAAGGCAAGAGGTTCAAATCAGACCAAATAAAGGAGTAAATAATCAGGGGTCTAATTAAGGAAAGAATCATGTAAAGAATTAGTAATTATATAGCAATCAAATAAGGCAAGAACGACTAATTAAGGTCATAACCATAGAAACAGGCAAGACTTAGGAGTACAGATTCTTAATAGAGCAAATCAATACTAGTTTACGTTTAACTCCCCCACCAAAATAATGTTAGTTGATGGACTTACGGACGATAACTGAGCTTGAATCTTCATTTGTTATTGTTAATGTTAACATTATAGTTGCATGTAAAAGAAGGATTTAGGCCTACCTCAGTATGACTCTTTAAATAACTATAAGCAAGCTTTTGCTTTCAAATGCGAAATGACCAACAATTATATGTACTGTTTTGCTTTCAGAATGTTGAGCTGTTACTACAACCTTTAAAATTGCACCCAGCACAACCATATTAACAACAATTCTGGAAAGAATATATCGATTCCCATAAATAAAGTAGACTAAGTAAAACTTTATAAATACAGAGAAGTTAACCGGAAAATTGATTCAAAAACCCTAATAGAGATTAGTTAGGGCAAAAAATCACAGAGCAGTGCATTGACAAAGTAAAATCGTGTAGGTCAAAGATACAGAGTGAATCAATACAACTGGTAACATTGAAAAGCTCAGAATCGAAGCAAAAAATAAGAAATCAGAGTTTCACATAAATCAACTAGGGTTTAAGCAACTTTGCGTAAATCAGTCAAGAACACTATAGGGTAATCGATTAAACATTTGAAAAATCAGAAAGACCTTGAGAAAATGACTTATAATGAACCCTAGCTTAGGGAAAAGTCAGAAAATCAGTTGAAACCGGAAAATTTCAAGGAAATCATGTAGGAGTTGCTCGATTCGTCTCAGATTTATACAGACCTGAGAATATCGTAGATAGTAAATTAGGGTTTTTTAGAGAGCATAACAGAGACGAGAACATAGGCCTAGAAAACCATGGATTCATAGCAAAATAAGAAAGGTTTCTTGCTCATGGTCGAGCAAACGGCCTGAAACAGGCAAAGAAATCAAAGGTGCAAACCAGACTGCCTAGGTCCCTTGAGATCTTCTCAAGGATCTAGGAAACTGATGAACCATAGCAAGTAGGAGGTCAGTATAGGCCTGAGATGACAAAGAAACATCATAGAACGGAGGGCTAAGCCGGTGATGGCGCCTGAGGATTAGGGTTTAGGTCTCAGAGAGAACGCGGAGGAGAGGATTCGAGGGTGGCTGTATGGAGAGAATGTTTAGGGTAAGGGGTCATTAGGAATAAAAAAGGAAAGGAGGAACGATGGTCGTTGATCTCTGTGATCAACGGCCAGGATTAGAGGGGTTTGAGGCCGGGTAGAGGTCTCTAGATTTGGGCTGGGGTGGATTTGGGCCTAGTCTTAGTGGGTTAGGTCCGAAAATTAGAAAAATTAAAATGCTATTTGTTTAATACCCAAATAATTAATAAAAAATATTTTATAAAAATAATTAACAATGAGAAAAAAATAATTTTCATGCACAAAGGTGCTTTAAAATAATTATTCAATATTTTAAAAAATATAATGGACTAATTTCTGGTAAGATAATGCAGTGGTGTATGCATGGGCTATAATTGCAAAATTATTGCAATTGTAACCAAAAGGTATAAATCTGGCCATTTGTGAAATAATTTAAACTTAATATGGCTATAAATAACAAAATTAAATGAATGAAATGTTATAGAGCCACTTGTGATGCAATTTTGTAATCATTTATATAAATAAAACACTAGAATAAATTAATTTAAGAATATAAAAATTATGAAAAATATCAATTGATGCTAATGCATAGTTTTGAAAGTATATATGCATTTTAAAATATTATAGGAAAAAATTGGGTATCAACAGGTACATGTGAACGCCTAATTTTTTACCACACCCAAATTCTATTCTATTTTACTGTAAATATTTCTTTAAGGTGTCTAATCTTGATACTTTAAATTTTTATCTCATTTTTTCATTGTTTTTATTTGAGAAAGATTAAAAAGCTACAAAAAAATTGCATATTCTTAGAGTTTATATTTTGTTCCTATATTTAAATATAAGAAAAAAAATAATATTTTTGTTTAATTAAGAACTTAATAAGTAGACTAGTAGCTTTTAATTTATTTTTAGCCCCATTTTTCTTTTGCTTAACTCCCCTATCCCATTACCCACGTACTACCTTCACATATCTATCCCACTTCCCCACTTCACTCATGCCTCACCCCCACTCTCTCACATCTTGCACACACCCTCACATATTTCCTCGCCTCAATCCCATGTAAACCCACTCCTTGGCACATTATAAAATAACCACCAATTCTCTTTATAAAAAGAGGAAGAAGATAAAAAAAAAAAAGAACGAAGAGAAGGCAGAAAAAGAAAAAAGAGGAGAAAAGGAGAAAGAAGAAGAACGAGATTTTGAGCAAAAAAGAAAAAAAATCT
The DNA here is from genome assembly GCF_001879085.1 of Nicotiana attenuata. Lineage (NCBI taxonomy): Eukaryota > Viridiplantae > Streptophyta > Magnoliopsida > Solanales > Solanaceae > Nicotiana > Nicotiana attenuata. The sequence continues at coordinate 4,937,167 of NC_031990.1, forward strand.
GTCGATTTTTTTTTGAAAAGCAAAGAAAACAAAAAGGCAAAGAAAGGGAACAGACAGAAACAATTAAGCGAGTTCCGAGTCCGTCGAGGTTTTCGGTTCCGTATTTTATTCGAGTTTCACCGGTATAGATTTCAGTCTATTGGAATATTAGCTTTGAAGCTTTGTTTGGTGTTTGTCCCTACTGTAAAGCTTTATTAAAAGAGCTTTTTTTTATTGAATCAAAAATACAATTTTGGCTTCACTAAAGGTCCGTTCCTGACTCTTCTCAATTTTTATGTTGTTTTATGCTGTCGAATGATGAGGTAGTTTTATTTGCTTCGGTTTTATTATTCTTTTGGGAATTTTGATTATATTATCATGTCTTTTTTTTGTTTGTTTAAATTTATTTTATGACAAGTGTTGTGATGATCTAATGAATTATGTGGACTATTATGGCCCATGAGATAAGATTTTACTCACTTCCATTCTAACGCCGATTTGTTCTCAAATTGCTTGCTTTCTTTGCAAATAATTTGTGATGCCAGCTAGGGAATGAATCTTAATTTTTTTTTTTTTAGTAAAAATGTTGTTTTGATAATTAGAAATAATAGATTGGAACAAATATTGTTTCCTTTTTTTGTGAAAAACCATAGCCATGATGACTTTATTTTTCTTTCATATTTGTTGATCCTTTTAATAAAGTTTTCATTCCCATTCTGTTTTCTCATTTGTTTAAATCTAATTTAATTGCTGAAAGTATATGTGTTCAGAGAAATATTTTATTTTTCCCATGTTAATTTTAGTTCACGTTTGTTCACTGTCCATTTGTGTAGTCATGAAAATTGTTGTTATGGTCAATTAGTCTTAGAAAAGAACTTATGCCTGAGTTGTTAAAGCATTCATGTGGGCTTAAGTGAAAATATTAGGGGTTTTCGGTGTTTGATGGGAAAATAATATTCGAATATTGTAGCATGCTTTAGGCACGTATTAAAAATCTATTATTGTGATTATGTACACGTCCGCGTGACAAAATTACAAGTTTCAAAATTAAAATCAAGGCATGCATTCGTACAACTTTGGTAAAACAATCTTAATAAATATATAAATATATGTCTCGGATAAAAAAAAAGATAAATAAACGGAATACTCCGAATAAGCTAGTATGCTTTAGGCGCGTGTTAACTAATAAACTATCATGATTATTGTACACGTTCACGTGACATAGTTATGATTGCCCAAATTAAAGATAAAGTATGTGTTTGCGTAACTTTGACAAAACAATCTTAAAAATAATAAAGTGCTATTAATTGTGTACACGTATGCGTGACATGATTCCTGACACACCAAACAAAAAGAGTACACGTACGCGTGACTCGTTTCAAGATAATTCCATAATTACAAATAATCAAGCAATTAAAAGCGGTTTGAGGCAAAAGTGCATAAATTTCTCTTGAACATAAAATATCCAGAATTAGTTAAGCCAAGTATAATTATTAAAGCGACCGTGCTAGAACCACGGAACTCAGGAGTGCCTAACACCTTCTCTCGGGTTAACAGAATTTCTTCCCGGTCTTCTGGTTTCGCGGACTTTAAACAAAGTCAAATTTCCTCAATTTGGGATTTAAAATAAATCGGTAACTTGGGACACCATAAATTATCCCAAGTGGCGACTCTGAAATAAATAAATAATCTCATTTCGATTAATGTCACTTAAATTGGAAAAACTCCTTTCTTTCCTATCCCCTAAGGTGTAAAAAGGGAGGTGTGACAGCTATGGCGACTCTGCTGGGGACATAACCCAGAACTTCTGTTCAGGGTTTAGAATTCGAGCTTGTAATGTGATCAATACTTGGCTTTATTAATTTGATGTTATTACTCTATTTTTGGGCCTAATGTGCTAATTGCCGCTTATTTACCGCTTTGATATTATTTGAATTGTATTAAACTGTCTTCTTACGCCTCCCTTCTGAGTCTTCTGAATTTATGGTGCACACGTGCGTGTGGCCTACTTTTCTGTTAGAAGTCATACCAATTAGAACGAGGCTGTCAAGTAACTAGGCCGGGTAGACTTTCGTGCTTCCGGTATGTTGCCCCTACCTCGGCTCGAGCTGTCCGCTTGGGTAAGCCAGGTCTAAAACACTTCCACCAGGATTTAAACCTAGAATAACATAGTCTCATGTCGGATCCCTAGTAGGAGCGTTTGTTTGCATCATGTGCATTTGACTTTGGGACTCAACACAGGAGTTGGGTCCGTCTAGGACAGGTGTACCCGAGAATTGCAAGACTATCCTGATGCATCTTATGTGCTACTTGTGCATTATGTTTGATTCGGCTTGTGCATGTGACCGGTTTCTAAAAAAATAATAAAATAATAATAAAAATATAAAAATTGAGGGAAAACGAGAAAAGGAAAAAATTTACCCGGTTTTTGAAAAATCTCGGTATTTATCCGAAAAAGATTATTACAAAATAAGCCTGAATTTTTTAAAAAGTGTCATCCTATTCCTGAAACATTTCCGAACTACGCAATATCTGATTCATGTCTCCACATGATACGTAGGCAACCCACATCAGGTTCGATCGAATCATTTTGAAAAAAAAAAGCGAAAAAAAAAGTGGTTAAAAAAAAAGAGTATACAAAAAAAAAGATCTAACATGCTTGTTGTTTTGAAATAAAAGCTAGTTAAAGTTGGTCGGTTTGTTGGTTTGCAATGGTGAGTCATGCAAACAATCCAAGATCCCTCGGAAGTAAGAGCATCTTCTTAACAAATGGAACAAGCACCACTATTGTTGATCCAAGGTCACGAAAAGGCAAGTAGGCAAATTGGCGGTGAAAAAAAATGAAGACAAATGTGGGATTGACTCTACCAAATTTGTGCAATAGGACATGGCCTGCTCGGGATGATTTAATGATGAGGAATGTGATCCAGTATTGAAAGCCATAGTAGCCATTGGCACGGCAGAAGAGAAACAAAAAAAATGGCCGCCAACCCAGAAACTTTCCCTATTAGACGGGAGTCTCGGTAGCCAGTCTTGCTATCTTTTTTTTTTGCCTTTCGAGTTATTTCAGTGTGTCATCCGAATGTTTTTACTTTACTGTCTTATGTTCTGATGTAAACCCTTCTATCTTTTTTTTTAAAATATTCAAATAAATGAAATCAATATTTCATCATCCATGAATGTCTCTTTTCTTAATCTTGTCACCTTTCTTATTCTCTTTTCAGTTCTGTAAATGCAGATTTTAATAACATGACATGCTTGCGGACTTCATACCCAGATCCTAAAATGCTGTCAGATTTCGAAATAATGAACCAAGAAGCATAATGTGTTGAAGATAAGGCTTGTACGAAAATAAACAAAGAATTGAAACGAAAATGAGATTCCATCTCTTCGCATCATTGTTGAAGCCGAGAACGCTGATGAAGATTGAGTCAAACATTGTCTTTGATTGATGGAAAGTGATTGGCCGGAGGCTATCATGGGCAGTTGTACAACAAAGAATGGCCCATGCTTACAACGAAAAGTACATCCCTGGAAATTTGAAGTAGGGCAACTCGTCCTGAGACACATTCTCCCGCACCATGAAGAAGCAAAGGAAAAATTTGCTCCAAATTGCAAAGGTCCGTTATATTTGGGAGACATCAAAGGAAATGTCCCCGAGATAACAGTCAATACAGATGCAGTCAAAAGTTACTATGTCTCATTACTTTGTGCTAACATTCTCTGATTGGCATGACGGAGGCTTTCTTTCTCGCTACCCAAACACTATGAACCCTTTTGCAAACCCTTTGAGTCAGTTCCTCTCTTTGATTACCCTCTTTGGATTCTGGAAGTTATTATTAAAAAAATGACAAAGAAAAGAAAGAAAAAGAAAAAAAAGCAAAAAAAAAAAGAAAACAAAAGGCAAAAGAAAACAAAAATGAAAAAAAATAAAGATGTAATGACCCGACCCATCGTCTCATGTGTTACTGCTTCATTTCCCCCATTTCATGCTTCTTCATGTTTCATTATCAGTGTTTGGTGTGTTAGAGTTGATTTGGATTGGTTTTGGTAGAAAATGAGACACTTAGTCTTTTTAAGGAAGGCTTAAGTTGGAGAAGTCAACCGGACGTTGACTTATGAGTTAGAAGGCTCGGATGTGGTTTCCGGTGATTCGGTTAGCTTCGGGAGGTGAATTGTGACTTAGGAGTGTGATCGAATTGATTTTGGAGGTCCGGTGTAGAATTAAGCTTGAATTGGCGGAGTTAGTATTTTGGCGAATTCCGGTTGATAGGCGAGATTTTTATCCGAGAGTCGGAATGGAATTCCGAGAGTTGCAGTAGCTTCGTTAGGTGATTTTGGATATGTCTGCAAATTTTCAGGTCATTCGGACGTCATTGGTTGGGTTTTTGATCGAAAGCGCATTTCGGAAGTTTTTGAAGAACTTAGGCTTGAATTCGATGTGAATTGATGATTTTAGTGTTGTTTTGTGTGTTGTGATGATTGGAACAAGTTCGCATGATGTTTTGGGTTATGTTGGTGCCTTTGGTCGAGGTCCCGGGGGCCTCGAGATGATTTCGGATGGCTAACGGGGAGTTTTTGGAATTTCATACAGCTGAAGGCATGCTGTTTCTGGTATTCTCACTTCTGCGGGTCTTGGACCGCAGAAGCGGAGCCGCTTAAGCGGAGCTGTGATCGCAGAAGCGGCGAGGAGATGGAAGGCAGGATCCGCATAAGCGAAAGAGCGGACCGCAGAAGCGGTACCGCTGGTGCGAAAGTAGAACCGCAGAAGCGGGTTTTTGGAAGTTTAATAAAGACCGCAAAAACGGAAATTTAGCCGCAGAAGCGGTCCCGCAGAAGCGAAAGCGGGACCGCAGAAGCGAAAACTGGACTGTTTAGGAGGGTTTTTATTCAATATTTCATCCGCGAGCTTGGGATGATTTCCTCCATTGTTGACCACCTTAAGAGCTTTTTGGTAGAGATTGAAGGGATTTTTGACTGGGAATCAATTGGAGGTAAGTCTCGTGACCTAGAAATGTCATTTTTATTGAAGAATCAACCTTTAATTCTTGGTAATTTGTGTAAAAATTGGAAGAACTAGGGCTTGGTTTTTGAAATAAAAATTGGGATTTGAAAGGGCATTTGAACTCCGATTTGGTAAACTTGATATGTATGGACTCGTGGCGAGACGAGGAATCCAGTAATGTGAGTTTGTAATTTTTTGAGAAGCGGGCCCGGGGCTCGAGTTTTGCTAGTTTCGAGATTTCTATATTTCGATTGATTTCGATTGGGCATCGTTCCCTGGCATATTGTGATGTACTCGCTCTGATTTTGATTAGATTCGACGCGCGTGGAGGCCGATTCGAGGGGCAAAGGCATCGCGGGCTAGAGATTTCGCCGGATCGAGGTGAGTAATGATTGTAAATGATACCTTGAGTGTTTGAAACCCCGGATTTGCACCCATAGTGCNAGCATAGCGGCTTGAGGTGCTTGAGGTGTAACAGTGTGGGAAAGGATCGCGCATTGTAGCGAGGCTACGGGAGTTATGACCTTTCGGGGTAGATTCAGGCATTTTATTTCTATGATATGAGACGGGGTCTCAGCCTTGTGTAGTGATGGTATTGTTGAGCTTGAGGTACAGCTCTTTCGTTTGAGTTATTTTTCATGATTTGAGTATGTTCAGACCGTCTCTTATCGGTGCGTGTATTATGCAAGTTGTGGCTTAGGCCTGTATTGAGGTGTCATATCACCAGAGTGGTGTGTTGGATTCGAGGTGATCGTTGGAGTCATTAATGAATACGAACAGATTTGATTTCAGCTTGTTAGAAGGATAATATCGAGGTTTGGCCGGAAATCTGTTGTGGTATTAGCCAAAAGGGAAACGGTTTCATGAGTGGTTGATATGAGAAATGATTACGGTTTATAGCGTGTCTCATTTGTTGTTGGCAATATATGGAAGTGTTGGGATAAGCCTTTAGCTAATAAAAAGTTTTCTATCGGTATTTGGTTATTGTGGGCAGCTGCTACGAATAGAAGTTATCGTTTCGAGTGTTTGAGCTATATAGTATATCATGTGATTGAGGGTTATTACAGCCGGTTCGGGCTTATTCGGAGTATAGAGGTGAGGTTCTGATCTTGTGTATGATTTCGGAAAGTGCAATGTGGTTCTACGGTTTATGGTTTAGATGGACTGTGAAATTTCAGCCATATTGTGTTATCGGACCTATGCGAGGTAGGGTGACGAGGGATCACCCCGGGTTTATGCTTGGTAAAGTTATTCAGCTATTGGTTAGCTTCTAGGACAACTCTGGGAACGCTCGAGGACGAGCGTTTGTTTAAGTTGGGGAGGATGTGACGACCCGACCCGTCGTCTCATGTGTTACTGCTTTGTTTTCCCCGTTTATTGCTTCTTCATGTTTCGTTATCGGTATGTGGTGTGTGAGAGTTGATTTGGATTGGTTTTGGTAGAAAATGAGACACTTAGTCTTTTTAAGGAAGGCTTAAGTTGGAAAAGTCAACCGGACGTTGACTTACGAGTTAGAAGGTTCGGATGTGATTTCCGGTGATTCGGTTAGCTTCGGGAAGTGATTTGTGACTTAGGAGTGTGATCGGAATTGATTTTGGAGGTCCGGTGTAGAATTAGGCTTGAATTGGCAGAGTTAGTATTTTGGCGAATTCCGGTTGATAGGTGAGATTTTGATCCGAGAGTCGGAATGGAATTCCGAGAGTTGCAGTAGCTTCGTTAGGTGATTTTGGATATGTCTGCAAATTTTCAGGTCATTCGGACGTCATTGGTTGGGTTTTTGATCGAAAGCGCATTTCGGAAGTTTTTGAAGAACTTCGGCTTGAATTCGATGTGAATTGATGATTTTAGTGTTGTTTTGTGTGTTTTGATGATTGGAACAAGTTCGCATGATGTTTTGGGTTATGTTGGTGCCTTTGGTCGAGGTCCCGGGGGGCCTCGGGATGATTTCGGATGGCTAACGGGGAGTTTTTGGAATTTCATACAGCTGAAGGCATGCTGTTTCTGGTATTCTCGCTTCTGCGGGTCTTGGACCGCAGAAGCGGAGCTGTGATCGCAGAAGCGGCGAGGAGATGGAAGGCAGGATCCGCATAAGCGAAAGCGGGACCGCAGAAGCAAAAACTGGACTGTTCAGAAGGGTTTTTATTTAATATTTCATCCGCGAGCTTGGGATAATTTCCACCATTGTTGGGCGACCTTGGGAGCTTTTGGCGAGAATTTAAGGGAGTTTTGACTGGGAATCGATTGGAGGTAAGTCCCCTGACTTAAATACATGAGGTTATGATAGATGTAACATGGAAATTGGTTGAAATTCATTAAAAAGGGGTAAAAACTAGGGCTTGAGTTTTTGATATTCCAAATTGGGATTTGATAGGTCATTTGAGCTCGGATTTGGGAGTTCTTGATATGTATGGACTCGTGGCGAGACGAGGAATCCGGTAATGTGAGTTTTGTAATTTTTCGAGAAGCGGGCCCGGGGCTCGGATTTTGCTAGTTTCGAGATTTCTGTTATTTCTTGGTTGTTTTCGATTGGGTATTGTTCCCTGGGCATATTGTAATGTATTCGCTCTGATTTTGGTTAGATTCGATGCGCGTGGAGGCCGATTCGAGGGGCAAAGGCGTCGCGGGCTGGAGATTTCGCCGGTTCGAGGTGAGTAATGATTGTAAATGATACCCTAAGGGTTTGAAACCCCGGATTTGCACCCATAGTGCTATATTGAGGTGACTTGCACGCCAGATAGAGAGCGTGGGGTAGAGCACTGTTGGGGATTGTGACTTGGTCCGTCCCGGTTATTGATTTTACCGCGTATTTCACTATGACTTGTTGTTTTTCACTAGGACTTGGGCTTATTGCCATATTTGGGGCTTATTGCCGACTCTTTGAACTCCCTATGAGCTATCATCACTGTTTTCCTCACTATTTGAAATATTATTTGAACTCAGTCCATTGTCATTACACTGTTTCATGAATTCAGCTATATTTTCACTCAGCCTCGAGTTTTAACTGATATTTGAACTACTGTTTGAGCTGAGCATCATTGTTTCTTTACTGATGCCCGAGGGGCTTATGATTATTTTTGGACTGATTGAGGCCGAGGGCCATATGTGAGGATATGATGAGTGATGTGAGGAGGCTTTCAGGCCTTGAGTGTATTGTGAGGAGGCTTTCAGGCCTCGAGTGTATTGTGAGGAGGCTTTCAGGCCTCGAGTGTGCTGCGAGAAGGCTTTCAGGCCTCGAGTTTGCTGCGAGAAGGCTTTCAGGCCTCATGTTGATATGTACAGGCTTTCAGGCCTTATGTTGATATAGCGCTTGGGCTGTAGGAGCCCCTCCGGAGTTTGCACACCCACAGTGAGCGCGGGTACCCATTTAGAATTGGACAGTGGTAACAATGACACTGTCATACGTGTTTTGGTCAGGTAACAATGGCTGTCCAATCAGGTAAAAATGGTTGACTAGTGGTAACAATGGCACTGAAACACGCGTTGGGTCAGGTAACAATGGCTGACCGGTCAGGTAACAATGACTGACTAGTAACGAAATTCGTGCCCGAGGGGCGAACTTTTATGTGTTCATCTTGCATACTTATTTGTATTATTACCTGTTATGCTGTGATATTGTGCCCGAGGGGCGGATTTTCTGTGTTAATCAGCACTAACTTTTTTGAACAGTTTTCATAATTATTGAAAGGACCATTTTTAAAAGAGATTTGAACTGAGCCGAAACATTTCTAAAGAGTTCTCTGATTTCACTGTTTTTCTCAGAAATTGTACCCGGCTTCTTTACAGCCCGTTGGTTGCTTTACGTGATTTCTTGCTGCTCAGTTATTATTTACTTCTATTACTCACTGAGTTGGAAGTACTCACTTTACTCCCTGCACCTCGCGTGCAGTTGTAGGTATCGTTCACCCGGTAGCGGGTTATTAGCGGATTGAAGGTATTATTATTGTAGCTGAGCAAGGTGACCGCCAGCGTTCGCGGCACCGAATGTTGTCTTTTGTTTTCCAGAAAATTTACTTGTATATATTTATTGGCCTGTAGTTGTGTTAAGGTTTTCTTTAGATGCTCGTGACTTGTGACACCCCGGTCGGGTTGTGTTGGGTTGTACATACTGGTTATTATTGTCGTTAAGCTATATTCACCTATTCGTTTATGTTTAATAAATATTAAAGAGACGATTTGGGTTAGTTGGCTGGCCTTGTCTTCATGAGAGGCGCCATCACGACCGGGTTTGGAAATTGGGTCGTGACAAGTTGGTATCAGAGCCTAGGTTACTAGGTCTCACGAGTCATGAGCAGGTTTAGTAGAGTCTCGCGGATTGGTACGAAGACGTCTGTATTTATCCTCGAGAGGCTGCAGAACCTTTTAGGAAAACTTCACATTCTTGGAACTCTTATCGTGCGTACTTGATTCAGCTTGAGATATAACTCTTGAAATTCCTTCCACACGTTTGTATGCGCACGTGAGCGCTCAGTGTTATATGAGCCTTGATGGCTTGTGATTCCCCGATCGAGGGGCGAGAGGTAATATGTGTGAGTATGATGGGCCAGTCTGGAGGACTTGAGGCCGGATCTTTGCCTATAGCTTGAGCACTGAGGTGCTGATTGTGTGAGCAAATATTTTCAACTTACATGTTCGGTATTGTCCTTATTAGCCGAAATGGCGGTTGGATATCCATGTGAGGAGTATGTTAGTACTGCGAGATGTAATTATATGACTTGATAGTGACGAAGAAGTCTGCAGGATAATAGATGGACTGTTAAGTGATTCGATTCCTATTGTGGCTTGATGTGTAGCCCGAATTATGGGCGCAGGATGAATATTTTTGTATCTCCTAGTTGAGAGGTAAAGTGCAATACATGTGGCGGTATGAGTTCAAGCTCAGGTAGTCTAAATTGACTGTGTAACGCATATGATAGTGGAAGGTATGCTGAAGTACTAAATTGAGGCAAAGCAGGTGGGTTAACTCCTGCGGAGTGTTCTTGAGTGGTATGATCCTTATGTGTATGTTGGTAGATCTCATGTGTAATTGAAGGGTATGTGTTGAAATTTGAGAATTCGAGTCGCTTAAGAGAGTGGACTCAGTTGATGTGGGGATGAATGCGAGGGTTGTAGAGGATTTCAGTACTAGATGATCTGTGTTTTCACAAACTTGTACATGATTTGAGTTTAATCTCACTGTGGCATAGTGGCATCATTAGAGGAAAAGTGTTATGAATTGTTAAGGGTGTCTTGATATATGGCTTTGAGCCAAGTTGGGGAGGTTGCTGTTGATTAGCTGATTGCACAGTTATGTGCTATGTTGGTTACGTCTCAAGGTATGCTGGCGAAACAGTTCTAGTTGCGAAAATTGAGCCGAGGATGGCACAAGTGAAGCAAAATTTCGACAAAGGGTATATTATGTTCCATAGGGTATGAGAATTACGGAATGTCTAGAGTTGTCGCTGGTAAAGGATGCTCGGTGCATAGAGCAAGAAGTTGCTTGGTTGTATTGGGATGAGGGTCTCATTTTACGGTACCGAAGTGCCAATAAAGAACGAGTGGTTCTGTTCGTTAAATCAGGTAATTTGCAGATGAATAAGATTGAATGACTCTCGAGAAAGGTTTTAATGTGTTCAAGAATCTACATGTAACACTCAGGTGTTTTAAGGTGGTGTATGTGACTAAAGACAGTGTTTGCAATAGAAAATGTCAAGACTTGTGGTATTTTTTTTATGTTGATTATGGGATCCTATGTGTCGGTACCTGGAAAGTAAAGGAAGCGAATTTAGATTCGCAGAAAGTTCTTCAGAGTAAAGTATTCTGGAATGTGGTATTTCTGGGAAACAATTGAGAGAGTATTCAATGGCCTATGAGTCTCAGACAGTGTGCTCTTATGTTCGAGTCTCGTGCGGTAAGCTTGGATTGAGGCATTGTGATGCTACAGCGAGGGAGAAATATCAAGTGGATGATGAATCAAAAGGGAAATTAGATAGATGGGAAAGACTTGATAGTAGACCGAATCGATATGGTAAGGATGTGATTAATTGTTCATATGTGTTCGAGGTAATGGGCTTTTACAGGTATTGTGCAGCAAGGCTCTTGAGTTCCGACAGCTTGCTTAGCTTGGTTCGGGTAGAAGGATTCAGTCCTGGCAGTTTAGCTTGTGAAATGGAGTTGGAAGGGAGTTCTTGATGAGTTTTACCGTGGTTTAGAGACGTATATGTTACCTATGGGCATGTGAAGCATGGAATGTGTAATGATTTCTCTTCTTGATGGGATTGATGGAGAGTTCTTGACTAGTGGAGTACGTAGATGTTTGTGTTTAGGGAGGGGGATGGAGTTCTCATGTTATACTAGTGTGGTATGGTATATGCGTTATGTTGTGGAGGATTGGGATTTGAGTGTGTAAGGTTACGGTTCAGTTCATAATGGAAAGTCATTAAATTCTTAAGCAGCACGGGCAGCTGCAGGTGATTAAAGAATCGATCTTCAAATGATTAAGGATAATGGTATTGCCAACCATAGTGATTCGACGGGGGCATATGTTCCAGAAAAAGGGCAATGTGATGTAAACTGATGATACTTCGGTATTGTTGCGGCATTTGGGATCGACTGTTGATATCTGAGTTTGTTTGATAGCACAGGGAAATTTTAGATTATCTTTTGTGGGATGATTGGGTACTTGAGGTGTGATATGTATTCGTACGGTGCAATTTGGGATCAGGTACAGTGATTTGTGTACTATATGGAGTTGGAGACTAGGAGTTCTCGTGTTTAGGCTATGCAGTTGTTGTGAATCTTGTGTATCGGCACCGTCTAGCGGTTATTGGGAATTAGAGGTCCGAGTGGATCTTTCTTTGCTTGGTATGCCAGATTTTGGATATGATATTGGATTGTAGACTGGTTGTCTTAGTGTTGGGTTATTCTAGACTATTGTGCTACAGGCTATGTTGGAAAATGCCACAGGTTACGTGGCGAGGTGCATCAGATTGTGTTCTAGCAAAGTAGTTTGTATCCTAAAGACCAGCGGACGGTTAGGAAGGATTGCGTTTCGTAATTGGGTCTTCGTGGCTGTCAGTACAGAGGTTTCTACCATTGATTCAGTTCCGGTATTGAGGGACTTTTTGGATGCGTCTCTTGTGGCTGGGCATGTTACCGGGCGAGGTTGTGGATTTCGATTTTGATTTGGTGCTGGGCACCGTATCGTATGGCTCCGGCAGGAGTTATAGTAGTGGAAGGAGCAGCTTCAGGCTTCTTGGTATTGAGAACGTTGGCAGGCCGATGTGGCTATGCAGTTAGCTTGAGTTGGCTTGGTTGGCCCCGAGTTATATTGTTGAGAGATAGGTTGATTCGATCGTTATTGAGCTTGTTAGTGATCTAAGGAGATGTATGAGTTGCTTTTCTGTGCTGTGAGGCGTTATGATTTGTTGGGTATGGGCACATGTGGTGCGGTTCTATTGAGGATTCGTAGAGGAAGTCGAGCGGGAAGAGTAATTGAGTGTTGCTTGGTGTATGGAGTATTGATTATGGCCTATTGGGTTGCGTGTCGTATGTTATTTGTTTCGCTGTGGGTGTAATGAATTGCTTTGGTTTCAGACATTAAATTGTGCGTGGTTGTCTTTTTGAGCATGGTGACTTGAGGTGTTCATGTGTAACAGTGTTTGGATAAGATCGCGCATTGTGGCAAGGCCACACGGGGGTATGGCCTCTCGAGGTAGATTCAGGTACTCCATTTCTATGATGTGGGACGGGGTCTCAGCCTTGTGTTGTAATGGTATTGATAAGCTTGAGGTACAGCTCTTCCGTTTGCGTCATTTGTCCTGATTTGAGTACGTTCAGACCGTTCCTTATTGGTGCGTGTATTATGCAAGTCGTGGCTTAGGCCTGTATTGAGGTGTCGTATCACCGGGGTGGTGTGTTGGACTCGGGGTGATCGTTGGAATCATTAATGAATTTGAACAGATGTGATTTTAGCTTGCTAGAAGTATAATATCGAGGTTTGGCCCGGAAGTCTGTTGTGGTATTAGCCAAAAAGGGAAGTGGCTTCATGTATAGTTGATCTGAGGAATGGTTACGGTTTATCGCGTGTTTTATTATCGTTGGCAGTATATGAAAGTGTTGGAATAAGACTTTAGCTAATAAGAGGTTTCTATCGGTATTTGGGTATTGTGGGCAACTGCTGTGAATAGAGACTATCGTTTCGAGTGTTTGGATTATGTGGTATATCATATGATTTCACCTGAGGTTACAGGTATGGGTTATTACAGTTGGTTCGGGCTTATTC